>NC_134742.1:227500-527500 GCF_049634645.1 Pelodiscus sinensis
GGGGGGAGGATATAGGAAGGGGTGCAGGGTCTGGGAGGGGATATGGGTGCAGGGGGAAGGATATAGGAAGGGGGGCAGGGTCTGGGAGGGGATATGGGTGCAGGGGGAAGGATATAGGAAGGGGGGCAGGGTCTGGGAGGGGATATGGGTGCAGGGGAGGATTCCGGCCTGGGGGAAGGATATAGGAAGGGGTGCTGGGTCTGGGAGGAAGTTGTGTGTGGGAGGGGATGGGAGTGGGATGCCAGAGGCAGGCTCTGGCCGGGAGGCAGCTCCCAGCCAGCAGCTCTCTCAGGCTGACTTCCCTACCTGCCAGCAGCCCCCTGCAGGCAGTTCCATGTGGTTCTCTGACTGTGGGGGAGGCTTCCCATGCTGCCTGCACCCCTGGCAAAATCTCTCAGCTTCTATTGGCTGGAAACTGGCCAATGGAAACTGAGAAATTGTGCTGCACAGCCCCCACCCCCAGCAAAATCTCACTGCTCCCATTGACCGGTTTCTGGCCAATAGGAGCTGAGGGATTTTGCTGGGGTCGGGTCAGTGTGAAAAGTCTCAGCACAGAGAGCCACAGAGAGCAGTCAGCTGCTTTAAGCAACGCTGCTCCATGATGCAGGGCGGGTGGGCTGGATTAAAAGGCTTGGTGGGCCGGATCTGGCCCGTGGACCGGATCTGGCCTGCCCCTGGTCCAGAGATTACTGCAGAGGCTGTAGTGCGGAAGGGAGAGTTAGGGCTCATTCACAGCCTTTTAACATGCAGGGTGAGGTTAGCCTGGTTTAATGGCCTGTGAGAGCATGCTGTAATCCAGACTCAAGGTCTGGTCTCTACAAAGTTTCCCAGCCTAAGGGCCTCTTCCAGCAAACAAGTTATTTCAGCATACGGGAGGGCGTGAATGTAAAGTGCTGCAGACACCCTTTAATAGCGGCATGTGCTGGCGCTGGTCTAGGATAGAGGTAGCCCGTTAGGTTCCCCATGTAGAGAAGCCTTAATTAACAGTGGGATCCTGAACGGATTTTGCTGAAGTGGCGCCACGGTGTGTGCAGATGCTCGTCTGTTGTTTCCAGCTTGGGTTTAGCTGGAGGGTTTAGCACAGAGCTGTGTGACGTTGTGGGTGGATGAGGACTTTGCCTGGACACTGGGCCCCACTCCTGTCGAAGGGGTGAGCTTTTGGGGACTAAAAACTAACCAGGGAATGGACAGAAATAGTCAATCATGGTAGGGAAAGGGTTAACAGTTATATGACTGAACTAAGCAGAATCTGCAGACGAACAGTAGGCAATGGAATAGGTGGATGTGAAAGAAACAAAGGAACCGCGAAATCTACTTCATTATTGAACCATTCCTTGTTATGCTGTGCTGTAGCTGCCCAGAGACAACCTCGTCATTTATCGGTATTATCCACCCCCATCATCCAGCTACCGACTGTAAAATCCACCTGCTGCATTTTCCCGCATTGTACAGATGTGATTAAAGCTGTTGAAATATGTGTTGTGTGGCGAAAACAGTGGCATGTGATTTTTTTTTTTTTTTGGAGCAGCATTGGGTGAAAACTTTAGAGCTGTTTTGTACCAGAGCAGAAACACACTTTACTAAGGTGCATGTTCCTTGAGAGGAGAGTGCGTCACAAGCAGAATTCCCATCCCGCAGAAAATTCCGAGAGTCTGTCGTTTCATTGCATCCCGAATCAGGACAAAAAGTGGAAATCCCAGAGTTGTTCACAAAATGAAATAGCCAGAAAAATGATATTTTGTCATTATTGAAATGTTTAGGTAAGAGCTAAACATTTGAATTATAAAATTAATATGAGCTGTATTTCCTTATGTCATATCACATCTTTCACTCTACTCTGTGCTGATTAGGCCTCAGCTGGAGTATTGTGTCCAGTTCTGGGCAAAGACTACAAAACATGACCTCTGAGAGCAGACTGAAAAAACTGGGTTTGTTTAGTTTGGAAAAGAGAAGGCTGAGAGGGGACTGAAAATTGGGTTAGTGCCCACACAGCATTTTCCACAGTTAGTTTGTGGTTTCTAAGGGAACGTTATGGTCAGAAACCAAATAACCTGAAACCAGACATATTTCTGCTCAGAAACAGTGGCACAATGCATCATGGGAGCTCATGCTCCGTCATTGGTCCTCCAGGATCCTTTTCACAGTCCCTGCTTTCCGGTGCACAGGCGTACTGCCTGTAGGTACCGCCTGCATTCCTCGGTGCTCGATATATAACCTTGCATTCGGCTGGATTGCAATCATTCTGAAAAGTTTCAAACCTTGAAACGGTTTCAGAGAGGCAGCCGTGTAAATCTGTTTCAGCGAAAACAACAAGGAGTCCGCCCGGTGGCACTTTACAGACAAACACATCTGTTAGGCTATCTGGTCATAAGCTTTCGTGAGCTACAACTCACTTCCTCAGATGCTGCAGAGAGAAAGCAAGGAAGGATACAGAGATGGGAGTGTGACCTCGGTGCTAATTAAACCAGAGTCAGTCTGGTTCATCTCCAACAGTGGTGAGAAGATGAGAGTAAATCTGAATGGGAAACTACCTATTGTAATATGAGAACCACCCCCTATATCTGTTTAGACCTCTAATGTGTTATATGACATCAAGTGCCAGCTTGCCCCTCTGCCGTTTGTATTGGCCAAACCAAACAGTCACTATGACAAAGGATAAGTGGATGCAAATCAGACCTCACGAATAGTAACACACATAAACCTGTAGGGGAACATTTTAACCTCCCTGGTCACTCAATCATGGATTTAAAAGTAGCCATTCTTCTACAAAGGAATTTCACCAGCCACTTACATAGAGAGTCTGCAGAACTAGAGAATTCATCTACAGATTTGACATCATTACGCTGGGCTTAGATGAAAACATTAACAGATTGGTGCATTAAAAGCCAATTTCTCCTGCCTTTAACATCCGCATTTTCACATCAAAAGTTATGCACAGGACACATTCAGCCCAGCCCACTTATTTAGCTATATTAACATGGGTCCTTCAATTGACAGATACTTCTTTTGCTATTATATATATATATATATATATATATATATATATATATATATATCTTAGATTCTGTTATTTCCACACCAGTTCATCTGAAAATGGCTATGTCTACATTGCGCTTTCTTGTGCAAGAACATATGCAAATGAGGCATAGCAATTAATATCACTGCATCTCATTTGCATACTTAATGAGCCACCATTTTTGCACAAGGGGCTTTTGCACAAGAAGGAGCAGTCTACACTGCTCCTTGCGCAAAACCCTCCGCACAAGAGGGGGGGTTTGCACAAGAAGGAGCCGTGGAGACAGCTCCTTCTTGTGCAAGAGCCCTTTATGCAAAAATGGCAGCTCATTTGCGTATGTTCTTGCGCAAGAAAGTGCAAAGTAGACATAGCCCATATGTTTTTGTTAGTCTCTAAGATACCACAGGACCACTGGTTGTTTTTAGACTTTGGTTCAGGGTGTCAAATTTGTATATGAATTCCAGCTCAGCACTTTCTTCTTGCAGTCTGTTTATGCAATAAAAGACACTATGTTTTTCTTTCTTTATTTGTTTAATCTATTTCAAATATTGGTGCAAAGGAGGCCGGTCACACTTAAAGGCTAGGGGAGTGTTGTATTCTCGAAAGCAGGGACTCTGAACAGAATTCTGGGCCCCCCACTATAGAAAGGATGTGGACGCATTGGAGAGGGTCCAGCAGAGGGCAACCAAAATGATTAGGAGGCTGGAGCACATGACTTAGGAGGAGAGACTGAAGGATTTGAGTTTGTTTAGTCTGCAGAAGAGTGAAGGGGGATTTAACAGCAGCCTTCAACTTCCTGAAGGGAGGTTCCAAAGAGGACGGAGAAAGGCTGTTCACAGTAGTGATGGATGGCAGAACGAGGAGCAATGGTCTCAAGTTACAGTGGGGGAGGTCTAGGTTGGAGATTAGGAAAACTATTTCCCTAGGAGGGTGGGGAAGCACTGGAATGGGTTACCTAGGGAGGGGGTGGAATCTTTGTCCATAGAGGGCTGTGTCTAGACTGGCAAGTATTTCCGCAAAAGCAGCTGCTTTTGTGGAAAAACGTGCAGGCTATCTACACTGGCCGCTTGAATTTCTGCAAGAACACTGACGATCTCATGTAAGAAATCAGTGCTTCTTGCGGAAATACTATGCTGCTCCCGTTCCAGCAAAAGTCCTTTTGCGCAAAGCTTTTGCTCACAAGGGCAAGTGTAGAGAGCTCAGATTTGTTTTGCGCAAAAAAGCTCCATCGCAAAAATGGCGATCGGGGCTTTTTTGCGCAAAAGCTCATCTAGATTGGCCACGGATGCTTTTGCGTAAAAGCATCCGTGCCAATCTAGATGCTCTTTTCCGCAAATGCTTTTAATGGAAAACTTTTCCGTTAAAAGCATTTGCAGAAAATCATGCCTGTCTAGATGTAGCCGAGGTGTTTAAATCTTGGCTTGACAAAGCCCTGGCTGGGTTGATTTAGTTGGGAGTGGTTCTGCTTTGGGCAGGGGGCTGGACTCCACGACCTCCTGCTGTTTCTTCCAGCCCTATGATTGTAGGATTCTAATTTAGGATTCATGGGGAGAATCCATGGTCCTGGGTGATGCTTTTGCTAGGAGAATGAGCAGGATCCGTGTAGGGATGTAAAATCCTGGGTAACAGATTAAACGTGAGGTTTAACAGGTTTATCAATTAGCGGAGAGGCCCCATTCCCCACTATGGCCCAGCTGAAGAGGCCCTCCCCTTAATTGGGCCTGTGACATGCCCGGGTTGCCATGGACAGGGGCTACCCCAGACACCGGGAGCAGCCCCTGCCTGCAACGTACATGGCCCACAGTGGACAGGGGCTGCTCCAGATGCCAGGAGCAGCCTCTGCCCTTGCCGGGTCACCTGGGGCTGGGGCAGCCCCCTGCCCACAGTGGGTGGGGAGCTGCTCCAGCCCCCACCGGTGAACCAGAACCGGAAAGCCTCACCCGTTCACCGGTTAGCCTGCTACCCTGTCACATCCCTAGACCCTGGGCTGAAAAGGCAGGGCAGACCCATTGGCGGGTCCCCACATAGGGCAAGAATGAGGCCACTGTCCACTCTTCTGTCCTGGGGGGCGGGGCACCTGCAAAGGGGACAGAAAAGAGCCCCCGGAGCCAGGCTGGGCTGGAAAACCTCCCTCAGTGAAGGGTGCATGGGGGGAGTGATTGGATCCTGCCCTGTAAGTCCCAGCCTGGGGAAATACCCAGGGAGAGGGAGGGGGTGTCTTTGTGCCAGCAGCCAAATGCCTCTGGCCTGGAATTTCTCCCCGGGAGGGGCCCGCGGGAGCCGCGCGCTGTGGCCACCAGGGGGCCCCGGCTGGTCTCGGGTGGGGGCGATGAATAGTTTTTCCAGGCGGCCGGGGTGGAGCTTCCTAGGTCAGACGCTGCTGCTGCTGCAGCCGCCTCCATTGTGCGCCGGGAGCCCGGCCGGGAGCCCGTCCCCAGCGCCCCGCGGCGCCCGGCCCGGCTGGAGCCAGCCCCGCGCCCTGCGCGCCCAGCCCCGGAGCCGCAGCCTGCAGGTGAGGGGCGCGCCCCGGGCACAGGGCTGGGCCGGGACACAAGGAGAAATGGGGGGAGGGGTTCCCGGCTCCCAGCCCCATTCCCTGCAGCCCGCCCGGGGCAGAGACTGGCAGGGGCAGCGGGAGCAATGGGGAGGGGGTCCCGGCTCCCAGTCCCCCCCGGCCGGAGCCTGTCCTGGGACGAGGGAAGGGGCAGGGAGAGGAAAGGCCAGGCCTTGCCCGGTCCCCGCGCTGCTGGGGGATGGGCTGCCGGGGGGGGGGGCAGGAGGAGCCCCCTCCCCCCAAGCGGCTCCTGGGATGCTGTTGCTGGGGGGTTAAAATGTCTCGGTGGGGTCCGCCCGGGACCGAAGCGGGTTCCCAGCCCTGCCTGGCCCCGCGCATCTGTCTGCAGGGAGGGAGCTTGCCTGGGCTAAATGGGTTTGCTGTGAAATGCCCCCCCAGCCCCTTCTGACCCCTCCCTTCTCACAGGCGGCAGGAAGTCAGCCGCTGGCTCTGGGGCGCACCCCTCTGCGGGGGATAGGAGGGGGCACAGCTCCAGCGGGTCCCTCGCGCGGGGGGGGGGGGGGGGGGGTCTCACTGGGGAAGTGGGTTGTGGCAGGAGGAGGAACCACACAGCTGGAGGGGTCACAGTGTTGGGAGGAGGAGACACCCCCCATTGGGCTGTGTTTGGCAGCGAGGCCTAGTGGCTAGTGCACCTGAGTGACAGAAGAGTAGGGATGGTAAATTGAGATTAACTGGCCAATCGAATAGTCGATAAGGGCACTTCCGCCTTGAAAGTGGTGCAGGAAAGCTGGGGGCGGCGGGAACAGGCCCCTGCTGGCCCCGTGCTCCCCGTAGCGTTTCAAAGCGGCAGCGCTGCATGGAGTCCAGGATCTGGCCCTGGGCTCCTCACGGTGCTGCCGCTTTGAAGCACCCACCCCTCTTCCCCCGCCCCACTTGCTGCCTCTTTCTGAGGCAGCAAGTGGGGAGAAGCGACTAGTCAACTCGTGTATCGACTGTCTGATAAGCTTATCAACTAATCGGCTAGCTGACGCATTGTTCACATCCCTACAGGAGACCCATCATCTATTCCTAGTGACGCTACTGGCCTCTGGCCTGAGTACGGGGCAAGTCCCTGGCCTGCTGCATGCCTCAGTTTCCCCCTCTGTCACGGGGGCCGAGCGCCCGTCTACAGTGTTGTGGGAGGCATTGTATAAATGGAGTGGGAACAAGCAAGCAAAGAGGTTAACATCACCGAGTCCCTGTCTAAACCAGGGTCAGGGTACCTCTGCCTTTAGTACCATGCCATACTCCCCATGCCATACTCCCCATCCCTTGAGTATGGGCATGTACAGGGCCAAGTAAGGCCTTCGGGTTAGCGACATCCCTCATTCCCTTCTGCTGCAGCTGGAGAGGGGTTTAGAGGGGAAAGGCCCCTTGTCCAGCCAGTCTTTCCCTGGGATCACAAGCAGGAATCACCTCCCATGGGGGACGGGAGGGGGAGAGAGAAGGAATTCGCTGAGGTGGCCTGGAGTTGTTGTTAAAGTCTGATCCCATTTCACTGGGATTCAGCCATAGTCGGGAGGGGCGGTGACGTTGTCTGGGTCTCTCTTTCTGGCTCGGGCCGGCCAGGACAGCTCTCGGGATTAAGACAAAGGTACCCGCAGTCCCAGGAAACGGTGGCCAGGAGGGTGACGCTTTCCCTACTAGCCTCTGTGGGTTCTTTCTGGCTTGCCCTCCCAAAGCCTCGCTCCTGTCAGAGATGCACCCCTACCGTCTTTTCTCCACCAGTTAGGTCCGACACCCGACACACCCATGTTGGTTTGTGAGATTCCAGGACCTCAGCTCCCGTTTCTAAGGAGCTTATCTTGCAGCAGCTGTTGGATTTTTGTGCTAGACCAGTGTTTCTCAACTCTCTTTTTGTAAAGTACCCCTTTTTAAAAAAATAAAAAATAAAAATAAGTACCCCCACTACCTACAGTTTTCAGACACAACTTTTTTTTTCTGACATTGCAACACATTTGTTTAAACGACTTAATCACTGCCGGGTGATGAAATGTTTGGGTGTAAAAAGTACAAAAATAATAAAGCACTGTAAAACTTAAAAATTCAGTTTTCTCCACATTTCAGTTGTGTTGACGTACCCTCCAAACTTCTCTCGAGTATACATACTTGACCACTCTGATTAGCTTCTAATGAGGTAACCGGCTCTATGGATATGGGAAAGTCAGTGGATGTGATACACCTTGACTGTAGCAAAGCTTTTGATGCGGTCTCCCACAATATTCTTGCCAGCAAGTTAAGGGAGTATGGATTGGATAAATGGACGGTAAGATGGATAGAAAGCTGGCTAGACTGTCGGGCCCAGCGGGTAGTGATCAACGGCTCGATGTCAGGTTGGCGGTCTGTTTCTAGTAGAGTGCCCCAAGGATCTGTTCTAGGACCGGTTTTGTTCAATATCTTTGTTAATGACTTGCATGAGGGGATGGATTGCACCCTCAGCATGTTTGCAGATGACACATAGAATCATAGAGCTGGAAGAGACCTTAGAAAGTCATCAAGTCCAGCCCCTTGCCGAAGGACAGTAAGCTAGGGGGAGAGGTAGATACGCTGGAGGGCAGAGATAGAGTCCAGAGTGACCTGGACAGATTAGAGGATTGGGTCAAAAGAAATCTGATGAGGTTCAACAAGGACAAGTGCAGAATCCTGCCCTTGGGACGGAAGATTCCCAAGCATTGGTACAGACTGGGGACCGACTGGCTTAGTAGCAGTTCTGCAGAAAAGGACCTGGGGGTTACAGTGGATGAGAAGCTGGAGATGAGTCAGTGTGCCCTTGGCACCAAGAAGGCTAATGGCATATTAGGTTGCATTATGAGGAGCATTGCATTAACAGCAGAGCTAGGGAAGTGATTATTCCCCTTTATTCGGCTCTGGCGAGGCCACATCTGGAGTATTGTGTCCAGTTCTGGGCCCCCCACTACAGAAAGGATGTGGACGCATTGGAGAGGGTCTAGCAGACGGCAACCAAAAGGATTAGGGGGCGGAGCACATGAACTATGAGGAGAGGCCGAGGGATTTGGGTTTGTTTAGTCTGCAGAAGAGAAGAGTGAGGGGGGATTTGAGAGCAGCCTTCAATTTCCGTTCCAAAGAAGATGGAGAAAGGCTGTTCACAGTAGTGACAGATGGCAGAACAAGGAGCAATGGTCTTAAGTTACAGTGGGGGAGGTCTAGGTTGGATATTAGGAAAAACTATTTCACTAGGAGGGTGGTGAAGCACTGGAATGGGTTACCTAGGGAGGGGATGGAGTCTCCATCCCTAGAGGTGTTTAAGTCTCAGCTTGACAAAGCCGTGGCTGGGTTGATCTAGTTGGGATTGGTCCTGCCTAGAGCAGGAGGCTGGACTCGATGCCTCCTGAGGTTTCTGCCAGCTCTATGGTTCTGTGATCCCTGGGTACTGTTACCACTGGTTGAGAAACACTGCGCTAAACCAAACCAGTGTCCGTCTGGTCTGCGTGCACCGGCTCTGGTTGCTATTTGTGACTGGGAGGCCTCGGGTCCAGTTGGTGGAATTTGCAGGCCCAGTTCTCCCCGCAGGGAGCGAGGGAGGGGACAGGGAACAGGACGGGGTAGGGGTTAATGGCTGCTCCTATCCTGGCTGGTCAGAGGCAGAGGCCTCCATGCAGCCAGTGAGCTGGCTACGGGGCATGGAGCCCACACGTGGGTTGTCTCAGGCCAGATGAGGGAATCTGGAGACCAGCATGCACGGGCAGAGGATGGGTTCGGTCTTGTGGAGCAAGAAGAGTTTCTGCCTTGGGAACGGTCCAGGGGCAGGTGTGTGTGGGGCAGGGAAGTGGTGTTGGGAGGCGGGTGGGCAGGGATCTTTCTGGGGGCTCAGGGAGAGGGAGGCTGGTACGGGCCGTGGCTCAGCTGATGGGATGGTGGCTGGGGCAGGAAGCTCTGAGCTGGGGACCCTTGCTATTCCAGGGGCTGGCAACCTTCGAGGAGATGGCCGTGTATCTCACCGAGGGGCAGTGGGCCCTGCTAGACCCACACCATGGACTCCTCTGCAGGAACCTCCTGGGTAAGGCTTCCCGTCCCCTAGGGCATGAGGAGCTGGGGTCCTTAAGCCCCCAGGGGCGGGTTTGTTCATGAGGACCAGTCGCATCGTCCCCGGCCCCCGTGTGGGACAGACTGTCCCCCATAGGACCGGAGAGGCAGGGACACAGGGATGGTACTGTTCCCCTAGATCTAGACTCCCAACTGGGCAGTGTTTCTTGTAAGTTGTGGGGCAGCTTAACCGGCCCTGCCCAGCCAGAGGCTCGGGACTTGCACACGGAGCTGCCTGACCGGGCGGGGCGGATTAAGCAACGGCAGGGCTGTGCTGCCACATAGCTTAGCGGGAACAGCGCAAGCGGGACCAACTCCCTGCCTCCCCCACTTCCCAGGCCGCTGCCCCCCAGCGATGGACGCATCTCCTGGCCCTGCTCTGCTGGACGCAGCCAGGTGCTGAGCGAGATTTGCAGACCTCCTCGGTGCCGGACTCCTGTTCTACAGAATCCCTCCAGGGCCCTGTCCGGTGCCTGTAGAAACCTGGCCCGAGTCCTCCCATAGCTCATGCCAGGACACTCGGCACATCTCCCCCGACGCTAGCCTGTCCCAGTGGGCTTCAGGAGCATTCCCCTACCCGTTTGCCTGCCTGTAAGTGTCCCTGCAGCAAAGAAAGAGGCCAGGCTGGAAACCCTGCACAGCCGCCTCCGACAAACGCAGACCGCTTGCTTTCCCCCAAGCAGGGTTCCCTGTTCCCAAGTCCTGTGAGATCTCCCAGCTGGAAGGGGGGGAGGAGCCATGGGGCCCGGATCTGCAGGCCGGCGAGGAAGCGGAGACGCCGAGAGGTGAGTGTTCACTTCGGTCGGCCCCTTGCCCCGTTTTGTGTCCTGGTGGCAGATGTCACTCATGGAATCCGTCGGCCCTGTGGGTGGTCGGGCTCAGCCCCCATCCCTGCTCCTCCGGGGAAGGATTCGGATCCTGGTGGGGATTCGTTTTCCCGCGCTAAGGACTGACTCCTGTCTGGTTTCTCCCTCTGTCCCAGCAGGTGACGAGACGGGCGGCGGGAGCGAGGAGGAGAGCTCGCAGCAGGGAGAGCCTGAGCCAGGGGCACCGGTGTTGGGAAGAGCTGCAGGGAACGTTTCCCAGCAGGGAGAAGCCCGGGACAGTCAGCCCAGCCTGGGCGGGCAGCTGGGAACCCAGCCAGGTAACAGAGAGGATGCATCGTCCCCCAGGCCCGAGGACGCCACCCACCCGACACCCCCCGGCGACGAGAGGCCGACCATCTGCGAGGAATGTGGCAGGAGCTTCAGCCGCAGCTCGAACCTGATTGTCCACCAGCGGCTGCACGCCGGCGAGAAGCCCTACAAATGCCTGGACTGTGGGAAGGGCTTCAGCCGCAGCTCCCACCTCATCACCCACCAGCGGCTGCACACCGGGGAGAAGCCCTACAAGTGCCCCGCCTGCGGGAAGAGCTTCAGCGACAGCTCCACCCTCATCACCCACCAGCGGCTGCACACCGGCGAGAAGCCCTACCAGTGCCCCGACTGCGGGAAGGGCTTCAACCAGAGCTCCAACCTGACCTCCCACCAGCGCACCCACACCGGGGAGCGGCCCTACCGGTGCCCCGAGTGCGGGAAGCGCTTCAGCGTCAGCTCCTACCTCATCCGGCACCAGAAGATCCACACGGGGGAGCGGCCCTACAAGTGCGAGGAGTGCGAGAAAAGCTTCAGCCAGAGCTCCAGCCTCATCAACCACCAGCGGGTGCACACCGGCGAGAAGCCCTACCGGTGCCTGGAGTGCAACCGGTGGTTCCGGAACAGCTCGGACCTCATCCGGCACCAGCGCACCCACACCGGGGAGCGGCCCTACCGGTGCCCTGACTGCGGCAAGAGCTTCAACCGCAGCTCCAACCTCATGACCCACCAGCGCATCCACACGGGGGAGAAGCCCTACGCCTGCCCCCAGTGCGGCCGGGGCTTCTCCGTGAGCTCCGCCCTCATCAAACACCAGAGGACCCACCGGGAGGAGAAACCTTACGACTGCCCCGACTGCGGGAAAAGCTTCATTCGCTGCTCCAATTTTCTCACACACCGGAGAATCCACACGGGGTAGAAACTGGCCTCCCCCGATTTCCCTGCACCGCAGGCGGCCTGCTGAGAATGAGCCACGTGGAGCCTGCCGGGCAAGACTCTCTTCTCAGCGGGCCCTGGAAATCTGGTTTGGGGGCACACGGGACTGGGTTATCGATAGGAAAGGAGGGGTGGTTTGGTTTGGGATTTCAAACCCTTTTAGCGACACATTCCCGCGAATGCAGCCTCAGCCGGCGGCACCGGGTGGCTCTATCCTGCCTGTCCGAGCGGTGCTGAGGCCGTCTTAAGAGCCTGCATGTCTGCGGGCTCTGTGGATGCCGTGTGGGTACCGTGCGCCCAGGGAGGTGACACACATCGTGCTGGCTGTGGGAAAGCAGATGCGCTCAGAGACCCGTGGCGTTTGAAGCCCTCTGTGCCACGTGAAGGGCATTCACAGCGCGCTTTTGGATACAGAGCCCTCCAGGAGTTCCGCTCTGCACCAGTTTCGCCTGATGAGGTAACACAGACGCCTCCGGGGCTGGGTCTTTCCCGTCTGTGGCTCCCAGCCAGGGTCCGGCCGGGCACAGGGCTCTCAGTGACACCCTGCAGTGACACCAGGTGGCCCGTTCAGCACAAGGCGACAATTCGCTAGTGACCTGGCACATAGAATCGGAAAGTCCTTGGGGCAGAGGTTAACGCATGGCCCAAACTGGCCACGCCAGGACAACCAGCCGGCAGCTGCTTCGATCTTTGTTTCTCCGCTCTGGACTCTGCAACAGCCAGCCCTTATCTCAGCCCAAGCCATTGCTCCTGAACTGGGGCTTTTGCTCTGCTTCCCTGCCGAGGGAACCTCCTTCCTATAGGCCTGGTTCCCAGGTCTCAATGTCTTGGCCATTAACATGGTCGGTTTCAGCCCATTTTTTCACGACTCAGTCATTCCACCCCAGATGGCTCTGGGCCGTTAGAATAGTGTGTTTAACCCTTTTGCACCCTCGGAGGGGAGGGGGGGGACCCAAAGTTCAAAGGGAAACTGAGGCACACACAGGCACCATAAAAATATTACAGAACATTCCGGCGTCAGCACGCCAGCCTCACCCTGCCTGCCTGGGAATAAACATTAGTGAATGTGACTGGGGCATGGGGTGCATACCCCACCGGAGAGCTGGCAGCTGGGGGTGCACTGGTGGGTACCCACCAGTCACAGCTTCTCCGTCAGAGACGGCATTTGCTTGAGTTAGGGCGATTTTCTAAATCATTGTTTTACCCCTTGGCGAAAGTCACATAGGCACTTTCGGTGCGCCAGGCCCGGCTCTGCCGAGTGTTTCTGGCTGTGCCACACCGATAGCTGTGATTCCAGGCAGTCGCCATGGGGCTATGTTAACGGGTGGTGTCTCTTTGGGAACGGGGGGAAGCGCTCTGAACTCCCATTGGCCGAAGGCAGATTTACACTGAACTGATGTCCAGATTTGCATGGCTGCCTTTTCAGAATGGCTCTTGGTTGAGCTGCCTCTCCCACGCCCGGAACATTTGGCGTGTTGCAGAGTTTCCTGCTACATGGATCCAGCCTTGTTCTAAGGATTCAGGGTTCTAGTAAAAGCTTCCGCCCTCCCCCGTTTCCTATGGATGGGCACAACTTTGTGGTTTGATTTATTACTTGTTAGTAGGTGGGGAGGGTGGGGCTGACACCCTCTCTTTAAAATTATTTGTTTTAACTTCATGTGCAGTCATCTTCAAGTTCCTTTTTCTAGTAATAAACCCGCTTGATAAGAAGTCTGTGCGTGCGCTGTGTGAAATTCAAAGACATCATGCGCAACACAGATATTTCCACCGTACCGGGACCCGTCCTACTCAACATGTTCATAAGCCATCTGGAGAAAGGGGTAAACAGTGCAGATTTGCAGATGATCCTAAACTGCTCAAGAACAAAGCGGACTGTGAAGCGTTTCAGAAAGGTTTCACAAAACGAGGTGATTGGGCAACAAATTGGCACATGAATTTGAATGTTGTGTGGCAAAGTTCTGGCCGTGCCGCATGGGGCTCACGCTACTGGCAGTAAACTCAGAGACTCGCCGTGGTCCTGTGTACAATCCCTTCTCTTCACAGGAGGCAGAGTCTATAGCTTAGGGAGCCATACTCATCACAGGCTAGTCCATGGTTCTGGGGTGAAAACCCCTTGACAGTTCTGCTCTCCCTTCTTGGGACAGGCTCTGTGTTGGCGTTGGGGGGGGGGGGGGAGGGGGGGAGACCCAGGCCCACCCATTACTCTGGGTTCCAGCCCAGGGGCCCTAAAGTAGCAACAGCAGTTAAGGTTGTTTTCCTTCTGACTTGGCAGCTTTTTCCCTGGGACACTTCCCCAAACAACCCCTCTAAAATGTCTCCCCCGGTACCTGTTAACCAGCTCTCAGCTCACCCACAGCTGCTCCTTGTTCCTCCCTTTCTCCTTCCAGTAGCCACTCTTTGTCTTTCCCCTCTCCTGACCTAGGGGAGGCCTTTTAAAGCAACCTCCTGGCTGTCATTGGCTGCAGGTGTTGAGTGACTTGTCTGAGGAAGCAATCTAGTTAATTAGCCCCAGGTGTTTTCCTGCCTTCATTTTTATTACAGCAGGCTCTAGTAGTTTATTCTGGAAAGAGAAAACCACTTATCCAGTGCCCTGTATTCCTGCTTTCCGCCAGAGTGTGGTAGGCTGCTGGCTTAGGTCTGTCCCAGTTGATAAATGCAAAGTAATGCACATTGGAAAGAATAATCCCAACTAGACATACAAAATGATGGAGACTAAATTAGCTATTACTATGGTCAGCTGGTTCTGGGGCTGGTTTTGTTCAACATCTATTAATGACCTAGATGAGGGAATGGATTGGCACCCTCAGCAAGTCTGCGGATGACACTAATCTAGGGGGAGAGATAGATATGTTGGAGGGCAGGGATTGGGTCCAGAGTGACCTACATAAATGGGAGGATTGGGCCAAAAGAAATCTGATGAGGTTCAACAAAGAGAAGTGCAGAGTCCTGCCCTTGGGACGGAAGAATCCCAAGCATTATTACAGGCTGGGGGCCAACTGGCTTAGTAGCAGTTCTGCAGAAAAGGACCTGGAGGTTTCAGTGGATGGGAATCTGGAATGAGTCAACAGTGTGCCCTTGTAGCCAAGAATGCTTTTCTCTGAGCCCCCCTCCCCCATGTGGCGCTGTGGGTACCAGAACCGGGCACAGTGTGCAAGGGCTGTGATGGATTCACCATGGCTTGTGTTACGTGAGAGGTCAGACGAGAGCAGTGGTTCTCAAACTTTTTAATCCCCAGCCCTCCCCGCTCAATGCAGACCTTTCCACGGACAACCAGCCACCCACCCATGATAACAAAATGGGTGCAGGAGGGGGTGAGGGTGCAGGGTCTGGCCAAGAGAGGGTGCTGGAACAAGCTGAGAATGGGGAGGTCTGGGGAAGTAGGAGGGTCTGGGTGGGACAGGGTGTGTGTGACGGGGATGGGAGTGGAGGAGATTGGGGGAGGGTTGCTTACCTGGCTCTCTGTATCCCACCACACCCAAGCACTGCTCCCATTGGTCATGATTCCAGCCAATGGGAGCAGCGGGAAAAGCCTCCAGATGAGCGGGTTCCTTTGCTGCCGTTCCCGCAGCCGGGGAGAGGAGGAGCAGCAGCGCATGGAATCGCTTCCTTCCCTGGCAAGCCGGATCCCATCATTTTGGACACAAAGCAGACGCACGATTTAAAAAACTACCCTGTTCTGACATTTTCCCAATGACACTTTTTAAAACATTGTGGGGAGGGCAGAACAATTTTTTCCATTTTTTGCCCCCAGCGCTACCACTTCCATCCTGCTCCCGGCCTCCTTGTGTTTAACGGGAGCCTAGGACTAGTGCTGTCTCCTTGCACAGGGGGAATTTCACCTAGTGAACGTGCGTGCACACACACACACGTTTCTCTGCACGAGTCGTAATTAACATTTATTCATTGCTACTGTAGTACAATTAACAGGCCCGGTTCTGACTGAGGCCCCGTTGGGGCAGACGCTACATACACACAGAAAGACAGAGCCCTGTGGCAAAGGGTTTACAATTGAAACAAGACTAAACGGGGAGGGAGACAGACGAGGGATAAAAGGAGAGGACTGGCAGGTTTCTCCCACATACATCTTACCACACACAGACATGCTGTACAGTTAGACTGGCAGAGGGATATGCATGGGGAGTACAACTGGCTGAACACATGCAGTCTAAACTGTTCATTGATGGAAATTTGGGTTTTGACCAAACTACATTTTTCATGAGACGGAAAATACCTGATTTCTGAGGCAAGTATCATTCTGACATCTAAAGGCTAAAACACAAAACAAATTCTGCCATGGCAGTCTTATGAGAATTGTAGTTCAATTGCTTTGTGTCCTTAATCTCCACTATTGGCTGCTTTCCCCAGCTGGACTTCATCTCCCATGATGCACTGTGGCCAAGGGACTTCCATGATGCACTCTTTTCTTGCAGCAAGGTATCATGGGAGATGTATGCCAACTAGGGATCAAAGAAATGGGGGGGAGGGGGAAAAGACGCACCCAAACTACATCTCCCATGAAGCACCAAGGTGACATTTCAGAATTTCCTCATTTTCATTATAATTTTCTATGGAAATCCTAGTTTCTGACCAACTCTGCTGTGATTAGACAGACAGACAGACTAGGAATAATCAATATGCAGACCACGGGCCAAACTCCAGACCACCAGATGCTTTCGAACAGACTCTGAAATGTTATTTACTTATCATTATCACTGATTTTTAAAAAAAATTTCTCTAGCGCCTGTCTGGACCATGACTATATCTTGCCCAAAAAATGTAGCCCGGGGGGGGGGGGGGGGGGAGGGAGGAAGGACAACCCCTGGGTTAGAGGGTATTACATCCCCCTTAATCCTGCCAAAACAGAGCACAAATGGGATTGACGTGGTCTGACCTCTGCCTACAGGGGTGAAACAACAGGAAACGTCCCTTGAAACACGTGTGTGATGCTGTTTCCTGTTTTGAGACCAGCTGCCGTGGAAACAGATGCAGGATTTTCGGACAGCGCTATGGAGAGCTCCACAACACAGGAATTGCCCAGAATCAGGGTGTATGGGGGGCAATACACCACATGGCCCAGCTGGCTTGTCACCTTGTCCCCCCAACCACTCCCTGCCACCCCAGAGGCCTCCATTGCTTTGGGTAGTTTTCAGCTTTAAAACATAAAATTCCAATTTGTTACAACCCCCGCCAACGATTCATTCATGCAGCACCTGGCTCCTTTGCCACCCTGCTGCCCTCTCCAACCCAGACACCAGCCCCCTCTCTCCTCTGACTGCTTCTTTCCCTACACCACACACGCATGCACCTAAGCCACGTGGGCCGTGATTTTCAAAGGCGCCTCGGGCACCCAAAGCGCAGGGCGATGCAGTGGGCATTTGCTAACCCCGCGCTACATGTCTGGGGGTTAGAGCCCTACCGAACTCACTGCCCCTTATGGCCAATTTCATGTCCATAGGATTTGAAAACTGGTAAATTTCACCATTTCAGCTGTTTAAATCTGAAATGTCTCCCTGTGGCAAGAGGTTCCAAGTGGGAGAGGAGGGTCTGATCTCCCCCGTGCTGCAGGGAGCACCCAGCTGGGGGGGTGCTTCACTGCTGGTCCTGCCCGGCTTGGGAGGGACAAGACCTGCTCTCTCTCTGCACAGCTGCAGAAAGCGCTGCACCCCCCCTGTCCCGTCCTGGACAGCATCCTGCTGCGGGGGGGGGGGCATCCAGAGGTGGGTCTGGGCTGGTCCCCCCTCCCACCGCCAGAACAGTTTGCAGGGGAAGGACACACCTCCCTCCCTTGCCCAGCAATGTTCCCTCTAACTGTTTCCATCCACGTGTGGAATGAATTTTGTTAAGTGCACCAAGAGATGTGTGGATGTGCACCACAAATAGAAACACCTGCTGCCAGCTGTGGGTGCTCTGCTAATCAGCTGGTGGCATTTGAATCTCTCCTGGGTGGCCACCCGAGCGCTCAGCTTACAGGGATCCCTGCTGCCCACTCATGGCTGGGAAGCCCCCTTTGATGGGGCACTCCTACGAACAAGGCGACATCAGATTTCATGGGAAGGGGCTTATTTCACGGTGCGTGACACATTTTTTATAGCTAGGAAATTGGCAGGACCCTACTTATGGAGTTGAGGGAGGGCCTGTCGCTACTGCATCTGGGCACCTCACGCCTGTCAGCGAACTTGTCCTTGCTTGCCCCTGTCAGGCAGAGCAGACCCATTTTACAGATGGGGACTGAGACCGAGATACAAAGGTCCCTAGGTGAGGAAAGCTGCAGACAGGAAGGGATTGCCTGAAAGCCCCCGAGGAGATTACGCGACTTCCTCTGCTGGAAGGGGCTGTTCTGCCAATAAGAGAAATGGATCGGTTCTGAGGAAGTTTCATTTAGGAAAAATCAAGAGGCCAACACATGCCTAGAGGGCCGGAATGTTCCCTTTCTGCCTTCGGGGCAGGAGGGGGACAGGCCACTTTGATTTTCCTTTTACGGGGACTTGGTTTTGATTTTTTAACAGGATGTTACATAATACTATACATATATATTAAGTGTGTCTATGTCTATATAGTATTATATAAGCACGTGTGGGCATAAGTCACAATCGGATCATGATGGAATTCTGCTTCATGGGAAATTTCTTTCTTTTTTTTGTTTCCATTTTGGAGCCAGAATCTGAGGCTTCTTGGGGCACCCAAATTGCCCACGAAAGCTCAGGATTCCATCTCTATAGGTTAGTCTCTAAGGTGCCACAGGACAACGCGTTGTTTTTAAAGCTGCACACGAACCCGGCCACCCCTCTGAGGCCTTTCCAGTCTGACCCCAAAGCCCCTGTAAATCAACTGGAGTGAGGTCCCTAAATACCTGATGAGCTCGACTTCAGTGATTTGTGGCAGAGCAAGAAACTGAGTTTGGGTTTCCTTCCCACAAGCGAGGCCCTGACCCCGGGCTCCTTGCTAGGGCTGGGTTGCACCATGTCTCTGGCCAGGGCCGAGCCCCCCGTCACAGGGGTGTTTTCGGGTGCCGCTGGAGCAGCACGCCGCCGGCAGAGAACTCTCCCGGGAAGGGCCCACCCCCGGGCTGCTGGGGGCGGCGTTTCCCGTTCCGGTGGGTGCGCTGGTGGGCCAGGAGGGTGGAGTTCTGGCTGAAGCCCCGCCCACAGGCCGTGCAGCGGTAGGGCGCCTCGCCGGTGTGGGTGCGCAGGTGCACGAAGAGGGTGGAGCTCTGGGAGAAGCGCTTGCCGCAGCGGGCGCAGGGGTAGGGCCGCTCGCCGGTGTGGACGCGCTGGTGCCGGGTGAGGTTGGAGCTGGCGCTGAAGCGCTTCCCGCAGTCCCCGCAGGCGTAGGGCCGCTCCCCGGTGTGCACGCGCCGGTGCAGGGTCAGGTAGGCGTTGCGCCCGAAGCCCTTCCCGCACTCGGGACAGATGAAGGCTTTGCCCTCCTCCTCCTCCAGCTCGGGGACGGCCAGCAGCTCGCCGGCGTGGACGCGCTGGTGCCGGGCGAAGTTGGAGCGCTCGTGGAAGCCCTTCCCGCAGTGGGGGCAGGTGTGGGGCTTCTCCTGCCGGTGGGTGCGGCGGTGCCGGGCCAGGGTGGAGCCCTCCCGGAAGCTCTTGCCGCACTCGGGGCAGCGGTGGGGCTTCTCGCCCGTGTGGGAGCGCAGGTGCTGCATGAGGTGGGAGCTCTGGCCGAAGCGCTTCCCGCAGGCGTCGCAGGCGTAGGGCCGCTCGCCCGTGTGGATGCGCTGGTGGGTGGCCAGGGCCGAGCGCACCGGGAAGCCCTTCCCGCACTCGGGGCACTGGTGGGGGCGCGCGCCGTGGGCCCGCCGGTGCTTGGCCAGGTCCGAGGCGCGCCGGAAGCCTTTCCCGCACTCGCCGCACAGGTTGGGACGCTCCCGGGCCTGGCCCGGGCTCTCGGCGGCTCCGCCTGGGCCCCGGGCAGGGGGCAGCCCAGAGCCTGGCCCCCACTTTCCCTGCTGCCTTCCTGAGCTGGCCTCAGTCACACAGGCTGCTCCTCCGTCAGGACTCCGCGCCGCCAGCTGCAGCTTCCCCTCCTCCTCCCACGCCATCCCCTCCGCAGCTGCAAGGGAGAGAATCGGTCGCACGTCAGTATGTCTGCCAGCAGCGCCCCCAACCGGGATGCTAAAGGGGAGGGGCCACAGCTCACCCGGGGCCTGGCAGCGTCGCTCCATTTCCCACCAGTGAGCGCGGGGGCGTCCCACCCCCTCCCCGGAGCTCTGCTTCCCCTGCCGGTGAGTGCGGGAGGGGAGGGGACTGGGTTCCTGCTGCCAGCACCAGCCTCCCCCCAGTCCCGACTCCCCATGCTCAGCTCCTGCCCGGCACAAGGCCGGGTGGGTGGGAAGCCCTGAATGACACCTGCCAGGAGACCTGCTGGGGACAGTCCTGGCCTGGCTGAAAGGAGGCAGAACTGGGGAGCTCTCAAGATGGCTCCCAGGGTAGTTTAACTGAGTCCTCACCTGCGGGGTGGCTGTTTCGTGGGCTCTCCTTCTCCTCTGTGCCCTGTGGGTCTGGGACCCAGGGCTCCTCCCCTCCTTCCAGCTGGGCGATCACCGCGGGCTTAGGAACGGGGAATCCTGCTCAGGAGACAGAAAAGGGGTGTTCATGCAGCGCTTCTCGGGGGATCGGTTCTGTGGACTCCCGCGCTTCTCGGGGAATGGTTCTATAGATTCCCATGCTTCTCAGGGGAACGGTTCTATGGATTCCCGCGCTTCTCAGGGGAACGGTTCTATGGACTCCTTTCTGGGCCAGGCCAAGAGCATACAGGGCAAACCGGCTGGAAAACATTCCTAGAATCATGGAACACTACAGCGGGAAGGGACCTCGAGAGGTCATCATGTCCAGTCCCCAGCAGGACCAAGCACCATTAGTTCATCCCTGACAGACGTCTATCCTACCTGCTCTTAAATATCTCCAGGGATGGAGATTCCACAACCTCCCTGGGCAATTTATCCCAGTGTTTCATCACCCTGACAGGTGCAAATCCCTTGCTGCAATTTAAGCCCATTGCTTCTTGTCCTGTCCTCAGAGGCCAAAGAGAACAATTTTTCTCCCTCCTCCTTATAACACCCTTTTAGATACCTGAAAACGGCTCTCATGTCCCCTCTCAATCTTCTCTTTTCCAAACTAAACAAACCCAATTTTTTCAGTCTTCCTTCATAGGTCGTGTTTTCTAAACCTTTAACCATTTTTGTTGCTCTTCTCTGGACTCTCTCCAATTTCTTCACATCTTTTCTGAAATGTGGGGCCTAGAACTGGACACTCAGGGAGACACACTCTGTGGGGTCGCATGTCTGGGGGTAGACACATAGCTCCCCTGTGCACATGCACACAGGTCTCTGTGGTGCAAAAGTCCATCTGCCTGTTTCTGGGTGGTCCAGGACAGCGGACGGACTTTTTAAGGCTGACAATGGGAACCCAGCCCGCCCTGCCCACCACCACACTCCTGGGCCAAAAGACCAAATCACTCAACTGGAGGAGTATCCAGGGGGTATTCAGGAAACAGCTGCCTGGTATGAGCAACTCAAGAGGGGATCCAGGGAGTCGCCTTCAGATGTCCTTCCCTAGAAGCAAGGCATGCTGGGAAATGGAGAACATAAGAAGGGCCACACTGGGTCGGACCAAAGGTCCATCTAGCCCAGTATCCTGCCTACCGACAGTGGCCAATACCAGATGCCCCAGAGGGAGGGATAGCAACAGGTAAACTTCACGTAATCCCTCCCCGTCTCCCACTTCCAGAGAAACACCATTCCTACCCATCCTAGCTAATAGCCATTGATGGGCACAGAACCTCAGTGACTCTCTCCAGGGGATGAGATGTGGAGGAGACAGCATCTCTCGTATAGGATTTGGGGACTGTGAAATGTTCCCTAAGACTGTGTGGGGTCGCTGAAGCACTTGCATTAACTCCTGAACAGGGCTTCATCCCTGGTCCCTTATACAAACGTGAGATGGGAAGAGGCCTCTGAGGTCAGAGGTGGTACCCGAGGGGCGGGAGGCCCGTACCCAGCGAGGCCACTGTCTCATAGTTCTCCTGCATGACGTCCCTGTAGAGGGCTCTCTGATCCGGGCCCAGCAGTGCCCCCTGCCCTGGGGTGAAATACACGGCCACCTCCTCGAAGGTCACCGGCATCTGGAAAAGCAAGAATCCCCCACTCAGAGCCTCCTGCCCCAGCCACCGTCCCCGTCACAGGAGACCCGATCCAGCCCTTCTGCTGAAGGGGATTTACAAGTAGGGAGATAAAATCCCCTTTACCCGGTTAACTGATTAAACAGGAGTGGGTGGGGAGGGGGCACTCCAGCCCAGCTGTTTCTGGCCCCCCCAGGGGGCTGCCAGCTCCTGGCCCGCGTGGGGGCTTGGCAGGGAACCCGGCTGCTCCCTGGGTTGTATGCTGGGGAACCCGGCTGCTCCCTGGGTACCAGTTAACCCGTTACCCTTTAACATCCCTACATAGACTCCTGGATTATGTATTCCCAGGCGGAACAGTGCTGGTTTCTCTTACCAAAGAGGAGCAGTGGGGCCAGAAATAGAGCTTGTAGCAGGGATGGGAGTTTCCAAAGGGACCTCTCCCGGAAGAAACTCAGTGTGGCTCCCGGAGCATTTGGGGGTCTGGGTCGCCTGCCACAGCCCTGCAGGACAGGTTTGTACCCAAAGCACCAGGGCCTGCTGGATCCCAGCCTTTGGCTGCCTCTCTGCGAGCTCCATCACAAACCCCCTACCTGAGCCAGCTCCGCTGCAGCCATGTCCCTGCCCCATGCCCCCGGAGGGGGGCGGAGTCCAGAAGGCACCGGGCCTGGGTTGGCAGCCTGTCAGGGCAAGAAGAGAATGGGGCAAGTTTCAGAAGGGGCTTCATGTCACCCCCCACCCAGGCCCCACCAGGTCCTTGCCCTGTGGACAAGGAGGTGTAGGGTTGCCAGATGGTTTCAACAAAAATACGGGGACACACTTGACATTAGGTCACAATCTACATCACATCTGATTCAGAGAATACGGGACAGTTCTATTCGCTCATTGATAGTTTCCTGAACAGAAAGCTCAAATACTGGACTGTCCAGTTCAAAACCGGACACCAGGCGCCCTAACCTGGAAGTGGGAAGAAGTGAGTCACTTCATGGCAGGGCAGACCCAGCTGCCCCCACCAGGGCTAACACCACGAGACATTAACACCGCCCCCCCAAGGCAACAGAGTCCTGGAGCCGAGGCTGCATGAGAGCAGGGTGCAAGGGGGACCGGGCAGGGCCTGGCTTTTCCCCTCCCTGCCCCTCACCTTGTCCCAGGACAGGCTCTGGCCCGGGGGCTACAGGAAAAGGGGCTGGGGGCCGTGACCTCCCCCGCATTGCCCCTGACCGGCTCTGCCGCACCGCCGGGCTGGGACTTTCGGGCCCCGGCCGGGTCCAGCAGCTCTCCCCGGGCTGGCTCGGCTCCTGCGGGCGCACCTGGGGGCGGAGCGGGAGGAGAGGCGCCGGGAGGGCAGCAGCGCTGGGGCGAGGAGAAGCCATGGGGAGAAGGGGGAGGCAGAGTCACTCCCCGGCCCTGTGCCCGGGGCGCGCCCCTCACCTGCCGGCTGCGTCTCCGGGCCGGGCGCGCAGCAGGGCGCAGCGGGCACCGCGTCCCCCCGGCCGGGCGCAGCGACTCAGCCCGGCTCCCGCCGCCTGACAATGGAGGGGTCAGGAAACGTCTCACCCCGGAAGCTGAAGCGCCGAGATCCCGGGCCGAGCCGAGCGGAGCAGCCGGAGCCCTCCTGTGGCAGCAGCGGATTTCTGCACCGGGCAGCCTGGCGCGGCGCGGCGTGGGAGCGCGACTCCTGCCAGCCGCTGCGCCTTCGGCTGCGCGGCTCCCGCCGGCTGCCCGGGCACCAGGGCATCCCGAGGGCTGCCCAGAGCCCCGGCACCTCCTGGCCCGGCAGCTCAGAGCCCCATCACCTCCTGGCCCGGCAGCTCAGAGCCCCAGTACCTCCCGGCCCGGCAGCTCAGAGCCCTGGCACATCTGGGCCTGGTCACCTCCTGGCCCAGCAGCTCAGAGCCCTGGCACATCTGGACCCTGCCGGTTCAGAGCCCTGGCACATCTGGGCCCGGTCACCTCCTGGCCCGGCAGCTCAGAGCCCTGGCACATCTGGACCCTGCCGGTTCAGAGCCCTGGCACATCTGGGCCCGGTCACCTCCTGGCCCGGCAGCTCAGAGCCCCGGCACCTCCTGGCCCGGCAGCTCAGAGCCCTGGCACATCTGGACCCTGCCGGTTCAGAGCCCTGGCACATCTGGGCCTGGTCACCTCCTGGCCCGGCAGCTCAGAGCCCTGGCACATCTGGACCCTGCCAGTTCAGAGCCTGGCACATCTGGGCCCGGTCACCTCCTGGCTTGGCAGCTCAGAGCCCTGGCACATCTGGGCCCAGTCACCTCTTGGCCCGGCAGCTCAGAGCCCTGGCACATCTGGGGCCGGGCAACTCAGAGCCCCGTCACCTCCTGGCCCGGCAGCTCAGAGCCCCAGCACCTCCTGGCCCGGCAGCACAGAGCCCTGGCACATCTGGGCCCGGTCACCTCCTGGCCCGGCAGCTCAGAGCCCTGGCACATCTGGGGCCGGGCAACTCAGAGCCCCGGCACCTCCTGACCCGGCTGGGTCAGAGCCCTGGCACATTAGCTCAGAGCCCTGGCACATCTGGGTCCAGCTGGTTCAGAGCCCTGGCACATCTGGGTCCGGCTGGTTCAGAGCCCTGGCACATCTGGGGCCATGCAGCTCAGAGCTCTGGCACATCTGGGTCCAGCTGGTTCAGAGCCCTGGCACATCTGGGTCCGGCTGGTTCAGAGCCCTGGCACATCTGAGGCCCGGCAGCTCAGAGCCCTGGCACCTCTGGGCCCAGCTGGTTCAGAACCCTGGCACATCTGTGCCTGCTGCATTGGTTATAAATTAAAAACAAAATTGCACCCTGGCACCTCTGGGGTCATTACAAATTCGATCTTGTCTGCGTGTCTCCCCCACTGTCTCTGGTACCCCAGCGTTAATGACCCCGCTCTCTGCTGGCAGCAGCTCCCACAGACATAAGAACAGCCACACTCGGTCAGACCGAAGGTCCATCTAGCCCAGTATCTCGTCTGCCGACAGTGGCCAGCACCAGGTGCCCCAGAGGGGGTGGACCAAAGAAAATGATCAAGCGATTTGTCTCCTGCCATCCTTCTGCAGCCTTTGGCAAACAGATGCCAGGGGCACCATTCTTTACCCCCTGGCTAATAGCCTTTTATGGACCTAACCTCCATGAAATTATCTAGCTTCTCTTTAAACTCTGTTATAGTCCTAGCCTTCACAGCCTCCTCTGGCAAGGAGTTCCACAGGTTGACTATGCACTGTGTGAAGAACTTTCTTTTATTCATTTTAAACCTGCTACCCATTAATTTCATTTGGTGTCCTCTAGTGCTTCTATTATGGGAACAAGTAAATAACTTTTCTTTATTCACCCTTTCCACACCACTCATGATTTTATAGACCTCTATCATATCCCCCGTCTCCTCTTTTCTTAACTGAAAAGTCCCAGTCTCTTTAGCCTCTCCTCATATGGGACCCATTCCAAACCCCTAATCGTTTTAGTTGCCCTTCTCTGAACCTTTTCTAATGCCACAATATCTTTTTCCAGGGTAAGAGACCACATCTGCACACAGTATCCAAGACATTTCTCTGGCCAGCTGCTTGAGCAATTCCTTGCTCCTTTCTGGACTTGGTGTGTTAGTGGCGCAGCATTTTGTCAAGGTGGGGTGGGCTAAATCCTTTATCTGATAGATTCGTAAGGGCAGAGAGAGGGCACCGCATGGCTGTCCAGGCTGGTCGCGCTTGCATAGCACATGCCAGGGGCGCTAGGCCCCTTCCTTGGTTAATCAGAGAGAAATACTTCAGGGGGGATTCACAAATGTACTGAGGCAGAGCCCTCCCCCATGAGCCCACCTTCTAGGCTAGCGCGTGGTGCACTTCATTATTTCTGTGGGCTGAGGACAGCTTCGTCCGGCCCCTATGCCGGGTATGGGACCCCCAGCACCACACTCCGGGAAGGGGGAAGGGCCTCAGGAAGAATGGGGGGGGGGGTGGGGCACTGCCCAGACCACGGTGTGTCCCCCCCCAACCCTCCGAGCTGCCCAGAGTGCGCTGCACAATGCCCCAGCGGCCATTTAAAGGGTCCAGGCTGCTGTCATGGCCGGGCCCTAGGGCAGTCGCCCCTTTCACACCCCCGGTAGCGAGGCTGGTCTGAGCTTAACACTCAGCTGCAGGGAATTAACTCTGGGCTCGTGCAGGGGTAAGGTTGGGTCCCTTTTACCCTGTGTACCCACAAGGACGGGTGGGGTGGGAGGGAGCTCTGGAGCCTTCCCTGAATACCCACAAGGGAGGGTGGAGGTGGAGTCTTACATTGTGCGGAGAACAGGAGTCCCAAGCCCTGGTGCACCCCTTGGGGCAGACGCTCCCATCCCCATCACGGAAACCCCAAGCCCCGACATACTCTGGGAGAATTTCAGCCTTATTGCAGAGTGAGGAGCTCATAGGAAAGAGGGTGGGGGAGGGGCCCTAAGCCTACCCCTAACCTCCCACCCCCACTGCATACCTGCACCCCCAGGGTCTCAAAAGCTGCAGGGGGTGGGGGCACGGTTTGGTCCAGGAATGCCTAGAATATCCCCTGAGGTTTTGGGATTGGTCAGGTGCAGCTTTCAAACGCCGGCACGTTCCTCACGCCGGGCCGAACGGAGACAGGCCGTCGAGCTGAGCAGACACGGGCCGTGCCCAGACAAGCTCACCCGCTGAACTGGTCAGTCGTGGTCGGTAGAATCTTCGGTCCAGCTCCCAGACGCCCGGGGGCCACGTCTCCACGGTGGCGCTGGGAAGGGGGCAGCTAATCGCAGGTGCTGTAGGAACACCCCCTCTGCACGAGACACTAGTTGGACTGTCATTGAGGGGCGGGGAGCCACCGGACCCTGCACCCCCACCCGCAGCCAGACGTGAATCTCAGGCAGCAGGGAGAACAGAAAGTTTATTGGTTCACCGGGACGCAGAACCAGGATCAGTCAGTACAACCAATCTTACCGGGGGGGGCCCCCGTTCCAAGGCCCCGCTTCTCATCTCTGACCCCCAAGCCAGCGAGAGTCACGCACACACCCAGCAGCCCATCTCTGCCTGCAGCCAGCCCCGCCTCCAGCCTTCGTGGGCAAAAAGGTGTCACCTGGTCGCACCCCCCCTCCACAGGCTCAGGTTACAGAAGGCATCAGCTGAGACTCAGGGCAGCCTCCCTCAGTGAGCGTCACCCCTGAAATTCCCATCTCCAGCCGGGCACCGGTGCAGTGCCCAGGGAAACTGAGGCGCGTGCACACACGCGAGGTTACTACAGGACCGTAGAATTCCCAGGCAACATACCAAAGCGAACAGAGCGGATACAAGCCCCCCTTCGGCACAGGCTGATGGAAGCGTTTTGCCCTGGGCCTAGCTGCACGTGTGCCAGGGTTAGCTCGGCTCGGCTCTGGTGAGCAGGGATATGGATTTTTCACACCCCGGAGTGCCGCTGCTTTGCCAGGCTACATGTCACACGTAGACCAAGGCTTCCCTGCCGCGTCTGTCATCTGACTCGGTCACGCTACTGCTGTTTCTTTCCCTGGGTCACCCTCTTCTTGGGGCAGGGCCCCAGCCCGGCTCTGAAGCCATCGTTCTGGGCTCCAGACTGTCAGTTTCCATTCCCTTTGTCACAAGAAAGGCCTAGATTCGAGAAGGAACCCAGGGCCATGCCCACTGCTGTGAGGGGTCAGGCACACCGGCAGGCTGCAGCCGTCATGCAGGAAGACATGACTTCCGTGAACCCCGGGAGAGACTCACAGCCTTACCCATAATGCACCGTGCTTTTCCCTCCTGGGGTACATCTGCACAGCTGCTGGGAAGGGGTATCCCCTCATGGGGCCGTGCACCCCCCACCTCCCTGCAGCGCACCAGGACTCTGGCCCTGGAACATCCGTGCTCCAGTTGCTGGACCACAGAGTTCCAGCTGATAAAGGTACAGCCTGTAGTAACATTTCCAAAGCAAAATATTTCAGGTTCGGAGAATTCAGTTTTTTGATCCAAACAATAACACTCCCCCCCGGCCAGGACATGCACTTTTTTCTCCCAGAAACCAGACACCTGATGCTTTTCACAAACAAAGGCTCAACTCAACTCCTCCAATTTCCCATCAAAAATAGTTTTGGTGGGAACGTTTCAACCCAGTCTACAGCTGTATCATCTCTCCTGCATGGGCAGTGTCCCTCTCATCTTTTTTATCTGTGTGTGGAATAATGTTTGTTCTGTGCACCCATACAGGTGTGAATGTGCACCACTTGCGGGTGCTTTGCTAATCAGCTGTATGGCATTGGAATATCTTCTGAGTGGCCACACAAGCGCCCATCTTACAGGAAACACTGTGCATGGGGTCTATGCACTGCTGCTCTGGACGGGCATGACCGTAATATGCAACACAGTCTGGGCTGTCACTACAATGGGGCCAGTCACAGGGCGGCCCTCCTTCCTGTGTTTCCGTTGATGGGACACAAGCCCTGAGCTATGCCGGAAGCTTTTCCCGCACTCAGGGCATGTGTAGGGCTTCTCGCCAGTGTGGAGTCTCTGGTGGGAAGTCAGTTGCGAGCTCACGGTGAAACTTTTCCCGCAGTCGGGGCATTTATAGGGCTTCTCTCCCGTGTGGATCCTCTGGTGCCTGATCAGCTGTGAGCTGCAACTGAAGGTTTTAGTACAGTCCAAGCACTTGTAGGGCTTTTGCTCCATGTGGGATCGCTGATGGACAACCAGGTTTGAGCTCCGATTGAAGCTCTTCCCGCACTCAGGGCATTGGTAGGATTTCTCCCCCATGTGGGTTCGCTGGTGTCTCACAAGCCTGGGGCTGTTCTTGAAACATTTATTGCATTCGAGGCATTTATAGGCCCTCTCCCTGGTGTGGGTTTTCTGGTGCCTCGTGAGGTGCGAGCTCTCGTTGAAACTTTTCCCGCACTGGCTGCATTTGTAAGGTCTCTCTCCTGTGTGAGTCCTCTGGTGCCTAATAAGGTCAGAGCTGTTGCGGAAACATTTCCCACACTCCAGGCACTGGTAGGGCTTCTCGGTCGTGTGCACTCGCTTGTGGATAACCAGGGTCGAGCTCTGGCCAAAACTCTTGTCACACTCGTCACACTGGTAGGGTCTCTCCCCCGTGTGGATTTTCTGGTGTCTCAGGAGGTAGGAGCTGACACTATAGCTTTTCCCACACTCAGGACACTTGTAAGGCAGGTCTCCCGTGTGGGTTCGCTGGTGGGCAGACAGATTGGAGCTGTGGTTGAAGCCTTTCCCGCAGACGGGGCACTTGTAGGGTCTCTCTCCAGTGTGCAGCCGTTGATGGGTCGTGAGGTTCGAGCTCCGGCTGAAGCCTCTCCCACATTCATCACACCGATAGGGCCTCTCTCCCGTATGGATTCTCTGGTGGTCGACAAGGGCCGACCTCCAGCGGAAGGTTTTCCCACACTCACCGCACGAGTTCAGTCTCTCTCCAGTGGGGATTTCCTTGGGTGCGGTTTCTAGGAGCTCTCTCCCCGCGGGCTGGCTTCTTTTCTGCCTGAGGGACTTCCGCAGATTGCACCCATCAGCCCCCCGCCCAGGACTCTGGGAAACGTTCCCTTCTGGATGTCTGAATAGCCGCTCCTCTTGTTCCACCGGCTCAGCACCTTCCTGCTCCAGATTTTCTCCCTCACTCACCGGCCCATCACCTGCTGGGACAGAGAGAGAACAGAGAGAAGTCAGTCCCTGTGCTGAGGGAAGGAGAACAAGGAAAGGGAGGAACAAACCAAAGTAACCAATGGAGAGAGAGTTGAACGAGGAACCGAATCCCTGAGAGGACAGGACCAGTTCTCCCCTGCATCCCAGCTGAACACTTGTAGCCAAAGTGTAGTCGTTTAGCGCTGGTATAAGAACATAAATATAAGGATGGCAATAAAGTCCTATAAAATGATTTGCTTATCAGTTCTGCAGGCTTCTGTATCACCCTGCCTCTGATGTTTAGACAATGTTTGCTCTAGGGCCTTGTTTCTTGTTAGCATAATAAATTGTGTCTCTTGTCTCCATTGCAAACTAAGTTGTGCCCCTTGGAAACTCTACTAGCAGAAGTCTCAGAGGGGGAGGCATGTTAGTCTGTAACTGAAAAAAACTTTACAAAAAACCAAATAGTCTTGCAACACCTTAGAGACTAACAGAAAATGTAGATGGTATCATGCACTTTCGTGGGCACAACCCATTTCTTCAGATGAATGGAGTTAAGGGGTCCAATTTCCAAATAAACAGCACAGAAAGAGAGGGGACAGAGGGGTGGGGGAAAGAGAAGGAGAAAGAAGGGGGAAAATATTGTCAGTTAGAGAGTCCATGCTGAATGAAACAGTGGGAGTGGGTCCTAAGTGCTCTTAAGCAGCGTTTCTCAACCAGTGGTAGGAGAGAAGTCTGGGGGGAGGTAGGTCAACACCACTGAAATTGGGAGAAAACTTAATTTTTGTTTTAAGTTTGACAGGGCTTTATTATTTTTGTACTTTTTACACCCCCAAATGTCATCGCTCGATGAAGCGATGAAACAACAATTAAGTTGTTTAAACAAATGTGTTGCAATGGCAGAAAAAAATTGGTGTGTGTCTGAAAACTGTAGGTACTGGGGGTACTTACAATTTAGTCATTTTTTAAAAGATGGGGAGGGGTGCTTTATAAAGCAAAAGGTTGAGAAACCCTGCTCTTGTGCGCCAGGTGCTTGGCTTTTCGTGTCATGGGGGGTGCAAGGCAGCGGCCCCTCCAGGTCTGTGAAAGGGCCACTAGGATGATCCGAGGAATGGAAAACCTGTCTTACGAAAGGAGACTTAAGGAGCTTGGCTTGTTTATTTTAACCAAAAGAAGGCTGAGGGGGGGACATGATTGCACTTTTTAAATATATTAGAGGGATAAATACCAGGGAGGGAGAGGAATTATTTAAGCTTAATACCAATGTGGACACAAGAACAAATGGATATAAGCTGGCTAGTAGGAAGTTTAGACTTGAGATTAGAGGAAGGTTTCTAACCATTAGAGAAGTGAGGTTCTGGAACGGCCTTCCAAGGGAAGTAGTGGGGGCAAAAGATCTATCTGGTTTCAAGATTAAACTAGATGGGTTTATGAAGGGGATGGTTTGATGAGGATCTTGGTAACTAATTGACCATTCACTATCAGTGGGAAATAGGTCAGTGGAGGGATGATAGGAGTTACTATAGAGAACTTTCTGGGTGTCTGGCTGGTGAGTCTTGCCCACATGCTCAGGGTTTAGCTGATCGCCATATTTGGGGTCGGGAAGGAATTTTCCTCCAGGGTAGATTGGCAGAGGCCCTGGAGGTTTTTCGCCTTCCTCTGCAGCGTGGGGCACAGATCACAGCTGGAGGATTCTCTGCATCCTGGGGTCTTCACAGTATTTGAAGGGTTCAATACCTGAGCTGTAGGTGAGAGGGTTATTCTGGGAGGGGTGGGTGAGATTCTGTGGCTTGCAGGGAGGCGCCCGGGTCTGCAGCGAGGGGCTGAGCAAGCAGGGGCCAGTGGGCGCAGAGGGGGCGGGTCTCTCATGCACCCCTCCCCCCCCGCCCAGAGGCGCCCCCCCCCCAGCCCGGGGCTGCCTTACCCCGCCCGCGCGCCGCCTCCGCGCTCGCCTGCATCCCCCGCGCGCGCCGGGCTGCGCCAGGGCCACGCGCACCTGCCTCCCCGGGCGCGGCAGCGCCCAGCAGGGGGCGCCGGCGGAGCGTCTGCGCATGCGCCGCGCTACCCCGTGGTCGCCGGGAGCGAAAGAGCAGCGCGCCCCGGCCGCCCCTGGCTCCCGCGCATGCGCCGTGCGTGACGGTCCGCGCGGCGCGACTCCTTCCGCTTCCGCTTCCGCTTCCGCCTGCGGGCAGCGCCCGGAAAGGGGGGAGGCAGGAGGGGCCGGTGGAGCCTGAGGTGAGGCGGGGAGGGGCGAGTGGGTGGGGGCGGGGCTGGTGACGTCTCAGATGGGGGGGGGCAGGTTGGAGGCCCGGGGCAGATACATGGGGGGGGGGGGGTTGGTGCCATCTCAGATCTCGGGGGGGGGCAGAGCTGGGGGGGGGCAGTGGGGGGGCAGAGCTGGGGGGGGTTGATTTAAGGCCCGGGGCAGATACATGGGGGGGGGTTGGTGCCATCTCAGATCTCGGGGGGGGGGGGCAGAGCTGGGGGGGGCAGTGGGGGGGCAGAGCTGGGGGGGGTTGATTTGAGGCCCGGGGCAGATACATGGGGGGGGGGGGTTGGTGCCATCTCAGATCTCGGGGGGGGGGGCAGAGCTGGGGGGGGCCAGTGGAGGGGGGTTGATTTGAGGCCCAGGGCAGATACATGGGGGGGGGGGGTTGGTGCCAGCTCAGATCTCGGGGGGGCGGGGCAGAGCTGGGGGGGGCTTGTGGGGGGGGGGTTGATTTGAGGCCCGGGGCAGATACATCGCTGGGGAGAGGGTTGCCTGATGGTTTAACAAAAAATACTGAATTAACCCCCCCCCAAAAAAAAACACCAGGAAAAAGTTATATTGAGTAAAAAAAAAAAGCACTGCGCCTTTAAATGGCCCCGCACTCCTCACTCCCCCGCTAGACGCAGCAGGAGAAAATTGTCCCTGCTGGACTCCTGTCCACGAGAAGCAGGAAATACTGTAACCGTACCGGACTCAAACCGGTGTAACAGAATGACACGGATGCCCGAAGGAGGATTTACCAGACTTTTATTAATCAGCGCTGATGGTCGTCCCCTCGAGCTTTATAGCCAAAAAATGGCGAGGAGCGACCCCGTGCCGCTCTGTGCATAGCTTTTTATCGGATACATGAATAACAGTTTGATTGGCTTTTACATTTCATTGGTTAAAGCACAGCGATACATTATTTCTAACGTTTACGATTGGCATTCCAGTAGTTGGGGAGGGGTACTCTTATCTTATGCCTATGTGCGGTTTTACTTTCTCATAGCTATGTTGCTGATTTCTGCCTGCTTGTGCCTGTCACAAGTTAGAAAATGTGAAATACAGCTTCATTCTTGCTCGACAGGCTAGTGGGCCCCTAACTGCTGTTAGGCTAGTTCCTTATCTTTTTCGGGCAAGGGGCAAATTCCACTACAATACCGGACATTTCACTTGTCCCATATTTTCTTTTTTTTTTTTTACCGGACGGGGGACCCGAATAATGGACTGTCTGGGCAAAAACTGGATACCTGGCAACCCCAGGTGGGGGAGGTTTTGCCCTGGGACCCAAATCATTCACTGCCTGGGGAGAGGGGAGGCTCCTTGTCACATGCCAGTGGGGAAATCAGACACCAAAAGACCTGAAAACCGGAGTCTTTTAAAAATGTGTTTGCTGTTCATTTTTGTGCATCGCGGGGGATAATTTTCCTGGGTTTTGGCGGCTGACTCAGGATCTGTGATTTCTCTAGGTCAGCGATGCTCCATGTGAGACAAACACTGGCCAGGAGTGGCCCAGCTCAGAAGTGGGTAATGATTTTTTGATAGGGGAGCCACTCCGAGAATTTGGTAAGTGGTAGGGATGTTTGCGTATAGTAGGCCTGTAAACAATTACCCATCAAGCCTGGATTTTTTGGTTAATCCTAACGACTACACACACACACCTGCCCTTGCTGTCCCTGTGTCAGAGGCTGCAAACCAGGGGAGAGGTGAGAGCCAGTGCTTGTGGGATCGGCTCCCCACGAGCACCAGATCCCATGGTGTCACGTGCCTCTTTATCAGAAGCAACGGGAGGGGGGTAGGCGGGAGCTGGTGCTTGCCCCATGAGCGCTAGCTCCTGGCCCCCCCCCCCCATGTAAATGCGTAACTAAAATGTAAGATGTTACACGTTTACACAAAAACATGTTAGTTAACATCCCTATTGCATATATCAATTTTGGGCTTTCTACTCATTTGTTTATACTTCTAATTGCACATTTTAAAGACATTTTTATATAGGTTACCTCTATTGATACGATTCACTTTCACGGTGTTTTTCCTTCTGACGGTTCTATTCTTCTGTGTTACTAAAATCCAGGATTTTTAAAATGAATAACCCTTCTCTATATAAAAGCTTCAGAGGGGTAGCCGAGTTAGTCTGTAACTGGAAAAACTTAAGGTGCTGCAAGACTATTTATTGTTTTTTAAGTTTTTCCTTCTCTTGTATAGGTTGGATTTCTGGCATAGTGCTGACCTAGGCAGATTTGGCTTTTTCCCCATTGTTTTTACAGGAGCTAGCTCTTGCTTGTTAGTTAGTCCATAGTAAATTACAACTTTTCTTAGTGCTGAGGACAGACTATAACACTGGCTCAGATGTGAAGTTAAACATTATTAATTAGAGATATAAACATGTAACCATGTACACAGTTAACCGAAGAGTGTGTACTCATTGGTTAACATTAATGGTTATGCATAAGCTCCTGATATGCGCAGATAGCTGGCTTGCCACTGCAGCTGTAACTGCTGAAATTTTCAGCAGTTACACAGTTACTTAAACACATTTTAACATCACTATTATTAATAGCATGACAGCTTTGTTACCCATTGTGGAGCTAATGGTACCGTTTTGCTGTCACAGCTATTTGCAGCTGAATGTCTGCAGCCAACACCCCCTCTCTCCCGTTAGAGGAGCTAAAACATTTCAAACTAAAGGAGTTAACAGGTTTTTAACCTCATTTCCCTTATGAAGGGTTTGTCTCCATGTTATGTCGCTAAAGGTATGACGTTAAAGCTCATAAGTTACAGCACCTTAAATTTGAAAAATGTCAATGTTCAGTTTAAATATGCTGCTGTTTTAAAAAACACTGAAAGCTGACTGGCTTCCACTGTATAAGTCTGTTCAAGGAGAGAAACTGCTGGATCCCCAAGGCCTCTTCAGTCTACTGGTTAGAGGCTTAGTGTGAACAGGTAATTGAAAGCAGAAGCCAGACAAATTCAAACTAGATAGTAGGCACAAATGTTTGATAGGGAAGATGATTAGCTGCTGAACGAAATGACCAGAGGAAGTGGCAGATTCTCCATCTCTCGAAGTCTTCAAAGCAAAACTTGACAGGTTTCTAGAAAATATGCTTTGGGGGAATACAGGTTTGCACTGGGGTAACGAGATTAAATGTAAGGGCTTGTGCCGCAGCTACGTGATCTAATGATCCCCCCCCCCCCCCGATCCTGTGAATCTGTCAATCTGAGGATCTCATCCTCTAAATGTTCAGCAGGCATGTTTAATTTCAAGCATCTAAAGGGTCTCCTTGACTTCCTTTAATCTCTCTTTTGCAGAAGGTTTATAAAGTTTAGTTCTGATGAGAGAGCCCAGGTGTGTGCTGCAAATAAATGGATGAAGACTAGGGGCTTTAACTACAGGAACCTACATTTAGACACCTACATGCATAGTCACCTGCCTGAATATCAGGCTTGTTTATCAAAAATAATGAACAAGCCAGGTATCGAGAGAAAATAATATGGATCTAACTGGTGGGAGCTGTTTATATAATACCTAGACTCAGTATTTGCCCAGAATGGCAGAGTCTAGCCTGTGTGTCAACAGGGACAGAGTTTGGGCAGAACGGGGGCATGGAAAGGATTAAAGCCCCTTCTGAAATGTCTCCGTTTGCCCTTCTCCCCCTGACAGGCAGCAGAACACCCATGTCTGTCTCCAGCTCAGCCCCTGGCCTGCAGAACAAGGGACCGGAAATGGCTGTGGTGGGGCTAGTGACCTTCGAGGAGGTGGCTGTGTACTTCTCTGAGGAGGAATGGGCTCTGCTGGACCCGGGCCAGAGAACCCTCTACTGGGACGTGATGCAGGACAATTATGAGGCTGTGAGCTGGCTGGGTAAGGATTCCTGTCCCCTGGGGTATCAGAAGCTGGGAGGGGGCTGGGAGGCCGGTTGCTCTTGAGCAGCTGGGTCAGGTTTGGTTCAGGGACCTTATTGCCCCCTGCCCCCCCCAATATTGAAAGTATGAGCCCCTAAATCCTGGCTCCTGTGTGAGAGACTGTCCCCTCCATGCCCCTTTCCAGGGAGTGCAAGGACATGGACATAACAATAGTACTGCCTTTCCCACTGCCAAAGTCTCAATGCGCTTCTCCACCATCTTGCCCATGTTGTGCTTTGGCCGGAGGTGTCAGTGGAAGGGCCCAGGCAGAAACGGCAGGTACGAGAGGTCCGGGTCCGGCTGCTGTTGGTGCCTGTGGGGTCCCCCTTGTGCCAGTGGGCTGAGCCCCTGGAAGGAGGGTGCAGTTCCTGGAGTCCTTCCCTGCCTGTGGCTGATCTCTGTGACATGCTGGTTCCTGGGGCTGAGAGAGGGTGGATGAGCCCGTTCACATCCTGCGAGAGCTCTGTGGAGAGTAGCTCTGTAGCAGATAAACATGAACAGAGCACTTCTTCCGTTTCAGACATGGCACTTGCGGTCAATTCCCTGTCCCAACACGAACTTCCCGTGTGACCTTGGTCATGTCACTTAGACTGACTGCGCCCCAGTTTCCTGTCTCTGCAATAGTCATTACAGTATGTCCCTGTTTCACAGGGCTCAGCTGCATATAAGCACCCTGATAGCCAGGGTTCGACAAATAATACAATCTACTCGCCTATGGCGAGTAGATTGTAACCCGGAAGTGCCAGGTTTGGGCGATCTACGGATGCGCAGAATGATCTGTGGATGCACGGCTGGCGAGCGGGGCTCGCTGCGGTTCGGCAATCCCTACTGATAGCATAGTGGGGTTCTGATTGACAATGGAGGTCCCAGGTACTGCTGTGACTGACATTCTTTGCTTCCTGTAGCAGCTGTGGTGCCGTATGAATGCCGCTAGCGCCACAGAGCATCGTTACGGCTGCCCAGGGCGCCTCTTTCTGGCGCTCTAATGCTGGCTGCACTGGCAGAACGTGTGGCTTGCCCATGCAGCACAGCTCAGGGCTGTGGCTAAAGAAATACCTGGGCTTTGTTTGGGGGCTAAGGCGCTTGGCTAGGTTTACTGTCGAAGGAGCAGGGTGTTAGTGTCCCAGCTCCCCAGGCACTGGTACAGTGAGATGTGTCCCACCCTGAAAACGGTACCAGCTGAATCAGCAACCAGAACGCTGCCCCTCCGCCAGTGCGAACGTGCCCCTCCTGTGACTTCTCCTTCCACGCACTGACACAAACAATGTGCACATTGTGCTTAATGTGTGTTGCTACCACCCTTATCCTTGCACCTGTTCATTTTAACAAAACACTCGTAACTATTCTCTCCTCAACCCCCCTACCCTTTCCGCCCTGATTTGAGTCAGTGTGTTCCTCTGCCATCTCTTGGAAGTGTGTGTGTATAAAAACATAAGAATGGTCAGAGTGGGTCAGACCAAAGGTCCATCCAGCCCAGTGTCCTGTCGGCCGACAGTGGCCAGCGCCAGGTATCCCGGAGTGAGTGAACAGAACAGGGAATCCTCATGTGATCCCTCTCCTTCATTCATTTCCAGCCTGTGACAAACAGAGGCTAAGGACACCCTCCCTGCCCAGCCTGGCTAATAGCCATTGATGGACCTGTCCTCCATTCATTTATCTAGTTCTTTTTTGAACCCAGATGTTCAAAATCCAGGTGTTGCAGGTACTACAGAGATTGGTGTTTTCTGCCCTCCTCACCACTTAGGAATTTGCTTGCCTGGTTAGCTGGTACCTAATGCACTGTCATTCTGCCAAGGCCTGTCTATTTTGGTTCCCAGCCATTGGTTTATGCTGTGATGCCAAGGGCGCCAGCAAGGCCTCCCTTCCCCCGTTGTTATCTTTTTATGGGAGGATGTTCGCCCACCATCCCAGAAATGCATGGGGTATAAACTGAACATGTGCAGTGGCCTAAACTCTTCCCTTGGCCATTTTGTTTCACCCACCCGGACATTCCTGCCCCATGTGTCCAGTCGTCTCCACATTATCTCATACAACCTGTGGACAGTTTTTTTCTCCCCCTCATCAAGTTGGTTTCAGTTATCCAATATTGCTTTGGAAGTGGGTGACGGGAGAGATCATGTGAGGATTACCTGTTGTGTTCCCTCCCTCTGGGGCATCTGGTATTGGCCACTGTCGGCAGCCAGGATACTGGGCTAGATGGACCATTGGTCTGAACCAGCGTGGCCATTCTTATATTCTTATGGTTTAGAATAACATGTGCCTCAAGATGCAGTCTTACTGACCACATTTTACCCTCTCAAAAGCAGGGGAAATTGCCTTTGTAGTGCATTAACCAATTAAAATCTTAAGTCAAGTCTAATTGATAGTGTTGAATTTGTGAATGAACAATAGTTTGGGTGATAAAATTATTTTGTAGAAGGATGGCTACTTTTAAACCCGTTATTGAATGTCCAGGCAGGGTAAAATGCATTTCATCAAGTTTAGCTGACCTTTCAGCTTGAATGTGTAAGGAATGTACCCACAACTTCAACTCCAGCATCTTCACCTCCATTTGGGGTGGGGATAAGCTGGATTCTCTCAATTGGGAATGGTTGTGAGGAAGGAGAATGCATTCAGCTCATGATTATTCAAACTTTAGAGCCATTATTTGGGTGTGTTCCCCCTTTTCTGTTCCTCTGTCAGAGTTTTCCATTCAGCTCAGCGCAGACAATGACTCCTGTCTGGATTCTCTCTCCCAGCAGATGATAGGACGCTGAGTAAGAACAATGAAGAGAGTCTTCAGCCTGAAGGACCAGAGCAAGTGGCTCCATGTGGGATGTTCCTGGGAAGATCCGAGGGGCATGTTTCCCAGAGTCCTGAGCGGGGAGAGAGCTGTGAGAATCAGAGTAGCCTAGAACGGCAGCAGGGAAACCATTCAAGAGAGGGACAGGGTAAATGCAGTCACAGGAGCAGAGGGGTGAAAATAAATAAAGAACCCAATCAACAGATAATTCTCAATCAGCAAGAACCCTATACTTGCGGCGACTGTGAGAAGATCTTCCATCGGAGAGAGGCCCTTATTTTACACCAGAGAACCCACTCAGGAAAGAAGCCCTTCAACTGCTCTGAGTGTAGGAAAAGCTTCAGTCAGCGCTCAGACCTGATTAAACACGAGAGAATCCACACAGGAGAGAAACCATTCAGCTGCTCTGACTGTGGGAAAAGCTTCAGACTGAGGCCCCACCTCATTAGACATAGGAGAACCCACACAGGAGAGAAGCCCTTCATCTGCTCTGACTGTGGGAAATGCTTCAGTCAGCGCTCCTGCCTTACTAGACATCAGAAAATTCATACAAGAGAGAAACCCTATAAGTGCTCTGACTGTGGGAAAAACTTCTCTCAGCGCACAAATCTTATTGAACATCAAAGGACGCACACAGGAGAGAAGCCTTTCAAATGTTCCGACTGTGGGAAATGCTTCTGTCGGCGCGCAGCCTTGATTAAACATCAGAGAATCCATACTGGGGAGAAACCTTTCAAATGCTCTGACTGTGGGAAAAGCTTTGGTTGGCGCTCACATCTTAACAGTCATCGTACAATCCACGCAGCAGACAAACCCTATAACTGCTCTGAGTGTGGGAAAAGGTTCAGATGGCGCTCATACCTCATTAAACATCAGATAATACATACAAGAGAGAAACCCTATAACTGCTCTGTCTGCAGGAAAAGTTTCAGTCAGAGGGCACACCTTGTTAGACATGGTAGAATCCATACTGGAAAGAAACCCTTCAAGTGTTCTGACTGTGGGAAAAGCTTCAATCAGAGCTCACATCTTGTTAGACATCGGACAATCCACACAGGAGAGAAACACTTCAGCTGCACTGACTGTGGGAAAAGCTTCAGTTGTTGCTTAGATCTCAACAGTCACCGTATAATCCATGCTGTAGAGAAACCCTATAACTGCTCTGAGTGTGGGAAAAGGTTCAGAAGGCACTCATACCTCATTAAACATCAGCTAATACATACAGGAGGGGAACCCTATAGCTGCTCTGAATGTGGGAAAAGGTTCTGTAGGAGATCAGACCTTGTTAGACATTGGAGAAGCCACTCTGGAGAGAAACGCTTCAACTGCTCTGACTGTGGGAAAAGCTTCAGTCAGAGGGCACACCTTGTAAGACATAGGACTATCCACACAGGAGAGAAGCCATTTAACTGCTCTGACTGTGGGAAAAGCTTCAGCCAGAATGCATACCTCGTTATACATCAGAGAATCCACACAGGGGAGAAACCCTTTGACTGCTTTGACTGTGGGAAAAGCTTCCTTCGGCGCTCAAGTCTTATTAGTCATCAGAGTACCCACACCGGACAGAAACCTTTCAGCTGTTCTGACTGTGGGAAAAGTTTCGGTTTTCACTCAAATCTGAAAAATCATCATACAATCCACACCGGAGAGAGACCATATAATTGTTCTGATTGTGGGAAAAGTTTCATTCAGAGCTCAGACCTTGTAAGACATTGGAGAATCCACACAGGAGAGAAACCCTTCATTTGCTCTGGCTGCGGGAAAAGCTTCAGCCAGAAAGCACACCTGGTTATGCATCAGAGAACCCACACAGGGGAGAAACCCTTTGACTGCTCTGACTGTGGGAAAAGCTTCCTTCGGCACTCAAGTCTTCTTAATCATCAGAGTACCCACACAGGAAATAAAATTTTTGACTGCTCTGACTGTGGGAAAAACTTCACTTTTTGCTCAAGTCTTAAAAATCCACCTACAATCCCCATAGGAGAGAGACCCTATAATTGCTCTTATTGTGGGAAAAGTTTCAGTCAGAGCTCAGACCTTGTAAGACACAGGAGAATCCACACAGGAGAGAAACTCTTCAACTGCTCTGACTGTGGGAAAAACTTCAGTCAGAGATCACATCTTGTTAGACATAGGACAATCCACACAGGAGAGAAACCCTTCGTTTGCTCTGACTGCGGGAAAACCTTCAGTCAGAAAGTACACCTAGTTATGCATCAGAGAACCCACACAGGCGAGAAACCCTTTTACTGTTCTGACTGTGGGAAAAGCTTCCTTCGGCACTCAAGTCTTACTAGTCATCAGAGAATCCACTCAGGAGAGAAACCCTTCAGCTGCTCTTGCTGTGAGAAAAGCTTCATTCGGCGCTCAAGTCTTATTAGACATCAGAGAACCCACACAGGAGAGACCCCCTTCGACTGTTCGGACTTTGGGAAAAGCTTCAGTTTTTGCTTAAGTGTTAACAATCATTGTACAGTCCACACAGGAGAGAGAGCCTGTAACTGTTCTGACTGCAGGGAAAGGTTCAGTCACACCTCAGACCTTGTTAGACATTGGAGAACCTCCTCAGAAGAGAAACCCTTTGACTGCCCGGACTGGGGAAAGCTTCTGTCAACACTCAAAACTTATTGATCACTAAAGAGCCCACACAGGAGAGAGACCTTCGCCTGCTCTGACTGTGGCAAAACCTTCAGTCAGAATACAGACCTCATTGAATATCAAAGAATCGACATAGATGATAGGGTTTCTCCCCTAAGTTCCTTTTAGCTGAGTGGCCATGTAGCCATACAGTAGCCTATTAAGTACTGTACAAGCACTTCGAGCTGGGGTTGGGAGAGATACCGCTACCCACTGTTTTCAGCCATGGACCAGATGTGTGATGGCCAGGGAACAGTTGTCTATCCATGTCCTCAGCCTCAGAGGTGCCTCTCTCCCTCCCCACAGCAGCACCTGAGCTGGGGAGGGGAGAGAGCTGATGGGAATTTTCTCTCCCTTGTGTAGGCATCCAGTGGCCAGCCTCTCAAACCCTTGGCCCATCCCAGATCCTACACCCCCAGCTGGGGCCCTCCACACCTCAAACATCTGTCTCAGCCCTGAGCCCCTTATCCCCAGCCCCACTGCATTGCCAGCCCTCACACCTCTGTTTCCCAACTCTTTGCCCCAGCCCTGAACCCCTTTTCCAGAATCCAACCCCTTTCCCCTCAGGCTCCACCCTTGCTACATAAATTTTGTTCTGTGCACCAAGATGGAGGGGTATGCCACATCATCTCCAATATTGATTCCCATAACAAAATTCATTCCGCATATGTGGGAAAAGTTAGATGGAAGACTTCAGTGAACGTTCACACCCCATTTAACAGACAGTTCCCACACGCTAGAACCCTTGTAACTGCTCTGACTGCAGGCAAAGGTTCAGTTGGATCTGATACCTCATTGAACACTAAAGAACCCACACAAGAGGGAAACCTGACTGTTTCAGTGCAAGCAGAAAAAGCTTCACTCAGCGTTCACACGTTCTGTCATGTCAGAGAGCCCACAGGCAGAGAAGACCCTATGAATGGCCAAGTGCTGGAAAAACCTCAGTTGGAGGTCAGTCCTTGTTGCCAATCAGATAATCCACTCAGGGAAGGACCCTTTAAATGCTGTGAATTTGGGAAATGTTCAGTCAGGGCTCAGCCCTTAATAAACCTTGGAGGACCTACAGGGAGCATGCCTTGAGTGTGGGAAAGTCTTCTAGCACAGCGTATCCCCTCATGAGATGTAAGAAAATCCACCCAGGAAACATACTGTAGAAATGTGCTGGCTAGGGATGGGCCAAGAGAATACAAATCTTACTACTTCCTGCCAGTCTCAAGAGTCCAGCATGCCCACATTAGCTCTGGAGTGAGGACATGCAGCATGAATGAAATGTCCTTCCCAGGACAGAGCGAGAGGTAGAGATAAGATTCCCACGGTATGATAGGACTTGAGTATGCCTTGTTGGGAAAGCTGAATGTTTTGTGTCCGCTCACTTCATTTACATTTGATATTGCACTCCTGAGCCCATTGTTATCTTGTCTGCTGTGACTTCTCATTCACCCTGATATCGGTTTTGTGACACTGAGTATTGCAAACGCCCCCTTTTTTGGTTCCTATAGAATATCAGAAAAACAGCACTGGGATCAGGAAAGGCTGAGTGATGTGAAAAAGCCCCTTATAAAATGAATGAGGAGGGATAGGTGTCTTAGAATTGCATGCCCAAGTTCCCATAGATTACACAGGGAGCCTTACAAGCTAACCAGTGTGACATGTCCTAAGCCCTGTCCGTTGTATGGTAATAGGTGCAGATTTCTTCTTCCAGTTCATGAATTGTGGAAGATAAATGATCCTCTGACAAAAGGGCCCAATCCAGTAGATGTTTTCTGAGCTTGCCTGCCTCTCTGGTATGAGAATCTTCTTTGGAGCCTTTTGGACCTCAGGATACTCACCCAGGGTGTGTGAGACTATGTCAAAGCCAATCCCTCCCCTTAAGCCAAGGTCTTAGAGCAGGGATCTGCCACCTCTAAGGAGAGTACCCAAGCCTCGCAGCTATCAGGACACCCATCTAGGAGGTGACTATCCCTGAATCCAGTCCCTTTGCTCCAGAGACTCTTAAATTTCCCTGAAGACAAGACCCTAAATCCTGTCACAAAGAATATTCCAGAAATCCCAGCTGCTAAGAAATTCACAGAGGTTTTGGAAATCAGCTGTTGTTGCTAAAATTCCAGAGGGGATTTCTGTGCAGCTGGGAAGTTGGAATTTCACCTAAGAGAGCATAATTCTTCCTTTCCTAGAACACTGACCCCATTAGAGTTCAGTTCTGTTCCTGAAAACTAGAGTCTTGGGCTGGTAGCTGCTGTTAACAGAAAGTTATCAGAGTCATATCAATCCAACAACTACTGGCAAGGATCCTAAAGTCATATGGCACAAAAGGAAAGAATGATGCCAGAAACAGTCAAAGTAGTACAGCCTTCACTTCTGACAACAAAACTGAATTTGGTTAGCGGTAGAGCCCTATCAAATTCTTGGTCCATTTTTGTTAATGTTGCAGTCATGTGATTTTTAAAAATAAATGTTGTGATGTCAGATACTTTAATGTGAAATTTAATGGTGGTGTAATTGTGGGAGTCCTGATCTAAAAAGGAATTGTAGGGAGTGGGGGTGTCACAAGGTTATTATCTGTGTGTGTGTGTGTGTGTGTTTTGGTATTACTACCCTAATGTGCTGCCTTTCATGGGGTGCTGCACCTCCCCAGCACCACACATCTGGATGTCTGGAGTGATTTTCAACCTTGACACCAGGCTGGTAAGTTATTATGCGGGTTTCCTCATCATTGCAAACCCAGCTGTCTATGTTTCTGATGATCAAATCCCCCATTACTAACACGTGTCTTTTCCTAATGACTGGAGTTCCCTCCCCCAGAGAGGGATCCTCCGAGCGAGAGGGCACAACATCATCATCTGGAAAGAGGGTCCCAACTACGGGATCATTTCCCTCTGCTCCTGTTGAATGTTCTCCTTTCCTGAGCCTTTCACGCTCCTCCACAGTACAGAGGTTGTCTGACCAGGGGGGCAGGTGGGAGGTCTGTTCTACTGTATCCCAGAAAGTCTCCTCTATGTTCCTTTCTGCCTCCTTTAGCTCCTCTGATTCAGCCACTCTGGCCTCCAAAGTACGTATGCAGTCTCTCAGGGCCAGGAGTTCTTTGCACTGAATGCACAAATACACCACCTCTCAGGTAATCATACATTAATCCCAGGGTTTGCTCAACTCCCACTCCACCTGAGACTCTGCTCCCAACTCCATCTGTTCCTTGAACGTGCAACTTAGACACGCCTCTTCCCACCCCCATTCTTCTCCTCTCTTCCAGCAGATGCCCATAAGCTGGGAAATCTAGAGTCATGTCCTGGCACAGTCCAAACCAGTCCCATTGAAATATGGCCGTTTAGGGCTGTGAGAGAGGCCGTCCAATCTGTCACCTACAGATAAAGAGGAGAGCCTAGAAGATTTAAAGAAAACTTAGGCTGATACCTCCTTGTCTGGCAAGGCCCCACGGATCAGTAGTTGGGGCTGTGAAATGCTGATTTCTTTATTATTTTGTTATGCGTTCCACCTCTGTATTGTTTCTCTGTACTGCCTGGCTCTGTCTACACTGGCACAATCTTGCGCAAAAGCATCCGCTCTTGCACAAAAACTTGCTGCCTGTCTACACTGGCCGTGTGTTCTTGCGCAAGTAAACTGACGTTCTAATGTATAAAATCAGGGCTTCTTGCGTGAAAATGCAGACATTCCCACTCAGGAATAAGCCCTCTTGCGCAAGAGCTCTTCCAGAAGAGGCCAATTTAGACAGGCAACATGAATTTCTTGCACAAGAAAGCTCTATGGTTAAAATGGCTGTCAGAGATTTCTTGCGCAAGAAAGGGTCTACACTGGCATGGATGCTCTTGTGCAAATGCACATGCCAGTGTAGACGCTCTCTTCTGGAAGAGCTTTTGCAGAAGAGCTCTTCCACAAAAGAGTTTTTGTGTGAGAACGTGCCAGTGTAGCTGTCTCTGGTTCTTTGATTGTTCCTCTTTGCTGTTTAAATAATTTTTCTGGGTGTACACCAATTAAGGTGGCGGGATATAATTGGTTAGATGATCATGTTATTGGCTAGCTAAATGTCAGTAGAAGGATTGGTTGAGGGATAGTTGAGAATATTGGGGGCAAACAAGAAGTGGGAGGGGAAAAAAAGCAGGGGAAAAAGGAAAGGATACTGGATTCATGCTTGCTGGAGGCTAACGCCAATACACATCAGATTGTTTACATCTCCAGACTTCAGGGCTACATCTACACTGCAGGCTTTTAGTGCAAGAACTGTTTTGTGCAAGAGTTCTTGCACAAAAGGTCTTGCACAAGAGCGTGTCCACACTGCCGTGTGCTTTTGAGCAAGGGATGTGCTTTTGCACAAGAGCATCCATGGCAGTGTGGATGCTCTCTTGCACAAGAAAGCTCTGATGGCCGTTTTAGCCAGTGGGGTTTCTTGCGCAAAAAACCCATTGCCCGTCCACACTGCCTTTTTGCACAAGAGCGCTTATTCCTCGTGGGGAGAGGAATAACTCTTGCGCAAGAAGCCTTCTGTTCTGACGCCTTACTGTAAATTTACTTGTGCAGGAATGCGCGTGCAGGATAGACACTCCACAAGTTGTAGTCACTGGGGCTGCAAGTAGACGTAGCCCTAGTAGTGGTTTTCTCAACCCAGGGTTCTCCCCCTTGCTTTCTCCAGCTGCTCACCACACCTGGCTCTGACCTGCTCCAGCCCCAGCTCTGCTCTGCTGTCACACTGCTGCTGCTCTGCCTCCTGCCCCCTGGATTGCTTCTCTGCCTCTGGTGGCTGCAGCCCAGCTCCCAGCACAGGTCAACTCCATAGGCTGCTTTCTGGTTGTCTCTGGATTATGTAGCTCTACTCCCCAGCTTGGCTCAGGTCTCTGCTCTCTCCTTAACTTGGCCCCACTCTGTCCTCTCCCTTTGCCCCAAGTGAATGTTAGTCTCAGAGTCCTGATTTCCCATTAACCTTTCTCCTTTCTTTTGGGGCAGGGGGCTAGCCCCAAGTCCCGCTGAGAATGAGGGGCCAACAGTCTCCCCTACACAGCAATGATCTAATGGTGAGCACTAAAAGAATTGTGGCGGAGTGGGATGGAAAGACGGAACAAACAGCCATCAGGTCAACACCCAACTCAGACGTGCAGACAGCAGCTGCTGCCACTGAGCCTCAGGTGGCCAGTCTGAATATAGAAAAAGCACAGCAGCTGCATGGGGCCATGAGGGGTAGGTAAGGTCCCATGGGAAGCAAGGCCAAGAGGAAAAACAATTGAAAAGAACTGGCAGTTTTTCATAGGGACTTTATTAAGGGCCCCAAAAGCAAACTATTCCACTGTGTAGGAAAGATAGGAAGTCTGGCAAGAGACCACCTTGGCTTAACCAGGAAATCTCGAATGATCTAAACATCAAAAAGGAGTCCTATATTAAAAAAAATTGGACTCTAGGTCAAATTACAAAGGGTGAACATAAGCAAATAACATAAGTGTGTAGGGGTAAAATTAGAAAGGCGACGGCCCGAAACAAGCTCAGCCTAGCTAGAGACATAAAGGGGAACAAGAAAACATTTTGCAAATAGACTAGAGGCAAGAAGAAGACCAAGGATAGGGTAGACCCACTGCTCAATGAAGAGAGGGAAATAACAGAAAATGTGGAAATGGCAGAGGTGCTTAACAACTTCTTTGTTTCAGTTTTCACCCAGACATGTGATGGTGGTTGGATATCTACAGTAGTAATGCTGGGGGAAAGGAGATAGGTTCAGAAGTTAAAATTGGAAAAGTCACCAGGGCCTGATGAAATGCATCCTGGAATATTCAAGGAACTAAGAAGATTTAACTTCTCTGGGTTTTAACTTCCCGTTTTTTAACTATGCTTTTTTTGTCTCTCACTGTTGCTTTTCTTGGTTCTTTTACTGTGTATTTTTTTTTTAAAAAATTGGGATATACATTTAAACTGAGTTTCTACTATGGTGTTTTTAAAAAGTTTCCATGCAGCTTGCTGGAATTTTACTTTTGACATTATTTCTGTTTAGTCTCCTCATTTTTCTATACTTCCCTTTTCTGAAATTAAACGCCACAGTGTTGGGCTGCTGTGGTGTTTTTCCCACCACAGGGATGTTACATTTAATTAGATTATGGTCACTAATTCCAAAATAGTCCAGTTATAATCACCTCTTGGACCAAGTCCAGTGTTCCATCTAGGACTAAATCTAGACTTGCCTCTCCTCTTGTGGGTTCCAGAACCAGCTGCTCCAAGAAGCAGTCATTTAACATGTCAAGAAATTTTATCTCTGCATCCTGTCCCATGCACCCAGTCAATATGGATATAGTTGAAATCCCCCATTATTACTGAGGTTTTTTTTTATTTGTACGGTCTCTCTAATTTTCCTTAGCATTTTGTCATCATTACCGTGGTCAGGTGGGTAGTAATATATCTCGACTGCTGTATTCATATTATTAGAGCATGGAATTACTGTCCATAGAGATTCCATGGAACAGTTTGATTCATTTAAGATTTTTACTTCTTTTGATTCTAGGCAAGCAAACACCTCCTAATCATGTATTGTAACTGACTCTCAGAACAAGAGACCCACAGCATACAGATTGTACCCTTGACAAGTTTATTGCAAGCAATTCAGGAGGAAATTTTAAAAGCGCTATATGTATATGTATATTTAGTACTTAAGCAATTAAAACAGCATGAAAAGACATTAAAAGGCATTAATCAATATTTAAATGGAATAATTAACAATCTACATCTAATCCTTAACCCAATTTAGCAGCCTAATTCTTAGTTCAAATTAACACACACATACACACTCACCCTCACCCTCTGGGGCTGGCCAGACCCCAGGTAATGTTGGTTAATTTGGCTGAGGCGGAAGCCCGATGTGCACGTCACCCCAATGTGCTGAATCAATGGACTCCCCATCGTGGGGGAAAATGGTGTGGTATGTATCCCCTCGGCAGGGGCCAGTCCGACGAGATGCCATCCACTGGTTGCACGCAGTCCAGATGAGGTGGTGTCCATGAGTGACAATCCCTTCTTCTTACTGGTGTGTTTATGACCAATCCAGAAATATCTGGTTTTTGCACCACTTGCCTCACCACAAGTGTGAAACAATGATCTGTCCTTGGTTAGCTTGTTACTTGTTAATTTTCTTATGTGGCAATGCTGGGAACGCTTCCTCGGCCACATACACAGTTCTTTTATTTCACAGTCCTTTTTCTTAAAAGTTGTAAACAAGTCCATAATCTTCCAGGGCTCTTGCTCCCTTCAGCTCATTTACTGTTGATTGACTCATGCTAACCAGTCACACTACCCTGATCCGTGCCAATGACGAGCTCAGTAACACAAAACCAAAGATGGGTTTGTCTGTGGTTAGAATGGGACTGCACTCAGCTAATTGAGACTGAAAATATACAGGATGGGATATCCCACGATAAACAATTCAACTTGACTTTGAAATAAACCTCCCCCCCCCCCCCCGCCACATTTATTTAAGTAATCAAACATGACAAAAGAAAATCTTTAAACATTTCAAGAAGGCTTATTCAAATTAGATGTGCCAGATTTTAAAAAGGGAAAATAAAAAGAGTGCTACAATGTAGCAACTTCAAAAACAAATTCTTAACTAAAAATTGAAATTCTGTAATCCAAAATTAAAACAAGGCTGGTTAACTCTGTTGAATGGTGTAGTGTTGTAAAAGTGGGGATAGAATTCTAAAACCTTTGTGTTATAACCACAGTGATATTTGCTTATTTTTCACAGCATACAGACCACACCCGTAGGTTGTTTGCTGTAACTCAAATTAACTACTAGCTAACAATTAGCAGAATTCAACAGCTATACTTAAAGAACCAAGTCTGGCCTACATTTCATAGTTATGCTGATGTCAATCATCTTGTGTCAGTCTAATTCTGCATGAGCCCCACAGAAGCCCAACCATGTAACACCCCCCATAGTTTTGAAATACTTTTTTCAGATTGCCCAGCCTGGAAAGCACCCCTAGCAGTGCTCCTGTGTTGCATATGGCTGCCCATGCTAATTACCTGTGCTAGACACATGCTTGGAATAAACAGGGGGCATTGGAAATCACTTGGCCCCCAAGGCTGCAGTTCTTCCTGGGGTCTGCAAATACCAGAAGGCTCTTCAGCCTGTGTGTGCAGCATTCATGACGCACAGAGAGAGCAAGAGGAGAGTGAAAGTGCTCTGGGGTAAATAGAAGCATCCCTGAGGCAAGGAGCCACGTTTGCAACGGTTCTACTAACCACGGCCACTTTCTGCCGCTGTCACTTGCATTGGCCACAGTTTGTAATGTGAACGTGGCCCTCACCTCAAATACATTCAGTGGAGTAACTTGGTTAAAACTATAATTTGACTGGCTCTTAAAACTTTTAAACTAAGCAAAAAATGAAACTGAACAAAACCAGAGCAATGGGATGGGACGAGCAAGTTCAAATTGGTGCCAACAAAAATCACTGATGTGTCTCTTAATTTGATTTAAGAAGGCATGATTCTTAGGCTTAGCAGGATTTGTAAATGAAATTCAGTCATATGCTCGCGGTTGCCTGAAATGCAGCAGCTTTTAGACCCATCTCTGGCTGAAAATGGTTAGAATCACACACACAGGAGGGGAGGATACATGACTCACCGGTTCCAAAGCAAGAAAGTCACCAGAACCAAGCCAGGGCTGCACACTGACAATCCCAGCCCATTCCCGCACCTGTGTGTATCCACTGTGCTAAGGAAAGGGGGAGGGATTCACACAGGTTCTCAAGCACCCCTGTGATTACCACATTCCCACTCCGGGGCCATCTCTTCCCATCGGCTCTGGAGCTCACTCAGCACCTACGCTGTCGCAATAAAAAACCCGCCCAATACCCGTGCTACTTCTGAATGTAAAAACCCTTCTGCTTCTGGGCATATATATGGCTGCCTCACTGTAGCTCTCCCCTAACCCCAGTGTGATTCACAAGCCAAGGGAAGGTGGGGCGAGGCCTGATCTGGCAGGCCTCACCAGAGGCTGCTTCCTGCTACACAAATGAGCCAGGGAGAGGGTGAAAGGAGATGGTTCCCTCCCAGCTTTCGGCCTAGGGTGCCTACCTAGAGTGCAGTTTAAATAGCACCAAGTCAGTTTTAGGCTACGTCTACTCTGGAAAAGTTTGGCGACAAAAGTGCTGTCGACATGCAAAAGTTGCCAAAAATGAAAACTGGTCAAACCGGTTTTTCTGCCTCCCATTGTCGACATTTCATGGCCACATTGCTAGCTTCCCTGTCGACAAATAGAGCAAAGCACTGTGGGTGAGCATCTCACAGTGCAGTGGGAAGGCAAAGCCGATCCCTGCACTTTTTGGGATTACCTCCTAGCTCTGTGAGCTCTCTGTGCAGAGGAATGTCCTTGTAACACAGCCATCTCTCTAGCCCTTCCCCTGCAGCAGCAGCCGGAACAGGAGCACTCCAGTGATTTGCTCTTTGTTTATTCCCCAAAAGGCAGCAGCTCACTTAGCTGTCAGACACTTGCTGGAGCTTCGAAATGGGAGGGGAACAGCCTGCAGGGCAGCAGAGATCATACAACACTGAGCACAGCTATCACAGCAGGCCTTGTGGTATACTGGCAGTAGTCAGTTCTCTCGGCAAAACAACAGAGTCCATAGTGAAAATAAAAACAGCCATCAGACCAAAGATATTTATCAAGTAATGCTTCTCCTGTCATCCATTTCCAGCCACTGACAAACAGAGGCTAGGGACACCATCCCTGCCAAACCTGGCTAATAGCCAGGGCTTGACAAATAATGCAATCTACTCGCCCGTGGCAAGTAGATTGCAACCCAGAAGAGCCAGGTTCGGGCGATCTGTGCTGGACAATGCGGCTGGCAAGCAGGGCTCGCCGCAGTTTGATGAGCCCTGCTAATAGCCATTGATGGACCTAACCTCCCTGAATGTATCTAGTTCTTTTTTGAACCCTGTTAAAGTCTTGGTCTTCACAACATCCTCTGGCAAGGAGTTCCACAGGTTAACTGTGCGCTGTGTTTCTCTCCTATGTGGGTTCTCTGATGAGCAAGAAGATATGAGCGCCGAGTGAAGTTTTTCCCACAGTCAGAGCAGCTGAAGGGTTTCTCTCCTGTGTGGGTTCTATGATGACTGTTAAGACATGAGCGCCGACTGAAGCTTTTCCCACAGTCAGAGCAGTTGAAGGGCTTGTCTCCTGTGTGAATTTTCCTGTGTCTAACAAGCTCGAAGCTCTGCCAAAACCTTTTCCCACAGTCAGAGCAGTTAAAGAGTTTCTCTCCTATGTGGGTTCTCTGATGTGTATTAAGAATTGAGCGCTGACGGAAGCTCTTCCCACACTCAAAGCAGTGGAAGGGTTTCTCACCGGTGTGCATCCTCCTGTGTCTAACAAGGTCTGAGTTCCCACTGAAGCTTTTCCCGCAGTCAGGACAGTTAAAGGGTGTCTCTCGTGTGTGTAATATCTGATGCTTAGTAAGGTATGAGCGCCTACTGAAGCTTTTCCCACAGTCAGAGCAGCCGAAGGGTTTCTCTCCTATGTGGGTTCTCTGATGATCAAGAAGATTTGAGGGCCGATGGAAGCTTTTCCCACAGTCAGTGCAGCTGAAAGGTTTCTCTCCTGTGTGGATTCTCTGATGATCAAGAAGACTTGAGCGCTGACGGAAGCTTTTCCCACAGTCAGAGCAGCTGAATGGTTTCTCTCCTGTGTGGATTCTCTGATGCTTAATCAGGGTTGCATTCTCAGTGAAGCATTTTCCACAGTCAGAGCAGCTGAAGGGCTTCTCTCCTGTGTGAGTTCTCCTGTGTTTAACAAGGTCGGAGCTTTGCTGAAACCTTTTCCCGCAGTGAGAACAGTTAAAGAGTTTCTCTCCTGTGTGGGTTCTATGATGACTATTAAGATATGAGCGCCGACTGAAGTTTTTTCCACAGTCAGAGCAACTGAAGGGTTTCTCTCCTGTGTGGGTCCTATGATGAGCAAGAAGATATGAGCGCCGACTGAAGTTTTTCCCACAGTCAGAACAGCTGAAAGGTTTCTCTCCTGTGTGGGTTCTATGATGACTGTTCAGACATGAGCGCCGACTGAAGTTTTTCCCACAGTCAGAGCAATTGAAGGGCTTCTCTCCTGTGTGAATTTTCCTGTGTCTAACAAGCTCGAAGCTCTGCCAAAACCTTTTCCCACAGTCAGAGCAGTTAAAGAGTTTCTCGCCTGTGTGGGTTCTCTGATGTGTATTAAGAATTGAGCGCTGACGGAAGCTCTTCCCACACTCAAAGCAGTGGAAGGGTTTCTCACCGGTGTGCATCCTCCTGTGTCTAACAAGGTCTGAGTTCCCACTGAAGCTTTTCCCGCAGTCAGGACAGTTAAAGGGTGTCTCTCGTGTGTGTAATATCTGATGCTTAGTAAGGTATGAGCGCCTACTGAAGCTTTTCCCACAGTCAGAGCAGCCGAAGGGTTTCTCTCCTATGTGGGTTCTCTGATGATCAAGAAGATTTGAGGGCCGATGGAAGCTTTTCCCACAGTCAGTGCAGCTGAAAGGTTTCTCTCCTGTGTGGATTCTCTGATGATCAAGAAGACTTGAGCGCTGACGGAAGCTTTTCCCACAGTCAGAGCAGCTGAATGGTTTCTCTCCTGTGTGGATTCTCTGATGCTTAATCAGGGTTGCATTCTCAGTGAAGCATTTTCCACAGTCAGAGCAGCTGAAGGGCTTCTCTCCTGTGTGAGTTCTCCTGTGTTTAACAAGGTCGGAGCTTTGCTGAAACCTTTTCCCGCAGTGAGAACAGTTAAAGAGTTTCTCTCCTGTGTGGGTTCTATGATGACTATTAAGATATGAGCGCCGACTGAAGTTTTTTCCACAGTCAGAGCAACTGAAGGGTTTCTCTCCTGTGTGGGTCCTATGATGAGCAAGAAGATATGAGCGCCGACTGAAGTTTTTCCCACAGTCAGAACAGCTGAAAGGTTTCTCTCCTGTGTGGGTTCTATGATGACTGTTCAGACATGAGCGCCGACTGAAGTTTTTCCCACAGTCAGAGCAATTGAAGGGCTTCTCTCCTGTGTGAATTTTCCTGTGTCTAACAAGCTCGAAGCTCTGCCAAAACCTTTTCCCACAGTCAGAGCAGTTAAAGAGTTTCTCGCCTGTGTGGGTTCTCTGATGTGTATTAAGAATTGAGCGCTGACGGAAGCTCTTCCCACACTCAAAGCAGTGGAAGGGTTTCTCACCGGTGTGCATCCTCCTGTGTCTAACAAGGTCTGAGTTCCCACTGAAGCTTTTCCCGCAGTCAGGACAATTAAAGGGTGCCTCTCGTGTGTGTAATATCTGATGCTTAATAAGGTATGAGTGCCGACGGAAGCTTTTCCCACACTCAGAGCAGAGGAAGGGTTTCTCCCCTGTGTGGATTCTCTGATGATCAAGAAGATTTGAGCGCCGGTTGAAGCTTTTCCCACAGTCAGAGCACTTGAATAGGTTTGCTACCTTGTGGTTTCTCTGGTGTTCAGTAACACCTGATTGGCATACCACGCTTTTCTCACAGTCAGGGCAGTCACAGGTTTTGTCAGTTGGATGCAGTCCCTGACTGAAGTTATTCCCACAGTCAGACAAGTCAAAGGGTTGCTTGCTTGTGTGGATTCTCTGGTGTGAAATGAGGACCCGTCTACATTGGAAACTTTTCCCACACTCACTGCAAGTGCAGGGTGCGAGTTGATGGGGGATTTTCTGTTGAATGGCGGTTTCTCTGTTTCTTTTCACCCCTCTGCTCCTGTGACTGGTTTTACGCTGTCCCTCCCTTGCATGGTTTCCCTGCTGCCATTCTGGGCTACGCTGACTCTGCCAGGTCTCTCCCAGCACAGGACTCCCATAAACATGCTCTTCAGATCTTCCTGGTAACATCCCACATGGAGCCACGTGCTCCAGTCCTTCCTGCTGAAGTCTCTCCTCATTGTTCTCACGCAGCGTCCCATCACCTGCTGGGAGAGAGAGAGAGAGAATCCAGACAGGAGTCATTCTTTGTGCTGAAAGGGGAACAGGAAAGGGGGAACACAGCCAAAGAATGGCTGGAAAGGAGGAATAATCATGAGCTGAATTCCTTCTCCTTCCTCACAACCGTTTCCCAAAGGAGAGAACCCAGCCTTCACCTCACCCCACCCACCCTCTGGCTGAACCGGATCACAGGCTGGCGAGTCAGTTAGACTTGATGAAAATGCAGAAGTGACACCTGCTATGAGGACACAGAAATTGAGTCAGTTTAGCTGATTGCTCACCTGTGTGGGTGTCACTGCCGAGCCCCCCTTCCTCAGAGCCCTGGAGATTTGGGATCCGCAGCTCCTCCCCACGCTCCACCCAGGAGATCGCGTGAGCTTTGGGGACTGGAAATCCTGCCCGGGGAGCAATGAACCCAGTGCTGATCTTGTACATTAAGGTCTGTGCCATTACTGCTTCCAGAGCCAGGATCCGAGTCACCCACCCAGAGAGGCTCCTCCCCCCTTGCAGAGACGGGGCTCTGGCTGCTACAAGATCCCATCTCACACTCACCTGCAGTAAAGGTGCAGCCCCCCTGCCTTGGGAACAGCCCAGCTGATTCCTGGGGGAGCTGAGCTCTCTGCTGCACTCTCTAGGGTGCAACTCAGTCTGCCTCACGGCCCCTCCCATCCCAGGGCAGGACGGGATCACACTGCTCAGGGGAGCTCTGGCCAGGGCTGACACCGAGGCCCCCAGGCAGGGCTCAGACTGCAGCTGCCACATGGCAGGTCACCGGGACCTGGAGAGAAAGGCCCCAGCAGCGCTCTGGCTCCCCAAGGACTCCACCCACACCGCTCCTGGCTGGGGGGGCTCGGCTCGCCCTGCTCTGTGGCTTGGGGGTGGGGGCTCAGCTCGCTCCGCTCTGTGGCTCGGGGGCTCTACTAGCGCCGGGAGGCGGCAGAGGAAGTTGTCTGAGCAGCAAAGCGAACCCTTAGTCCCTGCTCTTCCCTTTCCCGTAAGGGCCCCGAGGAGGGGCAGACTCTTGCTGACCTGCCCTGGCATCGGTTTCTCCAGTTTGGTTTGGGTTCCCCTCCCAGGAGAGCACAGTGTGGCCCTAGTGCCGTCCCTCCCCTGCCGCTCAGTCCCCATGTGACGAGGCTCCTCTCCCAGGGGCTGCAGCGGGTGGAGGGAGATCGGGTGGGAAGGGACATAGGGTTCCCTGGCCACCGTTCATACCCTGCCTTGGGATACCCCTGAGTGTGACCAACCATCAGCTCACCCTGGAAGGGTAATGGGGCTCTGCCTCCTCCCAGGGCTAATGCCAACCCCCGGCCAAGGAGAACACTGCTGGGTGTGTTTTCCTCTCCTTCTGCAAGGCCTCTGTCCACCAGCAGGGCCCACACCCAGGCCTCTGAGACGCCGGTCCAGGGCTGCAGTTAATTCAACCTCTACATCATCACCCAAGCCACCTGCCTCTGCTAAATCTGCATCAGCTCCCTCCAGGCCTCCACAAGAGGCAGAGAGATCGTTACCGCCTGTGGAGTCTGCCTGGCCCCGTGTGTCGCAGGCTTTGGGGGAATTCGTTGGGACTGCCCTTCCCTCTGGGGCTCTTTCCTTCTGCAGCAAGGCCCAGGGGCCATGCGGTTCGGGGGACGGTGCCCTGGGGTGGATGGAGGTTGATGTAGGAGAGGAGTTTTCTCTCTCTGGCAGGCAGAGCAGGAATCACTGAAGTGGAGCCTGCAAACTTCTGTTAAGTCTGTGGACTTTTTGCTTCCATGTTTCTCACGGGACAAACTGTGCCGGTTCCCAGAGTCTCTGTGTGGCACCGGGAGGGGTGCTGAATCCTGACAAAGCAACCCACTGTATATATGAAAGAGTCTGTCCGTCTGCAAGTGAGTGAGTCAGTCTGTCTGTTTGTCCAAGGACTCCTCCTACACGGTAAGAGCTAGCACCACCAAATTCGGTAAGCAGCTTCCTCTGATCGTGCCTTAAAGCAAGGTCGGGGTTTGGTTGTGCCAGGACAATGGGATGTGCCTGGAATATGAATGTTGCTCATAAACTGGAACAGGAAGGATCTAATCACAGGGAGAGTTATACTGCACACTGACCACAGGGTGGGCAGCAAGGGGCCAGACCCTATTGAAACAGCAGGGGTGGAGACAGGGACAGCTATCTGCTATATATTTGAGGGAATCTGTTTGCATGTCTGTCTGCCTGTCCCCCACCTGGGGACATGCACCTCTCCCGTGGCTGTGCCAGCTGCAGTGGCCATGGACAGTAACTTCCCCCCTGTCCCCAAACTGCTGCGGTGTGAGAGGACAGGGGTTGTCTCATCAGAGAGCTAGAAAGAGCCGCCCTGAGCAGCCATAACGACGCGCTGTAGCACCAGCAGCAATTCGTACCGCACCACAGCCACTTCAGGAAGCAAAGATTATCAGCCACAGCAGCACCTGGGATCCCTGGTGTCAGTCAGGACCCCACTGTGCTGTCGGGTTCTTATAGGGGGCTGAGCATCTCCCCTAATGTATGTATTCTTCCCCAGCCCTGTGAAGCAGGGACACACTGTAATAGCTATGAGGAGACCAGACACAGAGAGTCTAAGTGACTTGCCCAGGTTCACACAGGAAATCTGTGGCAGGGCAAGGAATTGATCGCAGATCTCCCAACGCCAAGCAGAGTGCCTGGAACGCAAGAGGAGCTCTGCTCATGTTTATTTACCTCAGAGCTAACCCCCACTGAATGCTCGCACGGCGTGAACGGCCTCATCCACCCCCCTCATCTCCAGCCCCCAGCCCCTCTCCCTGGCAGGAACCAGCATGTCACTGCGATCAGCCACAGCCAGGGAAGGAGTCCGGGAACCGCATCGTCCTTCCAGGGGCTTCTTCCATGGGTGAGATGGTGGGGAAGAGCATTGAGACCCTGGCAGTGGGAAAGGCAGTACTATTGGTATGTCTCTCAACTTGTGTCCCCTGGAAGGTGGCGTGGAGGGGACAGTCTTTCACACAGGAGCCAGGATTCTGGGGCTCAGACTCTCGACATTGGGGAGCAGGGAACAATGAGGGACTCTGAACAAAACCCAACCAGCTGCTCCCGAGGTCCCCCAGCTTGTGATACCCGCGGGGACAGGAATCCTTACCCAGCCAGCTCACAGCCTCGTAATTCTCCTGCATCACGTCCCAGTAGAGGGCTCTCTGGCCCGGGTCCAGCAGAGCCCATTCCTCCTCGGAGAAATACACAGCCACCTCCTCGAAGGTCACCGGCCCCGCCGCGGCCATTTCCTGTCCCTGGCTCTGCAGGCCTGGGGCTGAGCTGGAGACAGACATGGGTGTTCTACAGCCTGTCGGGGGAGAAGGGCCATTGGAGACATTTCAGAAGGGGCTTTAATCCTTTCCACGCTCCCATTCTGCCCAGACGCTGTCCCTGCTGACACACAGGCTGGACTCGGCCGCTTTGGGCGAATGCTGGAATCTAGATATCCCACGAACAGCACACACAGGTTAGATCCCAAATCCATATGCCTCTCCCTCAATACCCGGCTCGAGTTCCACATCACTGCGCCTGCCACAATGGGATTCGGTTCTGAGCGTCCAGTGGTTCTGACCCACAAGCCGCACGTTCCCCTGCCTAACGATGGATATAGGTGTCTATGTTCAGGCCCCTAGTCTCCCTCCATTTCTTTGTAGCACAGACCTAGGCTCTCTCACCAGGACTAAAGGGACAGAGACTTTATAAACCCTCCCCCAGCATAGAACCATAGAGCTGGAAGAGACCTCAGGAGGTCATCAAGTCCAGCCCCCTGCTCTAGGCAGGACCAATCCCAACTAAATCAACCCAGCCAGGGCTTTGTCAAGCCGAGACTTAAACACCTCTAGGGATGGAGACTCCACTACTTCCCTAGGGAACCCATTCCAGTGCTTCACCACCCTCCTAGGGAAATAGTTTTTCCTAATATCCAATCTGGACCTCTCCCACCGCAACTTGAGACCATTGCTCCTTGTTCTGCCATCTGTCACCACTGAGAACAGCCTCTCTCCATCCTCTTTGGAACCTCCCTTCAGGAAGTTGAAGGCTGCTCTCAAATCCCCCCTCACTCTTCTGCAGACTAAACAAACTCAAATCCCTCAGCCTCTCCTCCTAGGTCATGTGTTCCAGCCCCCTAATCATTTTGGTTGCCCTCCGCTGGACCCTCTCCAATGTGTCCACATCCTTTCTGTAGTGGGGGAGCCCAGAACTGGACACAATGCAGAGATGAGGTGAAGTTAAGGGGACCAAAAACCATTGCAGTGTTTGGAAGGGGCTGTCGCTTAAATATTTCACTGTGTCTCCTCCCATTTAGCTGGCGAATCCAACAGGGAAGATCTGCCAAGTCCAGACCCTGGGACACTGTGCCAGTCAGAGCACAGCTCCGGGAAGCGGCACTGAGATGGGAAACACTCCGCATGCCCCAGCAGCAGTCTCCCTCTCCCTGCCCCTCCCCTTGTCCCGAGAGAGGCTCTGCGGGGAGGGGGGGCACAGGGAGCCAGGACCCCCCCATTGCTCCTGCTGCCCGGGGCGCGCCCCTCACCTGCAGGCTGCGGCTCCGGGGCTGGGCGCGCGGGGCTGGCTCCAGCCGGGCCGGGCGCCGCGCGGCGCTGGGGACTGGACCCGGCTCCCCGCACCCCCCGCCAGCTGATCCGCGCGGGCTCCGGGCTCACAATGGAGGCGGCGGCGGCGTCTGACCCAGGAAGTCCAACCCCAGTCTCCAGCGCAGACAGCCCGAGAGCAGCGAGCAAGCAAAACCGGAGAGTAGCACTTTCTGCCTATACACCGGCCCCACAGCTGCTCCGGGCAGGGGCCGATCGCTTCGGCGGCCCCCAGGGGGGGAGCGTGGGGAGGTGGCCGCAGGGTGAGACCCGAGACACGCAGGGCCGCAAACACTGCAAGCCAGGCAATGGTATGAGCGACCCCCCCCCCCCCCACACACACACACACAAGCGCAGGGGTCACTATGTGAGGATGTGACATGACACTTGTAACCGCTGCGCGCGCACAAAACACACACACAAGTGCACAGCTGCACACACACGTGTACGGGATCACTGTGCACAGCTGCACACACACGTATACACAAGTGCACGGGATCATTGTGTGAGGATGTGACATGACACTTGTAACTGCTGCGTGCACACAAAACGCACACAGAAGTGCACAGCTGCACACACACGTGTACGGGATCACTGTGCACAGCTGCACACACACGTATACACAAGTGCACGGGATCATTGTGTGAGGATGTGACATGACACTTGTAACTGCTGCGTGCACACAAAACGCACACAGAAGTGCACAGCTGCACACACACGTGTACGGGATCACTGTGCACAGCTGCACACACGTATACACAAGTGTACGGGATCATTGTGTGAGGATGTGACATGACACTTGTAACTGCTGCGTGCACACAAAACGCACACAGAAGTGCACAGCTGCACACACACGTGTACGGGATCACTGTGCACAGCTGCACACACACATATACACAAGTGCACGGGATCACTGCGTGCGGGTGTGACATGACACTTGTAACCGCTGCGCGCACACAACACACACACAGAAGTGCACGGGTACACTGCATGCACAGCTGCACACACACGTGTACGGGATCACTGTGCACAGCTGCACACACACGTATACACAAGTGCACGGGATCACTGCGTGCGGGTGTGACATGACACTTGTAACAGCTCCATACACACAACACACACAGGGGTTGGCAGAATTCCATCCCCCAGACCAACCCCAGCTCCTGCCCCCCCAGTTTGCCCCCCCCCAGCCGCTTGTTCCCAGGCCACTGCAATCCCCCGCCCCTCGCCCAAGGGATTCTTACACACAGTGCGGGCAGAGCGAAGGGCAGCGGCTTCAGCAGAGCTGGCGCGCATGCGCCTCGCCCCCTGCGGTCTCCCGGTGCAGTGACTGGCGCCAAGTGAGGGCGGAGGCAGGGCAGCGGCCAACGCCGCGGTCACTGCGCGTGCGCCGCGCGGATGGGGCCGCGCACGCGCGGTGCGCCCTAAAGTTGCGCGTTCGGAGCTGGAGTAGCGCGTGCGGCTGCCCGGTCCCTGCGCCCCAGCCCCGCTCCCTGCGCGTCCCCCCCCTCCCGGAGCCACCGCCTGCAGGTGAGGTGCGCGCCCCGGGCAAAGGGCGGGGGGGTCCCAGCTTCCAGCCCCCCCAAGTCTTTACAGCCCCTCCTGGGGGGCAGAGCCTGGCAGGGGCAGCAGGAGCCAGGGGGGGGGGGGGTCTCATTTCCCCAAATCTCTGGGCGCATTCACTCCTGGCCTGTTCCCAGCGGGTCCATGGCAGGAGATGAGCAGGACACAGACCCGGTGTCCAAGGCAGATATTGCCTGAGGGGCAGGGACCGTGGGAACCATCCCGACCCCTGGGAGTTAGTGTTCAAACGTCCCTAGGGCTTTTCTGCCTGCACTCCCAGATCCCCTGGGTGACACCCGCTCCCCCTCACCCCCTGGGTGACACCCGCTGCCCCTCACCCCCTGGGTGACACCCGCTGCCCCTCACCCCCTGGGTGACACCCGCTGCCCCTCATCCCCTGGGTGACACCCGCTCCCCCTCACCCCCTGGGTGACACCCGCTGCCCCTCACCCCCTGGGTGACACCCGCTGCCCCTCATCCCCTGGGTGACACCCGCTGCCCCTCATCCCCTGGGTGACACCCGCTGCCCCTCACCCCCTGGGTGACACCCGCTGCCCCTCATCCCCTGGGTGACACCCGCTGCCCCTCACCCCCTGGGTGACACCCGCTCCCCCTCACCCCCTGGGTGACACCTGCTCCCCCTCACCCCCTGGGTGACACCCGCTCCCAGCTGCTTGGGGCAAATCATGCGGCGGGGGTTGGGAATCGGTGTGTGTGCAGGAGCTCAACTGAACACACGGGTGAGGGTGGGGGGTGTCACATAGCTGGCTGCAAGGAGCAAAATCAGGCCTGGCAAAAGGGTTCAGAAAACTGCAGAGGCCCTTCCAGCCAGTGGCAGAGGAGAAACCCAGGTATAGCGGGGGGCCGAAGGGGTGGAAGTGATCGCAGGTTGCAGTTGGGAGCTGTTTGTATAGAGGGGCAGAGGAGCTTCTTCCCAGTCCCAGGATAGGGCATCTCAGGGCCGGCTTCGCAGTGCTGTGCTCCGAGTGGCACAGTGTCCCCCAGGGACCGGACAAGGCAGCTCTTCCCTTCCGGATAAGATGCCTGCTAAATGGGACTAGACACAGTGAGATATTTTAGAGACAGCCCCTTCCACACACTGTAATGGCCAGACCTGGTCTTAGGGTCTAAATCAGTGTTTCTTAAACTTTTTAAGGCCGAGGAACACCAAACAATCATTTATCTTTATGAGGAACACCAAGTTTTTTTTGTTGAGCAAAAAAAAAAAAAAAAAAAAGGTCACCTGCCCCTTTAAGTTCTGTTGTTCTCCGCAGCCACAGAACACAGTGTAAGAAACACTGGTTTAAATGAATCCCCAGTGGATTTCTGCATCTGCTTAAAGCTTCAGAGGAGTTTGCATGTGTCTTGCGCCTGCTTTTCCCGTTGCTGGAATTGCAGGGCCTTTATCCTGTGGTGTCCTTTTATCCCTTCCAGTCTGTGCCTTTGGAAAGTTATTTCTGTTTATTTCCGTTACTCGGGTCCCTTCCCCATTTCCCTCCACTGCCGTTGTGCACAGAGCTGTTGTCGGCCATCGCGGTATATTCTGTGGCCAGAGATCCCGGAAAGCATTCGGTGGCTGGCAGTTTGAGCAGTCCCACAACCCAGTGTTTCTAGTGTAGCTCTTCCTGCTGGCGCTGCAGCTTCAGTTTCTCATTTTCCATTTTTGTTCCTTTCCCCCCCACAACAGAAGTTTATTCTTTGCGACCATGTGATGTCCAGGCTGACAGATTCCTGAATTGGCATCAAAACTCCTTCAGTTTCCTTCCATCCTCCACTGGGGACGGCCTTTGTTAGCTGTTGTTTTGCGCCTCTACCCGGCACATTAACGCTTTGTCACAGGTCACCACTTGGGTAGATCTCGGATCCCAACTGTTCACTACGGGCCAGATTTTTAAATGTGAAAGCTCCAAGATACTTTGGAAAATCCTTTTGCAATTGAAACATATTAAAAATCCTTATTTCTGTAAGGAATTCCCCAGTTTACAAAGACTGAAGTACACACTTTACCCTTCTACTACAGTAGACTTCCGATTATCCGGCACCTTTTGCACCTAGGTGGGTGCTGGATTATCAGATTTGCTGGAGAATCGGGAGTTCCCGGTACAGCTCCCTCCCTCTCCCCTCCCCTTTACTCTTCGCTTCTCCTCTGTGCTGTAACCTGATCTTCCTCTCCCTCCCCTCCCCTTTCCCCTTAGCTGAAGCAAAACTGCTCTTCTCCCTACTGTAACACGATCCCCTCCTCCCCCAACCTTATGCTCCCTCTGGTTACAGCCAGCATGTGTGCTGAGCGACAGGCTTTTTAATCAGCTGGTCAGGAGCGCTCGGCGGAACAATTGGATGCCGGACTATCAGAGTTTTACTGTACTTTGTGTATTGCATATTTAAGTGTTGGGTTTTCAACTTTATTGTTTATATGTCTAATTGCACATTTTAATGTCCTAGATTTTTATGTAGGCTCCATCTGTTGGTATGATCCATTTCACTGGTGTTCTTCCTTCTGACAGTGCAACCGTTCTGTGTGGCTGGAATCCAGGATTTTAAAATGCATAATCCTTCTTTGCGTTGGTGGGGTCTCTGGCGTAGAGCTGACCTGGCTGGATTTGGCTTTTTCCCTGGTGTTTCTACAGGAAACTAGCTCGTGCTCGTTAGTGGCTGGCAAAACAGGCATTATCTGAGCAATGAGAACATGGACTATAATACTGACTCACATGTGAGTCAAACGTTATTAAGACGGCTCTGGTACCGATTGTAGGGCTACCGGTACTACCTTGCTGTCACAGCTCTTTGCGTCTGAGTATCTGCAGCCCCCTGCATGCCTAACTGTTATGGAAAAGCAGTTAAAACATTTCAAACTAAAGGAATTAACTTTAGGGGTTTTTTTTTTTTACTCCTACTTCCCATTATGTCTTCCCCTTATGAAGGGTTTGTCTCCGTGGCATGATGCTAAAGGTGTGATGTTACAGCTCAAAAGTTACAGCCCTGAGGAGACTGAACGTTGAAATCTCTCCTTTTCAGTGTGATTAAATATTCTGTTGTTTTTAAACAGTAGGCCGAAAACTGCCTGGCTATCAGTCTGTTCATGGAGAAAAACTGCTGGAACCACAGTGGCTCCTCAGTCTGAGGATACGGCTCCGTGTGAACCAAGAACGGGAAGATGAAGCCAGAAAAATTCAGACGAGGGAGGGGGCAGGGATGTTTGGTGAGGAAGATGATTAGCCGCTGAATCAAATGGCTGAAGAACTGGTGGATTCTCCAGCTCTTGAGTGTCTTCAAAGCAAAACTCGACGACTTTCTAGAAAATATGCTCTGAGGGAATAAAGGTTCGTCCTGGGATAACGGGATTAATTACAATAGCTTGTGACACAGACCAGAGTATGTGATCTAATGATTCCCCCCTCCTCCCCAATTCTGTGAGTCGTAGGAGTCCATCCTGTAAACATTCAGCAGGTGTGTTTAATTGGTTGTTCAGAACCACTGGGCGCTCAGAACCAAATCCCGTTGTTGCAGACACAGTGATGTTGAAACTCAAGCTAGATATTGAGAGAGATGGATATGGATTTGGGATCTAATCTGTGTGTGCTGCGTGTAGAATATCTAGACTCGGGTATTTCCCCAAAACGGCCGAGTCCAGCCTGTGTGTCAACAGGGACAGAGTTCAGGGAGAACGGGGGCGTGGAAAGGATTAAAGTCCCTTCTGAAATGTCTCCATTTGCCCTTCTTCCCCTGATAGGCTGCAGGACGTCCATGTCTGTCCCCAACTCAGCCCAGGGGCTGCAGAGCCAGGGACAGGAAATGGCCGCGGCAGGGCCAGTGACCTTCGAGGAGGTGGCTGTGTATTTCTCTGAGGAGGAATGGGATCTGCTGGACCCGGGCCAGAGAGCCCTCTACTGGGACGTGATGCAGGAGAATTACGAGGCTGTGAGCTGGCTGGGTAAGGATTCCTGTCCCCTGGGGTATCAGAAGCGGGGGGGGGGGCGCGCCTCTGGAGCAGCTGGGTTGGGTTTGGTTCAGGGTCCCTTATTGCTTCCTGCCCCCTGTTGTCAGGGGTATGAGCCCCAAAATCCTAGCTGTGTTAGAGACTGTCCCCTCCACACCTCCTCTCAGGAGACACGGGGTCAGGGACATACCAATGGTGCTGCTCTTCCCACTGCCAGGGTCTCAATGTGCTTCCCCACCATCTGGCCCATGTTGTGCCTTGGCCGGAGGTGTCGGTGGAAGGGCCAAGGCAGGAACGGCAGGTACTGGAGTTCTGGGACAGGGTCCCCCTTGTGCCTGTGGCTGAACCCCTGAAAGGAGGGCGCTGTTCCCAAAGTCATTCCCTTCCTGTGGCTGATCTCTGTGCCACACTGGTTCCTTCCAGTGAGAGGGGCTGGGCCTGAGGGAGGGCGAGTGAGGCCGTTCACACACTGCAAGTGTTCTGTGGGGGCAGCTGTGTAGTATAGTACTAGCCTTGGTATCTGGCCCTTTAATGTCTCGAAAGCTCGGTGAACTGGCATCTGCTGTGGACGGTAACACAAATCCCCATTCAGTTATCCGGGAACGTTCCAATAGCCCCCCCAGCATCATTTCCCAGCCTTGGTGGAAGTTGCATTTGTAGACTTGTGGCAGTAAAGCCTGTTCGTGTCATGGGTCTGTGTGTAATATAGTGCCATAATCAGGTGTTATCTGACCCATCCTACAGCTATGGCTGGCCATGCACCATCAGCAACCAAAGGGCAGAAAAGAAAACGTGTGGTGCTGACGATCACCCAGAAACTGGACCTCATCAGGCGCCTGGAAAGAGGAGAGAAGAGGAGCCAGTTGATGCAGGAGTTTGGTGTCGGTTCATCGACCATCTACGATATTAAGGCGCGGAAGGCAGATCTCCTGAAATTCGTGTCGGTTGCCGAGACGAGCCAAGCCTTGGAGCAACGCCGGACTTTGCACAAACCCAAACTGGAGCAATTAGACAGCATGCTGTATGAATGGTTAACCTTGAAGCGTTCCGAGGGAGCGTCGATTTCCGGCCCAATGTTGATTGAAAAGGCCAAGGACTTGTATCAGCAGCTTGCAATGACTGAGCCCTGCGTTTTTTCTGATGGTTGGCTGGCACGCTTTAAGATGCGGCATGGTATCAGGAGACTTGATATCTCTGGAGAAAAACAGCCTGCTGATCCTGAGGCCGCAAAGAAATATTGTGTGTTCTTTAAAAAGCTGATTGGGCAGCATGGTATAACCCCAGAGAACCTCTACAATGCTGCCAAAACGGGCCTCTTTTGGCGTTGCCTGCCATCTTCAGCCCTCGCTGGTGCAGGTGAAGTTGGTGCACCTGTATTCAAGAGGAACAAGGACTGCGTCACCCTGCTGACATGTGCAAATGCTACTGGCACACACAAAATCAAGTTGCTAATGGTTTCAAAATTCAAGCAACCAGGATCATTCAAGGGTATTGTTCATCAGCTGGTGGAGTACAAGACACAGCCTAATGCATGGGTGGACAAGGACATATTTCTGTACTGGTTCCACCATATCTTTGCTCCTGCAGTGAAAGACCACCTGAAGGAACGTGGACTGGCAGAAGACACAAAGGTTATTCTGGTTTTAGATGACTCTCAAGCTCGCCCTTCTGAAGCAGAGCTTGTGTCTGGCAATATTTTCACCATCTTCCTGCCTGCAAATGTCACCTCACTCATTCAGCCCATGGATCAGGGAATTACGCAAAACCTAAAAGCCCTCTACAGAAGGGAATTTACGAGGGAGCTGCTCAACTTTGAAGGGGCGGTCCAAGAGTTTCAGTCCCGGTACAGCATCAAGGATGCAGTCTTCAACGCGGCTCGTGCCTGGTCTGTTGTCAAGCCCACAACTTTAAAGCGAGCGTGGAGAAAATTGTGGGCAGAAGGGATATTTGCAGAGGGGTCCTCTGAGGAAGAAGAATTTCAAAGCTTTAACAGAAGACCAACAAGTAGAGCGCATCCGGAGATAGTTGGTGTCCTTCAAAATGGTGACCCCGCACACCTGATCGCTAAACTGAAGGATGATGAATTTGAAAAGTGGGTCAAAGTCTATCAAGGCCTAGATGATGCAAAATCCCTGACGGACTCTGAAATGATGGAAATGGTTGTCTATCCGGAGAGAAATACCTGTCCTGCAGGTGACCTCGATTCAGAGGCAGAGGAGCATAGTGAAGAAACTAAAGTTTCTTGGGCAATGGCCGCCCAGTGTCTGGAAACGTTGGTGAAGTTTGCTGAGCAGCAACCTTCTTATTCTGCTTCGGAAGTCACCCAGCTGCACGTTATCCACAATAACTTCCTCAAGAAAAGGCAACTGACTTGCAGGCGGGCTGACATCAGCAAGGTGTTTCAAAAAGCTGCCACTGCGTGTGCCACTGGTCTAGCACCATGGACAGCAGCCGTTGTCAATCTTGAGGAGCAGTAAAGCACAGGACTGGGTGCAGTGAGTGTCTTGAAAGGCGTAGCGTGAAGTCAGGTTATTTCATTTCTTAAACATTTTTCGTTTGGTGGAAAAGCTCAAGTAACCAGTGTGATGTTGCTGGATTTTTATACGAACAGGCAGACCATAATTGCCCCACATTTTGTACAAAAGGGGGCTGAGTCAGGTGTCTGTTGAAATACTTTTCTGATTCTCTTTCTCTACATAGATATAGAAATTTTAGAGTGCGTCTGTCTGTGAGTCCATTTGTTCAAGACCACATCCTAAATGGTAAGAGCTAGGAGCTCCAAACTGGGTAGGCCGCTTCCTCCTCACCTAACTTAAAGCAAGGCCAGGGTTTGGCTGCACCAGGACAACTGGAAATGCTGGGAATGGGACTGTGTTCCGTATTCTGCAAAGGGAGGGACTGTTGCTTGGAAGGAGGTGATATGAAAGAGGCCACCGGGGGGCAGCCAGCAGCTGGGGTGGCAGGGAGAGATCAGGCCCCAGGCTAGGTGGCTTTGGGATGAGAGGTTGCCTGGGAGGGAGGGAACAGGTGTAGGGTGTTTCTCTGGTGTGGATTCTCTGGCGGTTCATGAGCGTAGTGCTCTCAGAAGAACTTTTCCCGCGCTCTGCACATCTGTAATGCTTTTCTCCCACGCGGCTTCTCGGCTGAGTAAGATGGGCTGATCTCCTAGGGGTGCTTTTCCTACAGTCACCCATTCGGTCTCTCTCCGGTGGGGATTCTCTGCTGAGCTGTTTCTTTGATTTTTCCAACCCCTCGGCTCCGGTGAGTGGATTTACCCTGTCTCTGCCCTGTCTCTTTCCCCTGTTGCCTGGGCTGAGTCTTACACGTTTTTCCTCGTCTCTGGAAAGCATTCAGCTCAGGTCTTCCCAGTCTGTCTCTGTTCTGGACTCCCAGCTGAGGATTCTCCTTCTCGGTCTCCCTCGGCATCCCGTCACCTGCTGGGAGAAAGAGAGAACCCGGTTTGGAGTCACGCTCTGCACGGCAGAAAAAAGGGGGCTCCGGAAAGGGGAGTGTGAAAAGAGAAACAAACCAAACACCTGCCCCAGAAAGGGAACCAATTCTGCCACCTCCTTCCCATGTGAATAAAGAGGAAAAAGTTTCCACTGGGCTGGCAGGACTGGTGAAAACTCTGGTGTGGAATTTGTCACGGGCACGTAACACAGTATTGGAGCCGCTTTTAACAATCCCTTACCTTGGCAGGCAGTTCTCAGTATTGGCGTTTCCTCGTCTCCTGGAGATCGGGTAGACTCCCAGCTCCTCCCTGCCAGGAGATCACATCCGGTCTGGAAATGGGTAACGTCACAGCAGGGCTCAACATTCAGTTCTCTCAGTAAATAGCCGGAGTTTCAAAACGTGGGGCCTGTAACACTGCAGTTCGGTTCCCAGTGTCCAGAACTGTTAGTAACCGGGCCAGGTATTCTGCTGTCAGAGTGTGGATTTAGAAATTTGCTTTTAGGCTACGTCTACACTGGCGGCTTCTTGTGCAAGAACACCTGTTCTTGCGCAAAAACTTGCCAGCTGTCTACACTGTACGCGTGTTCTTCTGCAAGTAAATTTACAGGATAGCGTTGTAAAACAGGGCTTCTTCCCGAAGAGTTAGTCCTCATGAGAACATAAGAACATACATAAGAACATAAGAACGGCCGTACTGGGTCAGACCAAAGGTCCATCTAGCCCAGTATCCTGTCTACCGACAGTGGCCAGCACCAGGTGCCCCAGAGAGGGTGGACCGAAGACAATGGTCAAGCGATTTGTCTCCTGCCATCCCTCTCCAGCCTCTGACAAACAGAGGCCAAGGACACCATTTTATCCCCTGGCTAATAGCCTTTTATGGACCTAACCTCCATGAATTTATCCAGCTTCTCTTTAAACTCTATTATAGTCCTAGCCTTCACCGCCTCCTCTGGCGAGGAGTTCCACAGGTTGACTACACACTGTGTGAAAAAGAACTTTCTTTTATTAGTTTTAAACCTGCTACCCATTAATTTCATTTGGTGTCCTCTAGTTCTTCTATTATGGGAACTAATAAATAACTTTTCTTTATCAGCCCTCTCCACACCACTCATGATTTTATAGACCTCTATCATATCCCCCCTCAGTCTCCTCTTTTCTAAACTGAAAAGTACCAGTCGCTTTAACCTCTCCTCATATGGGACCCGTTCCAAACCCCTAATCATTTTAGTTGCCCTTTTCTGAACCCTTTCCAAGGCCAAAATATTGCTCTCCTGCTCTGCCAGCTCCGAAGGAGTGGACAGAAATAAGAGAGGAACTTTTCCTTTGCAGGAAAAGGGTCGAGTGCAAGCACAGGGGGAGCCAGACTGGCTCAGTTACACAGACAAGGGCAACAAGTAATAGGTCGTACTGAGGCCAGGCACTAAAGTCAATACCAGCCTACATTCTCACAGAGGCTGGGTCCCCTTTCTGTACCTTCATACCCCCCTGGTTCAGTCTGTCCAGCCACATCCCTTCCAGGAGAGAGCAGGAAGGACGGCTCCTCAGATTCTGCTGCTGACTTCAGAGGAGTTAGATCACACAATATTTACTTCAGGGGGGGAGCTGAGTGAGTTGGTAACTGGAAAAACTTAAATACCCACAGATAGTCTGGTAGCACCTTAAAGACTCACAAAACATGTCGGTGGGATCGTGAGCTTTCGTGGGCACAGCCCACTTCTTCAGATGAGTGGAGTATTCAAGTCTTTTAATACTCCAGTCATCTGAAGAAACAAAATTTACAGTCATTCTGGGACCTGCGGCAAACTATTGTAATGTCTTTCTACAAAATATGCCTTATGACATGGGTCCTGCAATTGACAGGTACTTCTTCTGCTGTTACAGATCTCTTGGATTCTGTTATTTCCACCCCAATTCATCTGAGGAAATGGAGTTCACCCACGAAAGCTCGTGATCCTCTATGTCAGGGGTTCCCAACCTTTTTCTGTCCCCGTATCCCCTTGGCTTTTAGTAAACCTTCCCATATCCCCTATTCAATAGGAAAGGAAATAAATTCTAGACTCTAGAATCCACAACTTTTTTCACTCACACAACTACTTTTGGAATATTTCAATGAGGATAATCTAGTTATTTACCAAATATTCCCCGTATCCCCTTGACAAGCTTCTCATACCCCAGGCATACCCCAGGTTGGGAAACCTTGGTTTAGATGGTGCTTGGTCCTGCCATGAGGGCAGAGGACTGGACTTGATGACCTCTCAAGGTCCCTTCCAGTTCTAGTGTTCTGGGCTTCTAGTGAGAGTTGTGTGGTCTGAGATCTTAGGTTCAGTTACAGACACTGATACGTGGTTCCCAGCACATGACCAACCCTGATAACTCCATAGACCCCGTCTGCAGAGATGCCAGACCCATCTTGTTACCTTTCTGTTCCTGGAACTCTGTCTCCATGACAAATTTCCTTCCAGGGGAGAAGCTTTTCAGCTCAGAGCCAGGCGGCTGCGGCTGAGACGTGCGATCTTCCTCCCTGAAGACAATATTAATTCTCATCATTACCTGGCTCTTTCCCCGCTGTTGTGGGTCCGGACCACCGTACAGTGAATCTCATAGACTCACCTTTGGCTCCGGCTGTCTGACACCCCCTAGAAGGGAAGGGGGAAACGGCAGTCAGATGCCATTCTGCAATATGGTCTGTGCTGGTGTCTCTGTGGTGATTATAAAACAATCTGACTGGCAGGATCGTTTGTCTGAAAACCCTCCTCTTGTCCACATTGCTCAGCACCCAGCGGCTCCCATTTGGGGACAGAGGGACCATGAGGAGTCTCCATTGTTCTTAGCAGGAGCTGTTCAATGGGAGCCAGTGCCGGAGGGCAGTTCGTTTAAATGAAAAAATCGTCATTTGGACTGAAAAGATGTGCTGTGGCTGGTGCGGGCAGAAGCAGAGTTCAGTGTCAGCTGCTCCTCGCTGCGGACTCGCTCCTTCCCCTCTACTAGCAATTTCCCACAGAGGAGTTTTACCTTGAAATGTGCTGCTACTTTGTCTGGTAGTCTCTTGTGCTCCTTTTCTGGCACGCTCTAAGGACGGGGCTTGCAGTCCTTGTTCTCAAGCAGCTGCAGTTTCTCACAGGCAGACTCAAGTTTCTCCAGGTTCTTTCTTATTGTTTCCTTGAGCCACAAAAGTGTAAAAGAAACAAAAAACCATGTATGGGGGCAGATGCTAATGGCTGCCATCAGGCTGATCTTTGATCTAGACCCGGGGTCTCCAACCTTTTTAAGCAGGAGATCACTTTCTGAATTTAAGTGCAATCCTTCGTACCCCTTCTCTGAGGCCCTGCCCCTGCTCACTCCATCCTCCCTCCCTCCCCCATCCTTCCTCCCTTTCACCAGGCTGTGGTCTTGGGCTAAGGGGTCTGGAGTGTGGGAGGGGCTCTGAGCTGAGCCTGGAGCAGGGAGTTGGGGTGCTGGAGGGGGTTCAAACCAGCGTTAAAGTGGACTAATGTGCTACGTACCTTTTATATTGAATGGGAGGAGCTGTAAAGCTCTTTTATGAACTCTCCGTAAACAGGGGAAGCCACCGCCCAAGGCAATGGACTTCATGATAAGACCCAATCAAAAGCTAAACCACGTGAGCTGGGTGGTTCCCAAATTGCAAAGACGAGAAAGGAGGTGGCTGGCAAGCTGTGCGTGAGAAGAGGAAAGCCAGAAGACGGGAGAAGCACTTGTGAGGGAGACCGAGAGAGGCCGCAGCATCACAGAGCTTATTGGGGCACAGGACCGGCTGGAGAGAGGGGTCGGGGAATAGTGACCAAGGGAATGGCAGGCTTTATCTGATATATGGTGTTTAGGGAGACAAGATTTCGGGTCCATTCTTTGTAAAGAAACAGGGTTGCACCAGAGAAACACCTGACCCATTTCATTCATTTCTCCTCTGTATGGGAACAACCCACTGAGCCGTGAATACTGGAAAACTCCTTGAGACTTGGGCTTGGTTTGCCTAAAAGAGTCAGATTGCCATCAGTTTCTTTGTGTCAGCCTAGCTGGGTAAGGGTGCGTCTACACAGCAGGGCTTAATGCGAAATAAGCTACGCAAATTGAGCTATGTCAGTTGCGTAGCTTATTTCGAAGTAGCTTATTTTGAAATTGGGAGTGTCTACACAGCACTTATTTTGAAATAGAGCACTCTTCCTCTGACTTCCCTTACTCCTCATACACTAAGGCTGTGTCTAGACTGGCAAGTTTTTCCACAAAATCATCTGCTTTTGCGGAAAAACTTGCCAGCTGTCTACACTGGCCGCTTGAATTTCCGCAAGAACACTGACGATCTCATGTAAGATTGTCAGTGTTTTTGCGGAAATACTGTGCTGCTCCCATTCGGGCAAAAGTCTTTTTCCGAAAAACTTTTGCGTAAAAGGGCCAGTGTAGACAGCTCAGATTGGTTTTCCGCAAAAAAGCCCTGATCGCAAAAAAGTGCATCTAGATTGGCCACAGACGCTTTTCCGCAAAAAGTGCTTTTGCGGAAAAGCGTCCTGCCAATCTAGACACGCTTTCCCGAAAATCATGCCAGTGTAGACGTAGCCTAAGGGTTACAGGAGTCAGAGTAAGAAGTCCAGCGTGAGAGTATTTTGACATTATTTTGAAATAACTGGCTGCTGTGTAGATGCAGACTAAGTTATTTCAAAATAATACTGCTATGTAGACATACCAGAAATGTCTACACTCAAATGTGTGATAACTAACAGGCAGCATAGATTTGTCAAGAACAGATCCTGTCAATCCAAACAGATAGCTTCCTTTGACAGGATATCAAGCTTTGTGGATAAGGGAGAAGCGGTGGAAGTGGGATACTTAGACTTTAGTAAAGCGTTTGACACGGTCTTGAATGACCTTCTTATCAATAAACTAGGGAAATACACCCTACATGGGGCTACTAGAAGGTGGGTCTATAAATAGTTGGAAAACTGTTCCCAGAAGTTGTTACCAGTCAGGGCCACCCCTACCAAGATGCAGAATGAATTTTGTTATGTGCAGCAATAAGGAAATGATGTGTCACAATCACTTCCATCCTTATTGGTGCAACTAAAATGTATTCCATTCCCAAACCAACAATTCGGGGGCCCACTGCTTGCAAATGCTTTGGAGGGCAGGGCCAGAATTCCAAATGACCTGGACAAACAGGAGGAATGGTCTGAGGTCAATAGGATGAAGTTCAATAAGCACAAATGCAAATCCAATCGCTTCCACCATTCCCCCCACCAAACACATCATCTCTATCCTGGGGCTACCAAAACTCTGCCTTTTTTGATCAGACAACTTAGCAGTCTAGTCTCACTTTGTTACTAACTCTGTGGAGAGAGAGCCAGAGACCCCGTCAGGACTCCTGGGCTGGCTCCCAGCTCTGGGAGGGAAGTGGGGTTTAGCGGGGTACAGCAGATGCAGTACAAACCATTTCCAGCAGCATGCCAGGCAGTGGGACAGGGCAGCCCAGGGCTCTGCTTCAAGGTCAGACAGGGCTGCCGAGTGTCGCCAGGAATGTTTTCCTCTGCAACGCTCCAGCCGGGCCTCATGGAGGGGCCCGGTCTGTGTGAGCACCTGCAGTGTGAGACAGACTGTACCTGGCCCCAGATAACTCGCTGAAGGGGGAGAAGGTCTGTGAGGCTGGGCAGAGGCAGAACCCTCTGACTCGTTGAACCCAGGGTTGTAAATGCGCCCACAGAGCATCCCCCGACACAAATCTGTCAGGCTGGAGCTGAGGTGGCTGCTGCACTGGAAGGGTTTCTGCATCCAGCGGCCTGTGGGATTCGGAAAAGCCCGTTAGGAAGCAGGAAATGCTCAGCTCCAGGTGTCTCCACGTCCCCCCTCCATAGACGTTCACGTGCAGAACAAACACAAACCACAGACTCACACACACCGGGAAATGGTTTGTTACAGGTGCTGCTTCACACCCTGCACAAATACCAACACCCCGGTCTTATCTAAGATCAGCCTTTCCCTCCAGTCGTGGTACACAGTGGGCCCCGTTTCCACGGCTGCTCACCCAGGCTACATCTACACTACAAGGTTTTTGTGCAAAAACCTGCGGCGCGTCCACACCTCAAATAAGCTCTTGCGCAATTAAATAGGCAGTTACATGGCAGAACAGAGGGTTTGTCCGCCGTAGGTAAACCTCCTTTTCTGAGGCGTAACTGCTTTTAGCACTACAGCTATTTCACAAAAAGGCAAGTGTGGCCCCACTGGGAAAACGCACAGGTGCTCTGATGGCCATTCATCGAACTAAAGCCTAGTTCGAATTTACTAGTTCGAATTAAGGGGTGTGTAGCCACTTAATTTGAACTAGTGGGAGGCTAGCCCTCTCCAGCTTTCCCTGGTGGCCACTCTGGGCACCACCAGGGAAACTCGTCTGCCCCCTTCCCGGCCCCAGAGCCCTTAAAGGGGCACGGTCTGGCTACAGTGCTTGTGCCAGGTTCAAGCCTGCCAGCACCCAGCCAGCAGACCCTGCACCTGGCACGGCATGAGCCAGCCACCCGCTGCCACCCAGCCCTCCGCCTCTTCCCAGGACCAGGCTGGCGGCTCCCAGGAGCCTGCCCAGGGCCGCAAGAGGCGGGCGCCCACCTGGTCTAGTGCAGACATCGTGGACCTCATCCAGGTTTGGGGGGAGGCCTCCAACGGCCACGACCTCCACACTAGACACAGGAAAGTGGCCGTCTAGGGCAGGATAGCTCCCAGCCTGGCCACCCAGGAGCAGGTTGGCATGAAAATCAAGGTGGTCCACTGAGACCCCCGGCCCTGAGCTTAGAATGGCCGTACTAGGTCAGACCAAAGGTCCATCTAGCCCAGTATCCTGTCTGCCGACAGTGGCCAGCACTAAGTACCCCAGAGGGGATGGACTGAAAACAATGACCAAGCCATTTGTCTCGTGCCATCCATCTCCAGCCTTCCACAAACTTTGGGCAGGGACACCACTCCATGGACCCAACCTCCATGACTTTATCTAACTTCTCTTTAAACTCTGTTCTAGTTCTAGCCTTCACAGCCTCCTGCAGCAAGGAGTTCCACAGGTTGACTATTTGCTTTGTGAAGAAGAACTTTCTGTTATTAGTTTGAAGCCTGCTACCCATTCATTTCATTTGGTGTCCTCTAGTCCTTCTATTATGGGAACTAATGAAGAACTTTTCTTTATGCACCCTCTCCACACCACTCATGCTTTTATAGACCTTTATCATATCCCCCCTCAGTCTCCTCTTTTCTAAGCTGAAAAGTCCCAGTCTCTTTAGCCTTTCTTCATATAGGACTGTTCCAAACCCCTGATCATTTTAGTTGCCCTTTTCTGAACCCTTTCCAAGGCCAAAATATATTTTCTGGGGTGAGGAGATCATATCTGTACACAGTACTGAAGATATGGCGTACCATAGTTTTATACTTCCCCCTCCTCCTTCTTCCCCTGGCTTCCCCCTTCCAGCTCCCTCCTCCCAGGTTTTCCCCTCCCCTCTCCCACCCTCTCTCTTCCCCTCTCCCACCTCCTTTTCCCAGTCTCCCCAGAGGTTAATTCCCCCCCCCCCCCCCTGAGTTTTGGTCAATAAAGAGAGTTTCTATTTTTGAACACACGTGTCCTTTATTTTTTACATCAGGAAGGGGGGCTACGGAGGGTTAAGTGGAAGGAGGCAAGGGAGGAATGGGGTACGAGCCCCTGATGGGGAGGACTGGGGTGGCTCTGCGGGCTCCTCGGGGTGGAAGCTCTCCTGCAGCCCCCCATCGGGCTGATGGCCGAGTGCTGTGATGTGCTGAGTGCAGGCATTCAGGGCACTCCAAGCCAGGACTGCTTTGCGGTCCCTCATCAAGTTAGACAAGTGAGCGGGGGACCCCTGAGAACTGTCTGTCCGGGGTGGGGGTCGGGTCCCTTTAAGCACAGCCCTCGGCTAGCCTGAGACAGCAGCTCCACGCTCTAAGTCCTAACCTGATGCCCTGCCGGCACTGCTTCCGGCCAGCCTTAACCTCGGTTCAGGGTCCACTCAATGTGGACATACTAGTTCGAATTTGCAAAATGCTAATTCGAACTAGTTTTTAGGTCTAGATGTGCTAGTTTGAATTAGCTTAGTTCGAATTAGCTAATTCAAATTAAGTTAGTTTGAATTAGTGCTGTAGTGTAGACATACCCTAATTCATTTACACTGGCCCTCTCTGCCTGTGTGAAAGTAAACTACAACGTTAGAGCTGATGAGTTACACCCCGAAATTATAACTCAGTTTATATGAATCACCAGTTGAGGTCAGTGAAATGTTCATTGCAGGCAGGAGGTCAAGCGGATATGGGACCCCACAAACCAGAGGTGGAAGAAAGGGAAAACTTTCTCTTTGAACGTGGCCGTGAGAGAGGAGATCAGAGCCATGTTCTCAGCATTGTAAAATCTCACCTCTCCCCTTGCATAGTCCAGATAAACGCCGACCTTCCTGGATTTACAGGGCATCTGACAGGACTCTAGAGCCCAAACCCCAAAATAAGGAGTACAGGTGACATTTCCCTTCCTTTGCACAGAGTCTCTGGCAATTCCAATTGTCCAATGTTCCCCAGCCCCCACCTCCACCTCCCAGTAATGTTTCCCTGAAGTGAAGCCCTCAGACCCTAGCACAGAAGTAGAAACATCAAATCTGTCTTGGTTGTCGGGCAGAACCTGCCAAGGGTCTCTATATCTCACGCTTTTCCGATCCTCAGACAGGACGAGCTGAGGATGGGCCGTGGCTGGATCCAGAGTCACATTTGCTGGGGGGAGAGAGAAAAAAACCCACTTTTTACTATCAGAGCTGGGCAAAGGTCCCACTTTGATCTGTGAATTTTCATGACGCAGAATTCCCCAGAGCCTATGAGGAAAACATAAAAGTGGGATCCAGTAAACAGGACTCGGTATTCACTAGTTTCTGGTCTATAATTAAAGTGAGCTCTAGCAACATTCCCTGCCCCCAAAACCTTTAATGGTCAGGATGGCTTTGTCCCAATCTCCTCTTTGAACACAAGGGCCAGTGTTGTGTTCATTCCAGTTAAGGAGACCATGATATATGAACCCTCTCCTGAACATGAGAATGTCAGTTTAAATACAGGGTGTGGCATTGCAAACATTCCTCAACCACCCCTCTTTCGACAAAGTGCATTGGATTCCAGCCACTTTCTGTGCTCTTGGCCTTGGTGGGAGTGACACAAAATGCCAAATAAATGGGACGCAGCAGCAGCAGCCGGCTTGTGTGGAGACAGACAAGCAGATAGGCTGGCACTGCGGTGTGCCTTTAAAAATGCAGAGGGGCGGGGTGAGGGTTTTCTTGAGACTGGGTGGGGGACCAGAGAATGAACCAGTGTTTTTGCCTGCAGGCTTGTCTTTGGCCCTTTAAGAGTGGGGTGGGGTTAATAGTAATACCCAATACGCTCCTGCTTATCCAGTACTCAACTACTTGACTCTCCTTCACATCCTTAGAGTCTAAGGATGAAATAATCCCAGTGCTACTTTCTCACAGGGCAGGGCAGGACCCCTCACTTTACCTTCACACGCCCGAAACTCAGCCAGTATGTCCACATGCTGTGCAAGAGAGACGCCGTCCTGCCTTCTCCCTCTAGGATCCCTGGCTACATTCAGAGACATCAGACCCTGCGGGCTGGACAGGAGATTGTCTGTCAGTCTCGCTACCTTTTCCAGCCAGGGACACACGGTTCCCCGGGAAGGGGGGGAGCAGGAGCCTTGCAAACGGCAGCCCCAGGGATTCAGTGGGGACAGGGGGGTGGCAGGGAGACAAACCCACCTGTCACTGCGGGACGGTGCATCCGCCTAGGGGGGAAGCAGAGAGACGAGGGTTCAGATTTCGCTCAGCAGGAGGGTTCTGCCCCCTGCCCTGGGAACGGGTCGCCCTCTGGGCAGAAAAATGTGTTCACCAGGTTCATTTATGGGAATAATCCAGGGGGCCTCTCCCACTGCTGCCAGTTTCTCAGTAGCCCTGCCCCCACACAAACAGCCCACAGCTCCCTTGTGGCAGCAGGTAAGGTAAGTAACCCGGCCCCAGGGTTCCCCGACACTCCCCCCCACCCCAAGCCCTGGTTCCTGAGTCCTGCCCCTCCTCCCCACACACCCACATTGTGTGCTGGACAGTTAATTCGATTGGAATTTTCAATGATACTCCCGTGGGGCGTTGGAAAGGGGGGCGGGGACTGAGGCGGTTCTGAGACGCCGAGACGGGGAGAGCCCGGCCCCGAGGGGTGGCCCTGCGCTAGGCTCCCGGAGGGGCTGTGACTCGGCCGGTGCCTCATCCCAGAGTCGCACGTAGAGACGCCGAGACGGGGAGAGCCCGGCCCCGAGGGGTGGCCCTGCGCTAGGCTCCCGGAGGGGCTGTGACTCGGCCGGTGCCTCATTCCAGAGTCGCACGTAGAGACACCGAGCGACAGGCTGAACGAGTCCCGGGACACGGCGGTGGGAGAATAGAAATGAGTGTTCAATTTCTGGCTCCGTGAATCTCCCATCAGGCCAGACCGAAGCTTCTCTGGGCCCTGGGCCCATCGCTCTGTGAAGGGCGGCACCAATACCTGGCTGAGCTCACTTACCCCACCAATTGTGGAATGTCCCTGGGGATTTCTTCTGGCCGCCCACCTCGAGGGTGCAGCCTCTTTGTGGACACGAGTTTCAGTCGCTTCCTGCTTCTCCGGCGCCTCCCCCGCTGGCCCTGCGTGTGACACAAGGGTGGGGTCAGTCACACAGCTCGGCCCTGCCCGGCACCTTGCTCCTGCCCCATGACCCCCCCCCCCCGCCCACTGGCTGAATGGGAACAACCTCCCCCCACCAGCCCTGACAGGCTTCCAGCCCCTGCGCTATGAACCCCCTTCTCACACCCCAGATGAGAGCGTCCTTCAGTCTCTATGGCCAGGGGCCTGGGCAGGCCTGAGCCAGCAGCTGGGGGCAGGGAAACCCGCCCAGGGTTTTTCCCAGAGGGGGCACAAGGGGTGTCGGGCTGCCCCAGGGACCCAGACAAGGGCCTCGAACACACACGGGCCTATTGGACCCAGGCACTAATCAGAGCAGGGACCCCGTCGTCTGTCTGGGCCAGGCCCTTCTCTTTACCTGCACGGCCTCGCGCTGCCCCTCGGTCGGGAACAGCAGAGATGCCGACCTGCCCGATGCCGCCAGGACCCATCCCAGGTTTCACAGGGGTCTGGTCCTGAAAGCTGAACAAATTCACTGATGTCACTCGCTGCCTTTCCCAGGCAGGGACACACGGTTCCCGGGGAGGGGTGGGGAGCAGGGGCCTTGCAAACGGCAGCCCCAGGGATTCAGTGGGGACAGGGGGGTGGCAGGGAGACAAACCCACCTTTTTATGAGGGACTTTACATCCGCCTAGGAGGGAAGCAGAGAGACGAGGACGTTCAGATTTCGCTCAGCAGGATGAGGGGCAAAGCCCAGGCCCCACTTTGAGCAGCCCAGCTGGCCCATCACCCCTCTGAGCACTGCAGAATCTCTGAATCCCCACAGTGCGCCAGAGGGGGAGGGGCTGCTGGGGCCTTGGGCTGGGGGGGCTGAATGGGGCCTGCCCTGCTCCCCACCTCTTCACACACAGCTGTGTATCAGCAACCCTCCCCCTCCCGTCCTCTTCCAGTCCCCATGCTGTCTGCAAACGTCCCCTGTGAGCATTTGGACAGTTCGCTGGGACGGGACCAGGCAGGGCACGGGACCTTGGTTTGCTGGCAGGGCCTGAGGGCTGGGCAGGCTGCAGGCTGGGCCCCTCTGGGCTCCCACTCCCTGCCCGTAGCCTGCACCTCCTGGGCTGACAGCTGGGACTGGACGTCTGTGCGCTGGGCCAGCTGAGACGCGGGCTGGGGATTTGGCACTATTTTCCCTGTGTAAGTTTGGGGCATTGGCGCGTCAGCGACCGGCCCTGCTCCCGTGGGCCTTTGTGAAATGGAGTAGGGGGACTGAGGCGGTTCTGAGACGCTGAGACGGGGAGAGCCCGGCCCCGAGGGGTGGCCCTGCGCTAGGCTCACGGAGGGGCTGTGACTCGGCCGGTGCTTCATTCCAGAGTCGCACGTAGAGACGCCGAGCGACAGGCTGGACGGGTCCAGGGACACGGCGGCAGGCGAATAGAAATGAGTTTTGAATTTCTGGCTCCGCGAGTCTCCCTGCAGCACAGACCGGAGCTTCTCGGGGCCCCATCACTCTGTGAAGGGCTGCACTGAATACCTGGCTGAGCTCACTTATCACACCAATTGTAGCATATCTCTGGGACTGTCTTCTGGCCACCCGTCTCAGGGGTGCAGCCTTTTCACGGACACAAGTTTCAGTCGCTTCCTGCTTCTCCGGCGCCTCCCCCCCTGGCCCTGCATGTGACACAAGGGTGGGGTCAGTCACACAGCTCAGCCCTGCCCAGCACCTTGCTCCTGCCCCATGACCCCCCCCCCCGCTCCCGCCCACTGGCTGAGTAAGAACAACTTTCTGAGGAGATTCTAGCACCTACCTCTAAGCCAGGGGCCTCCAACCTTTTTAAACACAAGATCACTTTCAATTTCAGCGCGATGTCAGATCTACTTCAAACCCAAGATCTGAGGAAGTGGGTCTGGCCCATGGAAGCTCATCGCCTAATAAACCATCTTGTTAGTCTTTAAAGTGCTACATAGTTTTTCCTTTTGGTTTAGCAAGATCAGACTAACATGGCTACCTCTATATTACTAGAATACTCAAGGAACTGATAGGGGAGGTATCTGAGCCTCTAGCGATCATCTTTGAAAAGTCATGGGAGACAGGAGAGATTCCAGAGGACTGGAAAAGGGCAAATCTAGTGCCCATTTATAAAAAGGGAAATAAGAACAACCCAGGAAACTACAGACCAGTTAGTTTAACTTCTGTGCCAGGGAAGATAATGGAGCAAGTAATTAGGGAATCCATCTGCAAACTCTTGGAAGATAATAAGGAGATAGGGAACAGCCAGCATGGATTTGTAAAGAACAAATCATGTCAAACCAATCCAATACCTTTCTTTAATAGAATAACAAGTGTTGTGGATAAGGGAGAAGCGGTGGATGTGGTATACTTAGACTTTAGGCATTTAAGACTTTAGAATCTAAGACTTTAGATTTTAAGGCACTTGATACGGTCTCTCATGACCTTCTTATCAATAAACTAGGGAAATACAACTTAGATGGGGCTACTATAAGGCGAGTGCATAACTGGCTGGATAACTGTACTCAGAGAATAGGGAATAACAAGTGGGGTTCTGCAGGGGTCTATTTTGGGATCCGGTCTATTCAATATCTTCATCAACAATTTAGATATGGGCGTAGAGAGTACAATTATGAAGTTTGCAGATGATCCCAAGCTGGGAGGCATTGCAACTGCTTTGGAAGATAGGGTTTAAATTCAAAATGATCTGGACAAACTGGAGAAATGGTCTGAGGGAAACAGGATGAATCTGAATAAAGACAAATGCAAAGTGCTCCACTTAGGAAGGAACAATCAGTTTCATACACACAGAATGGGACTATATAGCACTTTAAAGACTAACAAGATGGTTTATTAGGTGATGAGCTTTTGTGGGCCAGACTCACTTCCTCAGCTGAGGCAGTGGGTCTGGCCCACGAAAGCTCATCACCTAATAAACCATCTTGTTAGTCTTTAAAGTGCTACATTATCCTGTTTTTGGTTTCAGCTAGACTAGACTAACACAGCTACATCTCTATTACTACACACAGAATGGGACGTGACTGACTAGGAAGGAGTACTGCAGAAAGAGATCCAGGGGTTATAGTGGACCACAAGTTAAACATGAGTCAACAGTGTGATGCTGTTGCAAAAAAAGCAAACATGAGTCTGGGATGTATTAACAGGTGTGTTGTGAGCAAGACACGAGGAGTCATTCTTACGCTCTACTCTGCGCTGGTTAGGCCTCAGTTGGAGTGTTGTGTCCAGTTCTGGGCACCGCATTTCAAGAAAGCTGTGGAGAAACTGGAGAAGGTCCAGAGAAGAACAACAAAAATAAAGACAGACCTAGGGAACATGAGCTAGGAGGGAAGACTGAAAGAACTGGGTTTGTTTAGTTTAGAAAAGAGAAGACGGAGAGGGGACATGAGAGGGGTTTTCAGGTATCTAAAAGGGTGTCAGAGGGAAGAGGGAGAACAATTGTTCTCCTTGGCCTCTGAGGGTAGGACAAGAAGCCATGGATTCCACAGAGAGCTAGATCCTGAACCCTGACTCTGGGAGGAGGGGGAAGAGTGGGAGGGGCCCAGGGCCTGTATCTCCGGGGCAGGGACAGGCGAAGGCCCTGCCCCACCAGCAAGGGACGGGCCCGGTTACCAGACACCGGCCAGGTCTTAATGAATGGAGGGACTGACGCGAATGCAGCGAGACCTTCTCACCGGGCCGGGCCCCTTTCTGTCCCCGTCCCCCCCGTCACTCGCCCGGAGAGGCCCCGTTCCCGTAACAGAGCCAAGCACCAAACCCAGCCCACGGCACCTTCCCACGGCGCAGGGCCCCGGCTCACCTGTGTCACCCCCCGACTCGGTCTGGGCGGCCCCTTTCCATCTAGGAGAGACACCGTTCTTCTGTCTCCCCACACGGAGCACCGACAGGGCTGGAGATGTTGGCTTTTCAAACCTAAACACAGAATTTCCCGTCATCACTTGGTGCCTTCTCACCACCCACCCACCGGCACCAGGGGGAAGGGAGGGACGTTGAGCTCCTGGCCCAGGGGTCACAGGGGGACGTGAGAGTCAGCGGGGAGGCAACGCCGAATGGCACCAGCCATGAATAGCACGTCCCTCGTTTCCTGTCCCCTCCCCTCCCTCCCACCTCCCCCAAGGGCTGAAATGACTCGAGGAACGAGTGAAATGTCCCCATGTTGATGGGAAGGCAGAGTGGCAGGGGGGCCAAAGGAGCTCGTGTCTGGGTCTCTCACACACTGTCCACAGCTCTTCCCATTGTGGTACCCGAGGGGCGGGAGGTTTCCCCAGCGCCCTGCAGAGCAATTCACAAACCCACCTGCTCCTCAGGCTCTTCACATCCACCTGCCGGGAAACAGGGAGAGAAGAGGCACCGAGATGAGATTCCATCAGAACGTTCCCCCTGATGCGCTGGGGCCTGCGTCACCCTCTGCCCTGCGGAAACCACCCCCCTTGGCGTCCATCCCCTCCCCTCCCACGGGGAGAAGGTCTGAGCAGAGAGGAGGGGAAGGGGCTGGCGGAGCTGGAATTTCCCTCCAGCACGGCCACAGCTGTTCTCTCGCCATGGCCCCTTGCCACCGATGGGCCTGACGGGCGGTTTCCGTGTCTCTCGCGGCTCAGGGGTTCTGCTCACAGAAGTGCAGGAGTGTCGGGGGGAGCGAGAATCCCCAACGTGCGTCGGTTGGAAATTCCCAGCCAGAGACCCTGGGGAGCGGCTGTGACACAAGCCGTCTCCACGTGCTTTACGCGACCGGGCCCCTCGGTTCTCCCAGCTGCCTCTTGTGGGGCTTCCCCAGCACTTTCAGCGGCTTCTCACTGTCTGGAGCCGCTGCCCGTCTGGAGCCGCTGCCTGTCTGGATTTCCCGCGCGGCGGCTGCTTCCTCTGAATTTCCCGGTGGACAATGTGATGGGCCCGGGTGGCACAATCCCTCACCCACATAAAGGGCGGGAGGAGGCTGTAGACAGACATCCCCAGGCCCAATGGGGAGAGGCCGATGCTCCAAGACTGGGCACCACAGGGCAATGGGGGAGGGATTCAGGGAGCCAAGACCCAGGTCGTGGGAGAGTCTCAGACTCAGACGGAGACTCAGAGGCATCAACCAGCCCCTGGGGCCCTCCTGGCGCTGGACTCTGTTCCCACCCCCCCGCCGAGGGGCTGCCGAGGGGCTGCAGCCGGGCAGGGCTGCAGGCGAGGGAAGGGGCAGGCAGGGGGCTGGGGGTTGCTGGGTGGACGCAGGGGGGCTGGGTGTTTGCTCGCTGGCTCTGTGGCTGGAATGTCTTCAAATCCCCCCAGCCCAGGGGGACCCTAGCCTGCTCCTCTTCCTCAGCTCCTGGCCACATTGCTTGGGGAAGGGCCCAAGGGTGGGAAGCAGCCTGGCACAGCTGAGAGCTCTGGGACAAAAGCAGGGGGGCTTCATTGCTCCGTTTCCTCCCCCCACTGCTGATGGGGAGTGTGGGGTGCCCCACCGCTGCTGCTGGCAAAAGACCTCTAGCCCCAGGATCACCTGTGTCGCTCAGGGGAGAGGGCTTGGGAGAAGAGGCCGGGCAGGAGGCAGAACAGGGATAGGGCAGGGGAGGCTGGAAAGAGGCAGCATCTGGGGGGATATAGTTCCAGCCCTCCCCCAGGGCTAGGGGTGACACAGAGAGAGTCAGGTGTGTGTGTGTGTGGGGGGGGGGGTGCAGTCATGTGTCTCATTGGCTAATCACAGGGGAAGCCAATGACGTTCCGCGGATGAAGGACGGAGCCTCCCGTTTCCAGTCCTTCTGCCACCAAATAGCTGCCAGAGTTGGAAAGTTCTGAGCAGCTGCTGTGTGTGTCACTGCCTGTGCGAGGGAGCAGGGGGAGACGGCGCTGGACTTGGGGACCCCCGACACAGACCCCCCCCAGCCCCTGCGGCAGAACGGGCCCGGTCTCAGCACGACCCCCTCTGGGTGCAGATCTCACAGCTCCCAGCGGCCAGGAGCAATTGCCGCGCCGGGGGCCGGCCCAGCCGCACGCTGACGGGACCCCCCTGCAGCTCTGGGACGCTGCTAAATCCAAAGGGGTCTGAGCGTCTGGTCCCAGAGCGTTTGCGCTGTCACTGCCCGGCCCGCGGAGAAGGGAGAAACGCGGCGACGCCGGACCCCTGTGGGCTGTGGAACATGCTCACGGCTCAGCCCCCGTTTCCTTTCTCCTCTCCCCCCTCCGCACGGCTCACTAGCCGCCAGGCGGGTGGGAGAGAGACGCCGGCTCCACCCCAAGGCCGCACGCTCCAGCCAGGCCCTGACGGAGCCAACACGGGATCTCACTTGCCCTGCAGTGGGGGAGTCGCACCCCCGTGTGGTTATTGTGTACCTGGGGCTCAGCATCTTCTCTTGTGTCACTGATCTTGTGAACTCCTGGGTCCAGGGTTGCCTGGTCGAGTCCATATTTGGGGGTCGGAGCCTCTTCACAGACGTGAACGACATGACTCCCCGTCTCCTCCTGCTTCTCAGCCGCTGGCTCGCTGCCGGGTTCCCTCCCTGCCGGTGAATGGACGGTGGGTTATTGGCACCTGCTCCCGGCTGCGAGTCGCTCCTGTCCCCTGCTGCCCGGCCCCCTCCCCGGCTGACAGGCAGCAGGAGCGTCTCTGACTAGAGCCCATCACCCGCCCCTCAGCTACACCCCCCACCCACAGACCCCTCCCCCTGCAAGCCAGCCTGGCCCTGGCGGGGGGTCTCCTGCAGCGCTCTGGGACCCCCATGGGCAGGGAGTGAAACGTGCCAGAAAGGACCTTCCTAAGTTATCATGTGGGGTGCTGACACCCCACCCCCACACTTGGAGGGGGGCTCAGCGCTCCCAGCCCCCTGAGTTCACTGGGTCGTTCCCCAGCAGCCCTGGACGTCCGGTCTCTGCTATCTCAGCCGGGCGCCCAGAGCCAGGGGCACGTCTGACAATCGGCCCGAGCTGCCCCCCAAGGCGGAAGGGGGGGCGCTGAGAAGCCCTGAGCTCTGGGGGCGGCCAGGCGGTGACTGTCTATGGGGAAGGGCAAAGGAACACGCCCCTGGGACCTGGATTTCACACCCAGGCCTGGTCTCAGTCCCTGCCCCCACCCACGTCTGAGCTGCGCCTGGTGCCGGACCCACAGACTCAGCGCTGCCGGGACAGGACTCCAGGGCTGGGATCCGGTGGGGGGGCTCTTGGGTCCGTCTGTGTCCCACGGCTCCTCGAACCAGGCAGAGGGACAGGAACTTGTCTGCTCAGTCGGATTTCCCTGCGTGGGGCTGGCTCCCCTGGGCTCTGGGTAACCTGGCCCTGCCTGACCCCTGACTCTGTTTGCCCTCTGGCCGAACAGGCTGATCCCCGGGGATCCAGCCCAGCAGGGCTCCCGGCTTATTGACGGCCCAGTGGCCAGGCCACCCCCACCCCAGCTGGGAGGCTGTCTGTGTCTGGCTGGGTGCTGCGCAGCCGGGGCGCTGATCCGAGACTGGGACTGGGGCGTTGCAGGGAGGGGCCGAGCGGAGCGATCGGGGGCTGCAGGTCCAGTTACACAAACACGGACCCAGCGCTCGGAGGTGCTGATCCACCCTGGTAGCTCCACAAACCCCCCAAGCCTCATGCGCAGGCACCGGGCCCATCGGTTACCTTGGCATTCTCGTAACTCGCTCCTCATGGCCACTCGCCTTCCACGTCCCCTCCGGTCAGGTTCACGTGGCTGGGGCTGAGAAGCGAGAGCTTCAAACCTGCGCAGAGCGACCACTCTCGTCAGTGTCTCCCCTCTTTACCCAGGGGCACGGTGAGTTCTTGGGGGCGGGGGGAGGGGGAGGGAGAGGAGCAAACACCTTGTAACAAGGGTACGAATGGCTAACACGGGACATGGGATTTAGCAGAGATGTGGCCAAATTATGGGAAAATTCTGCAATTTCTTTCCCCATTTCCTTTCCTTTCCAGACTCACAGACCTTCCTGCCGACATTAACCTGCTGCGCTAGCAAAGCAAAGTGACTCCAGATTGCAGAGGGAAACCCAGGATCTAACCCCCAGCGCTGTCCCACGCTGCCGAGCTCTCTGTACGCTGGGGCGTGTGTGGAACAGGGATCTTCCCCCAGAGACCCCCCCGCATCCCAGGGAATTTCACAAACTCACCTTTGCCTCAGACTCTTTGTATCCACCTGGAAGGGAAGAGAAACAACAACGCTCAGCTCCCGCCCTGCAGCGAGGTTCCCACGAGACGCGGTGCCAATGGATCTCTGCCCGTCGGACTGTAAAGCCGGGTCTGAGATCCCCTCCTGGCTCTGCTGGTGCCTCCGTTTGGCTCCTGGGCCCAGCCAGGCCAGACCCAGCTGGCTGTAACCCTGCCTAGTGGGTGCGGGTCACTTTCCTAGGTAGTGGCACCGAGAAACCACTTGTAGAGTGAGCTAAAACTGAGGGTACGTCTACACTACAGTGCTAATTCGAACTAATTTAGTTCGAATTAGTTAATTCGAACTAAGCTAATTCAAATTAGCGCAACTAGACTTAAAAACTAGTTCCAATTAGCGTTTTGCTAATTCAAACTAGCACGTCCACACTGAGTGGACCCTGAACCGAGGTTAAGGCTGGCCGGAAGCAGTGCCGGCAGGGCATCAGATGAGGACTTAGAGTGTGGAGCTGCTGTCTCAGGCTATCCGAGGGCTGTGCTTAAAGGGTCCCGACCCCCACCCCGGACAGACAGTTCTCAGGGGTGCCCCGCTTGCAAAGCAGTCCTGGCTTGGAGTGCCCTGAGTGCCCACATTGGGCACATCACAGCACTCGGCCATCAGCCTGGCTGCATTTGCCGCAGGCTGCCATCGGGGGGTGGGAGGCAATTGGGGGGCTGCAGGAGAGCTTCCACCCCGAGGAGCCCGCAGAGGCAGCCCAGTCCTCCCCATCGGGAGGCAGTACCAGTCCTCGTACCCCATTCCTCCCTCACCTCCTTCCACTTACCCTTCCCTAGCCCCCTTCCTGATGTACAAAATAAAGGACACGTGTGTTCAAAAATGGAAACTCTCTTTATTGAACAAAACTGGGGGGGGGGGGATTAACCTCTTGGGAGACTGGGAAAAGGAGGTGGGAGAGGGGAGGGGGAAACCTGGGAGGAGGGAGCTGGAAGGGGGAAGCCAGGGGAAGAAGGAGGAAGGGAAGTATCAAACTATGGTACGCCATATCTTCAGTACTGTGTACAGATGTGGTCTCCTCACCTCAAAAGAGATGTTTTGGCCTTGGAAAGGGTTCAGAAAAGGGCAACTAAAATCATCAGGGGTTTGGAACAGGTCCCATATGAGGAGAGGCTAAAGCGACTGGGACTTCTCAGATTAGAAAAGAGGAGACTGAGGGGGGATATGATAGAGGTCTATAAAAGCACGAGTGGTGTGGAGAGGGTGCATGCAGAAAAGTTTTTCATTAGTTCCCATAATAGAAGGACTAGAGGACACCAAAGGAAAGTAATGGGTAGCAGGCTTCAAACTAATAAAAGACAGTTCTTCTTCACAAAGCAAATAGTGAACCCGTGGAACTCCTTGCTGCAGGAGACTGTGAAGGCTAGAACTATAACAGACTTTAAAGAGAAGTGAGATAAAGTCATGGAGGTTGGGTCCATGGAGTGCTATTAGCCAGGGGATAGAAATGGTGTCCCTTGCCTCTGTTTGTGGAAGGCTGCTGATGGATGGCACGAGACAAATGGCTTGGTCATTGTCTTCGGTCCATCCCCTCCAGGGTACCTAGCATTGGCAGCTGTCAGCAGACAGGCTACTGGGCTAGAAGGACCTTCGGTCTGACCCAGTACGGCCATTCTAAGCTCAGGGTCGGGGGTCTCAGTGGACCCCCTTGATTTTCATGCAGACCTGCTCCTGGGTGGCCAGGCTGGCAGCTCTCCTGCCCTAGACGGCCACTTTCCTGTGCCTAATGCAGAGGCCGTGGATGAGGTCCACGATGTCCGCACTAGACCAGGCGGGCTCCCGCCTCTTGCGGACCACGGCAAGCTCCTGGGAGCCGCCAGCCTGGTCCCGGGAAGAGGGGGTGGGCTGGGGGACATCGGGTGGGTGGCTCGAGCCGTGCCAGGTGCAGGGTCTGCTAGCTGGGTGCTGGCAGGCTTGCACCTGGCACGGGCACCGTAGCCAGCCCGTGCCCCTTTAAGGGCTCCGGGGCTGGGAGGGGGGCAGAAGAGTTTCCCTGGTGTTGCCCAGAGTGGCCACCAAGGCAAGCTGGGGAGGGCTAGCCTCCAACTAGTTCGAATTAAGGGGCTACACAGCCCTTCATTCGAACTACTTAATTCGAACTAGGCATTAGTCCTCGTGCCATGAGGTTTACCTAGTTCGAACTAAGCGCTCTGCTAGTTCGAATTAAGTGCAAACTAGCGGTTTGTATGTGTAGTGCCTATCAAAGTTAATTCGAACTAATGGCTGTTAGTTCGAATTAACTTTGTAGTGTAGACATACCCTGAGGGAGCTCTCAAGCTGAGAGCCAGCTGGCTTTATAGCTCAGGCTGGACAGGCTCCCACAGGTCCTAGGTTCTGTTCTGCCTTCAGGTAGTTACTCAAGTGCGCTACAACTGCTGCGATGAGTTAGTGTTTTTCCAGATGAGAAACACACAATCTGTACTTGCCCCGGGCAGGGCCGTCCTTAGGTATACCTGGAGTACTCAGTCGCGTAGGGCAGCACACTTTCTGGGGCACCGGCACCACTTTGCTGGCCCGGCACGGAAGGGAAGCATATGTGTGCGCTCTGCACCGGAGCCAGTAGGGGCACTGCCGGCACTTACGGCCCCATGAGAAGACCCCACCGGGCTGAAGGACTCCGGCGAGGAGGCCGGCAAGCTGACCCCGGCTGGAGAAGGAGAGCTGTCAGCCTGGGCGTCAGCTTCATGAGGAGCTGGGGCTGCGCCGGGGGCGGGGTCACGTGCAGCTTGGCGTTGCAGCATCGTTTTTAAAAATGGTCAAGCTGCACCTCAGAAAGAGATGCGCCGAGCAGGGGAGCAGAAGCCTCGCTAGGGCGGGACTGGCTGTGTTGTGATGGGCTGGGGCTGCGAACACTGAGTGGCCCGGCTCCAGTACTGGCATGTGGTCTGGAGCCCAGGCTGCAGGGACTTCTGGGGCCCGACTGCAGCAGAGTCCAGCCCTGCAAATGGGAAGGCAGAAGGGAGGCGAGGGGGAGGGGTGGAAGAGGAAGGGGCTTGTACTGAGGGGGGGAGAGGGGACAGGTCAGGAGAAGAAAGGGGAAGGCACCAAGGGGCGGGGTGCAGGAGAGACTAATGCGGGGGGGGGGAAGGCAAGTGGAGACTGAGGAAAAGGGCAGGAGGGGAGGTGTCAGTGGGAGGGGGGACAGGGTGATGCTGGAAGAGGAGAGGGGAAGGGCATTGGGGACTAGAGGGGGAGGTGCTGGGAGAAGGCTTGAAAGAAGGGGTGGGCATGAGGAAGGTAGAGATGGAGCAAGTAATGTGTGAGGGCACAGAGGGGCAGGAGGGGAACAGGGGGCAGAGGGTGGGCATCAGGGAAAAAGGGGGCAGGGGCAGTGAGGGAAGGGGGGGCACCAGAAGGGTGCAGGGCTAAGGGAAGGTGCAGGTGCCAGGGGATTCTGGGGGTGAAGCAGAAGGGCAGACACTTGCAGGGGAGGGACCAGCACCAGAGGAGAGAGGCAGGGCAGGTGTGTAGAGGGAGGTGTTAGGAAAGGGGATGAGGAAGGGTAGCTCACATGATCAGAGTGGGGCTACTGGAGGAGTGGGCACAGGGGGGAGAGAAGGGCTGATGGAAGGGGGCAGGTTGCAGGAGGGCTGAGGGCAGTGAGAAGAGCAGGAGTCAGGACAGCAGAGGAGGATGAGGGGTTGGGGGGCAGCAGGCACCAGGGGAGCTGATGGAGCAAGGGGAGGAGACAGGGCAGCAGAGGGAAAAGGTCGAGGTTTATAAGATATTGTTTATTAATAACTTGGGTGCCACAGTGACACATGCAGACAAGCCCCATGAACTCAGTGCTGGTGCACAACACAAAATTCATTCTGCTCATGGGAGGAAACTCTTAGAGGGAACTTCCCCCAGCCTCTCCGCCCCCGAGTTAATGTCACGCACATTGGGGTAATGCAATTGCAGGATAGTTGCATGAAGGGGGTTTGGTGGGGGCCAAACTAATCCCTATTGGAAGGAGGATGGTGGGAAAAGTCCTTGGGGGGGTCACATGGCACCTTTTACTTCTGATCATGTGTCAATCTTGCCCCGAGCGTGTTACCTCCAGAGGCGTGGCTAACGGGGGTCAGGGGTGTGGCTAATGGGGGGTGGTCAAAGTACTTTTAAAAAAATGTCTTTGGGCACACACCCTAATGCAATGTGCTGCGCACGTGTATGACAGGGAGCAGTGGAGCATGTAACAGCAGGGCTGGGTCCTAGAGAGCCGAATGCGCAGCCTGCAGCACAGTCTGAGGGAAGGGATTGGCTGCTGGGTCTCTGGGAAGGGGAGGGAGTAGGGGGTGGAAGAGCAAGTCAGACCTAGGGGCACTAGTTTAATAATCCCGCGTTGGGCACCAGAAATCCTAAGGACGGCCTTGACCCCGGGAGACCTTTTGTTCTGTCTGATTTGCTGGGATGGGAAACTCTCCCTCGGGCTGCACATTTGAGTGTCTGTGGCAGACACACAGCTCAGGGCCAGCGGCTCCCTGCGGGGTTACTGGGGGGTCCCCGTTTGGGGCAGCCTGTGTCTGCAGAGGCATTTACCTTGAACAGGGTTGCTGTGCTGTCAGTGAGTCTCTTCAGCCTCCTGTGCGTCTCTTCTGCTGCACTGGGGGAAACGTGTTTCCGGTCCAGGCTCACCAGCGGGTGCAGTCTCCCGTAGGTGGACTCCATTCCCGCCAGCTGCTTTGTTATAGTTTCCTTCAGACACAAAAATTACAGTGAACGTGGTTTGTGCCACTGGCTGGCTCAGGTGTCGGCCATCGCTTGGGGCCAGGCCGGGCAGACGCTTTCTGGCCTGATTAAAGCTGCTTCCTGTGGGGGCCTGCAGGGGTGACGGGGCGGGATGGGCCCCTCCCATTCTGACCTGCCATGGGCTCTGGTTGCTGCTGCTAATCTCACCATCTGTTTCTTACAGTCTCCCCTTCCCTAGCGACAGGTATCCAAACTGTAATGCTACAGAGCTGTCCCGTTCCCAGGGTCTGTGGGCCTCCCAAGGGTGGAGCCAGGGCCGCATTATGACTTTCGTGGCCCTAGGCACTTTTGCCTTCATGGGCCCCTCCCCCCATAATAATATCAATAGTAAAAAATATTTTTGATATAACTTTAAATACTTCAACATTTTATTTTTTTTCTGTTTTAGGCAAAATGTAATAGATTTTCGTGGGCCCTAAAAGTTTCATTTTTTTCTGATGTGAGAAAAAAATTAAAACATTTTCTTCGACCCTAAAAGTTCATTTTTTTCTTCTGATTTTAAAAGAAATTAAAAAATTTTCATGGGCCCTGTAGAAGCAGCACAAACCATTTTATGTTTAGCTAGAAACCATCTTGTATAACAGAAACCATTTCAGCTTTTTTCCTTTGCACGTAGGCCAGAGTGAACTTTCTGTCACCCCATGCGCCAGGCCAAGACAGATGGGCTATTGGTATGTGTTAATTGGGCTGGTTGGGACAGGAGATGTACTCCCTCGTACCTGTCCGCCATCTTGTTGATAAGGCTTTGTTTTTCCTAGTTTAATTGATTATTTCTGTAATTGGATGCCCTGACGTCAGACTGTTTGGCTAAGGGTATAAAAATGCTATGATTAATTGTATTAGCAGCTTTACTGGGCCCGGCTTTGCTGGGACCACGTTTGGCTCACTTTGCTTTACTAATCAATAAAGCAATCAGTTGTTAGCCGCCTAAACAGAGAGGAGGGTGTTTTTGCTTCGACAGCCCCTAAAAGTATCGTGGGCCCTAGGCACTGTGCCTAATGGATAAGTCGGCCTTGGGCGGAGCTGAGAGGGCACTAGAGGAGTCGGGGGAACCTTGAGTTTGTATCTTCTTGTTTTTAAGGATTTATTAGTGAGCTGCACCCTCCCCCCCGCTCACTGTGCTCACCAACCCCCACTCCTGGGGGTAGGAAGCCCTGGCTCTCCCCACCCCCAAACACTAGGACGAGGCCGTGACCCAGGAGCATGGGGGCTGGGGGAGAGAGCTGCACGGCTGAGGATGGAGGTAGAAGGCAGGACACAGGGTAATATGATGGTGTCACTGTCATCCTACAGGAAATTTAGTTTAGTTTAGTTTAGTTTAGTTTAGTTTAGTTTAGTTTAGTAGATAGATAGATAGATAGATAGTGTTTGTTCTCTTAGTGTACATCTACACTTGCACCCTATTTCAAAATAGGGATGCAAATGTAGGAATTCAAAATTGTAAATGAAGCCGGGATTTAAATATCCCACCCTTCATTAGCATAATCGCATCCGGGTGCTATTTTGAAATCGTGCTATTTCAAAATAAAACGCCCTGTGTAGCCGCATTATTTCGAGGGAAAATCCTTCTTGTGTAATAACTGGTAAATCTCATCGTATGAGAAATAAGAGCTATTTGAAGAGAAGGGTTTTCTCTCAAAATAACACAGCTACACAGGATGTTTTATTTTGAAATAGCACGATTTTGAAATAGCGCCTGGATGCAATTATGCTAATGAAGCTCAGGATATTTAAATCCTGACTTCATTTACAATTTCGAATGCCAACATTTGCATCCCTATTTCGACCTGGGGGCAAGTGTAGACGTACACTTAGTTTTCCGATGTTTCACCTTTGCCCCTCTCCACTCTCTGGACGGGGACGGGGAATCCCTGGGCAGCCCGGACTCTGTGCTGAGCAGTTCTGGGCAGTTAATGTCAATACCGATTGCGCTTTGGGAAATCGGTCTCTCTGCTTTTCAGTGTACGGCGTGTGCAGCAGGGCAGGGTCTCTCTGCTTTACAGCAGTGACTGGCCGGGCAGGTCTGTGCACTCACGCGTGGATCTCTAACTGCAGCGGGAAACACGGCGTCAGCCCAGCGGCTCTAAACATGCCAGGGCTTCAAGAATTAATCCCTTCCACACAGCAAATAGCCAAGGGAAACATCAAGGCTACGTCTCCACTGGCATGATTTTCTGGAAATGCTTTTAACGGAAAAATTAAAAGCATTTTCGGAAAAGCACATCTAGATTGGCACAGACGCTTTTCCGCAAAAGCACTTTTTGTGGAAAAGCGTCCATGCCAATCTAGACGTGCTTTTGCGCAAAAAAGCCCCGATCGCCATTTTCACGATTGGGGCTTTTTTGTGGAAAACAAATCTGAGCTGTCTACACTGGCCCTCTTGCGCAAAACCTTTGCGCAAAAGGACTTTTGCCCGAACGGGAGCAGCATCGTATTTCCGCAAGAAGCCCGGATTTCTTACAGTAGGAAGTCAGTGCTTTTGTGGAAATTCAAGCGGCCAGTGTAGACAGCTGGCAAGTTTTTCCGGAAAAGCGGCTGATTTTCCGGAAAAACTGGCCAGTCTAGACACAGCCCACCCGACTGAGAGTCAAAAGTCTCCAGTTACAGCCCTGCCACCTAACAATCACTCAGGTTTACAATTGGTTTTGCAGCCACTATTAGTTCGCCTCACAAGAAACACTCCAGGCAGAAATCCCACGTCCTCCCCCTATAGCCAGGGTCAGTGTGACCAGCAGGTTGGTAGAAGGGCCAACTGGAACCCAGATTGCAGAGGGGTAGTCATGTGGGGCTCACGCCCCACCTCCATCTCTTACCCCTCTGAAAAAGTGAACCATAAAATCCAAAGTAAAGACATGTTTACTTTCCCCTGCAGTTTACTGAACAAAACCAAATAACGGTGCCTACCCAGTGCTCCTGGACAGCCTCCTCCACGGGAACCACCATGTGACGGCGGTGAGCCTGGGACTCCCTGCACACCAGGCATATGGGCGTCTGATCCACCTTGCAGTAGAGCTTCAAAGGCTCTTGGTGTCCCTCACACATGTTCCATCCTCTCGGCTCTCCCCCAGTTTGTGAACGTAACAAGGGGGGTAAGGATTCCACCATGTTCCTCAGCTCCCAGTTGGGCCGTAAGTGTTTCTTTTGCAGCTTCTTTCTGCACTGAGGACAGGCGACGTCTCCGTCTCCCTGGCAGAGCCGGGCGATACATTCCCGGCAGAAGCTGTGTCCACACGCACTCATCACAGGGTCCCGAAATAACTCCAAACAGATGGGACAAATAGCTCGTTCCTTAAGGTCCTTCACAGGATCTGCAGTCGCCATGGTGCTTTCCAGGAGAGGACGAACAAGTTCCCTGCCACCCTCACCTACCTCCTAACATGTCCGTCTGGCGGCAGGAAGGTGCCTCGCCCCTCAGGTATCGTGTCAGTCCAAAGGCCTTGCTGCGTTTTATTGCTCCAGGAAGCCAGAGACAGAACAGAGACCTTTGGCCTCTCAGGCGCATAGATAAGGTCCTCTCTCCACCACCGAGTGCTCCTCCCCGCAGGCAATAAGGGAGCCGCTCCTTGGTCCCCTCTGTGCGAGGAAAGTGACCCATTTCTGACCCCAGTGCCAGCAAAACACCCATCTCACCCCCACTGGCGCTGACAGGGCCCTGGCTGCCCCCGTCCAGGAGGTAAAAGCCATTTGGAGCCGCGCCCCAGAGAGCCTGCGAGGGCCCCTCCCGACCGGCCAAGGGCTCCGCGTCGCGCTCAGACAGGGCTGCTGAGTTCCTGCAGGAATGTTCTTCTGTGGAACCCCCCCCATGCCCACGTGGACGGCCCGACTGTGGGACCCTGCAGCCTGAGCCGGGCTGGACCCGCCCCAGAGAACTGAGCTGGGGGGGAAGGTCTGGGAGGCTGGGCAGAGACAAAACCCTCCGACACGCCGAGCCCAGTGTCCTCAATGCCCCCCCCCCCAGAAGTGCAGAGAAACCCAGAGCTCGTTCGCCCCAGAAATCTCTGTGCAGTCGCCTGCACCCGGGTGGCCCGTGGGACTCGGTGTCTCGGCCGCAGCTGTGAGAACGCAGGAAACGCTCAGCCCAGCCGCGTACCCCAGCCCGGCCCAGCCCCCAAAGTAACGTTCCTGTGAGGAGCCGGCACAAACCACAGGCCCCCCGGCCCTGGGAAACAGAGACAGGTGCAGCCTCCCCCCCAGCACCAGCCCCCGCGCTTAGCTCTCACCCCAGGGCCTGTCTCCCCCTCACCCACAGTGCACCCCCCTCTCCTCGGCCTCTCTCCCCTCTGGGATCTCCCAGCCCCCTGGTGTCTCCTCTACCCGCCCTGGTCTCCTGCCCCACACGGACCTTTTCTCTCTGCCGTGGGGCCTGGGAAGATGAGGGTTTTATTGCAGAAGGGGGAGGGAGCAGCGAGGGGCGAGGACGGTCTGGGGGGGATTGTGACCAGGTGAAAGTGATCTCGAAATGGCAGCGTTTGTGATTCTAAGGAAGCGGCGGAGGGAAAACTGCAGAACCGGGGTTGTGGGTTCCAGGCAGGCAGACTTTCCCAACACACACAATTGCAGACAACTGGCCGTTTTTCAAAGGGACGTTATTACGGGCAGGAGAGCAAACTAACCCACTGCATGGAACAGATAGAAAATACAGAAAGAGACCAGCCTGGCTTAACCAGGAGATCGTCAATTACCTGAAGATTTAAGAGTCCTACAGAAAGTGGAAGCTGGATCAGATTGTGAAGGGTTAATATAAAAAGAACAACACAGACATGCAGGGACAAAACTAGAAAGGCTGAAGCCCAAAATGAGTGTAAACTAGCTAGTGGCATAAAGGTTAACCTGTTCTACGGATACAACAGAAACAAGAGAGAGACCCAGGACGGGGCAGGCCCACTGCTCAGTCAACGAGGAAAGACAGTAACAGAAAATGTGGAGAAGACAGAAACGCTGAATTACTTTTTTGCATGTTTTCACCACCCAGGTTAGCAGCGAGGGGACGTCTAAGGGTCCGTCTACACTAGCCCCCTACATCAATCTAGGGAGACTAATGAAGGCAACCAGAATTGCAAATCAATCCGGGCTTTAAATATCCTGCGCTTGATTTGCATCTTCCCTGCCGGGTCACCATTTTAGAAATTGACTAGCCCGAAGTAACTGCCCATGTCTACACGCGGCAGTGAAACAGGATTCCGGAATACAACCCCTAAATCTAATTAGGTGGTAAACCTCACTCCACGAGGAAAACCTCAGGTTTAACTGGCAATTGGAAGTAAGGGGTTTATTTCGGAATCCCCCTTCTCTGCCGCATGTAGACGCAGGCAGTTCCTCTGGGCTAGTCAATTTCCAAAATGGCGACCGGCCAGGAACATGCTAATGAAGCGCAGGATATTTAAACCCTGCGCTTCATTTGCAATTTCGGTCGCCCTCACTAGCCGCCCTAGTTCAAACTAGGGGGCTAGTGTAGACGTACCCTGAGAGAAGTGAAATGATTTCAAGTCACCGGGCCTGGTGAAATGCCTCCTAGGACACTCAAGGAGCCGACTGAGGAGCTATCTGAGCCATTAGCGATCATCTTCAGGCACTCACGGAAGCGAGGAGAGCTCCTTGCTCCACCAAGGGAAGGTTCCCGTGGCTGTTGTTAATTCCCCCCTCGGGAGCCGGTGGCCAGGCGGCTGGAAGAATTCTTCCCGTGGCTGAGGCCGGCTCTGCACTAAAAGCCCAGCCCAGCGACACGGCTCAGGGCTGTGACAGGCCCACACTGAGCGGGGGTGAGGCCGACCGACGTCCCAGTGCGGACAGGGCCGTGTGGCAGGGAGAGTTCCTCTGTCGCGCTGGCTGCCGCCGCTCAGGTGTGTGACCTGCGCCTACAGGAGCCACCGCCCGTCGCCCTAGGCAGGGTCTGCAGTGATGTGGGACGTGGGGAGCCGCAGCATGTCAGGGAAAGACAAGCCGCTCGCGGTGTCTCGACAGGGCTGTGGTTGGTTTGACTTTGGTTCTCAGGGACTGGAGTGTTCACACCCCACAGTGACAGAGCTAAGCTTTAGGGGACCTGGTTCGGTGACCCCTCCCCTGGGAGGACACGGGGACCAGAGTCAGGTCTCTGATCACACGGGTGAGCGAGTGAACCACGGGGCTACGGGACACTCTGAGCCGGGGCTGCCTCCGTCTGCTGAGCGGAGCCGTCCCAGTGCAAGTGAAGAATGAACCAGTTACGGGGGAAGACAGACCCCACCCTCCAGCAGTCAGGGCGCCCCCCTGGAGCCCCACAGTCCAGCCCCAGGGACGAGGTGAAGACTGATACTGACGGAACAATTTGAGCAGCTCTCACCCGGTCTCACCATGCCCAGGAGGGCGACGTGCCCTGGTCTCATGCCCCCGCCTGAGCGCTCCACCCCTGGCCCAGTGTTACAAACCCCATCTCTGGAGCCCCGCAAATCCCTGTCTAGCTGCTTTATTGCCACAGGCATCCGCGAGTGCGGGTGGGAAATTCACGGCTCGTTTTCCCGCGGGTGGACGCAGGTGAAGAGACACCGCGAGGCTGCGAGTGGCAGGAGGGCGCTGACTGGGCAGGGACGAGGGCGCTGACTGGGCAGGGACGGGGGACGCAGCAAAACCCGTCTCTAAGGAGGGCGCTGGACTGTACCAGGCTGCCGGGGGGCCTGGCTGGAAGAGGCCGCAGACAGGCTCTGACACCCCCCAGCCACAGGGCTCTGGCTGCTCCAGTCATGTGCCCCCGGCTGTGACGGCTCCTGCCACCCTCAGCCCTGCTTCTACCCCCTGGCTCACTCGAGGGAACCCGGGCTGGCCCTGGGCTCTCACTGCTGCCCCCTGACCTCAGCTCTGACCCTTGGCTCCGGCCTCTGACCGTGCGCTGATTCCTGGCTGCTGACTCCTGTTCTCACCACTAGGCCAGACCACCCCCAGCCCAGTAACTGACACTGACATCCCCAGTGAGTCCCAGCCTAGGTTCCCCTCTCAATCTAGAGGCACCCAAATGCCTTTGAACATCTGCCCTTAGCCGAGCACCCAGCTGGTTCAGAGAAAGGCTGGAGGGACTTGGACAAGGGGCCTTTCCGAGGCAGGTCTGGCTTTGACTCTGCCTCTGGGGACACGAGGAAGAGCTGCAGGCCTGGCTCTGGGAGCAGAGCCCTGGCACTTCCTGTTGACGACACCCAGAAAATGTCAGCGACGAGCCAAAGTCACAGGCTTAATCATTGAACAAGCGGGAGTTCAAGCTGAGTGCAAGGTTTGAAGCACGTTGATAATTCCACCCCCAGCAAAAGTGAAACTGGTCTAAGTCTCAGGACCCCACCCCACAGGCTCCCTGACGGACACGGGGATAAGTGACCCGGCACGGCTGTGATCAGGGCTGGATTAACGCAGGGGCCTTCGTGGCTGCAGCCCAGGCACCAGGCTAAGGGGCCCTGCAAAAGATCTGAACTCCTGGTGGCCTGGAGATCTGCTTGTGGGGCCCCCTTAGCCTGGGGCGCCGGGCTGCAGACACTAAGGCCCCTGCACTAACCCAGCCCTGGCTGGGCTGTGGGGTCTCTCATGGGCATGGGCTGTATTGACATGCCTGGATTTATAGAGGAGGGGCCACAGGAACCTCCCCTCCCCAGCCATTAGAGGGTGCAACGGGAACCCGTCCCAGAGCAGCCTGGCAGCATCCTCTCCCCTTCCCCACATGTGTCACAAATCAAACTCTCCCCCCTTCACCCGCCCCTTCCCAATAAGTCCTCCCCCCATCCCAGGTGTCTGCTGGGACCTGCCCCACACGTGGGCTTTGCAGGGCGCCCAAAGGCCAAGTGATGGAGGCATTTCCAGACCAGCGAGCCCCCTGCCAGCACCTCCCCCACCCGCCCAGCAGAGCAGTTTCGGGGGGTGTGCAGGGAGGGGCTCAGGCAGGGAGCTCTATGTTGCCGACATCCTGGCCACGGGCAGGAACGAGGAGGATCGCCTTAAGAACTTAGAGGCCACCCTGCAAAGACTGGAAGAGCAGGGCTGCGAGTCTGCAAAGCCAAGGTACGTTCTTTCAGCCCTCCGGTGAGTGTTTGGGACAACATTGGTGCTACCGGCCTTCGTAAGGCCCCTTCGAAAGTTAAGGCTACTGTGGAGGCTCCACCCCCTCAAAACGTGAGTCGGCTCGGCTCGTTTCTAGGACTATGGAACTATTGTGGAAGGTTCATTTCACAGCTAGTCACACTGATAAACCCACTTTGTGAGCTCCGTGGCCAGAGCACGGCCTGGACGTGGACTGACTTCTGTGATGGTGCATTTAACAAGGCTAAATGTGCATTGCGAGACTCAGAGGTTCTGACGCATTTTGATCCATCCGTACCGTTACAGTTGGCCTGCGACGCCTCCTCATATGGCGTAGAAGCGGTCTGGTCACACATGATGCCTTTGGGAGAAGAGAAACCCGTCGCTTTTGGTTCATGCACTTTAAGCCAGGCTGAAACTAACTAATCGCAAATCGAGCGTGAAGCCCTGGGGAACATTTGGGGTTTGGGAATTCCAGCAGGACCTGTTGGATGGAAGTTTACTTGTCTCACTGGCCATCGACCCCTGAGGCAGTTTTTGGTCCACACACGGGCATTCCACCGCTGGCTGCCAGGAGTATGCAGCGATGGGCCCTGTGGTTTCGGGACACACCCAGGAGATCAGCTATCGGAGATCCACTCTGCATGGCTGTGAGGATGGTCTCCCACGGCTGCCTCTGTCAGTACAACAGCAAGAGACTGGCCAGGAGGAATCTTCTGCTCCAAACAGGCAGAGAACAGCCCGTCACTGCTGCGCATGCTAAGTCATGGGAGGCGATGCTTTGGCCTTAACGTGACTGTGAGACTCTATCACACAGAAGGGTCCTGGGGCTGGGGCGGGCGCTGCCCAGGGGCTGGGATATTGGGAACTCGGCCTGGCTAACACGGCTGAGAACAGAGCGCGGGAACAGTCACAAACAGGCCCCTGGGAGATGGGGGGGCTGGGACCCAACAGGCCTTTCCCATCCCTGCAGCCCCGTCTTCAGAGGCAGGTGATGGGGCAAAGGCAGCAGCCACTGACACAGCTGCCCACCAAGGTTCCCTCTAATCCTTCCCAGCCATGTGTGGAATAACTTTATTACATGCACCAAGGCACGTGCACCACTCGGTCAGGTGGCACTTGAATCTCTCCAGAGAAGCTGCACAAGCACCCAGCTCACAGGAAACGCTGCAGCTCCCCCCTCCCACCAAGACAGAACTGAGTCACTCCCAGATCCGTGTGCTCAGGGTGGGAGCAAACACATCTCTCTGCGACTCCAAAGGGACTTTGCGCCGTGCAAGGGGAGCGGCTCCGGGCTGTAAAACGTTTATCGCCCGGTGCAGGAGACATTAGGTCCCCTGGGGTCAGAGTCCCCTTTTCCTTGCGATAATCAGAGGTATCAATATTTTACAACACACACCACGTGTTGATTACAGCGAAGGTGGCTTAGGTGGGAAAGGTCCTGTCACAGCTCTAGAGCTGCCTGGGGGGGTGCTAAAGGGAGAGGTCTGTAACAGCAGGACTTGCACAAGGGACACTGATCCCCCACAGCGAGGCTCTGTCTATACTACGGAGTTTTTCTGAGAAAACTCACAGAGTGTCCACCCAATTTTGCGCAAGTGAATTGAAAGAGCAGAGGGGTTTTGACAAGGGGTGTCCCTCTTTCTGCGTGGAAGAACACTTGCAGAGAAAGGCTTGTGGACGGGGAAGAGGGTTTTTGCTCAAGAAGAGGACAGAAAAAAAAGCCCAGGTGCCCTGGTGGCCAATCTGCGCATGGCAATCAGAGCGTACTTTGGAGACAGAGTCCAGGCAGTCTGCTGACTCTCTTGCACAAAATCACAGCACTTTTTTGATGCACTTTTGCAGTGTGGACGCGCTTTTGTGCAAGAAGTTTTAGCAGAAGATCTGTTCCAATAAAAGCTTCTTGTGCAAGGAGCCTGCCATCGAGACGTAGCCTATTAGACCATGCACTGTCGTCCGGACACCCAGCGCGCTGCCAGGGAAACACCATTTCCCATCCAATGCTCTAAGGCCGCGGTGCGCCAGACACTCGCCCCAAACAGCCCCTGGCTACTGGGCCGGGTGAGTGGGGCTAGCTGGCTCACACAATTATTTCTGTTTTCAGAACAAGGGGGCTAATTCGCTGTAACAGTCGCCACGAGAGCGGCTGCGGTGTCAGAACGGGTCGGGCACTGCGGCTCTGCGGCCAGGTTAACAGACGGTTTCTGTTCTCGCTCAGGAACCAGCATCGCCAGCCCTGGGCAGCCCCTTCCGTGTGGGCGTCGTCCTGCTGGTGTGAAGGGGCCGGTCTGGGGCTGGGTGTTCTGGCAAACACAGGAAATCCAAAGCACTGGGGATAAATCCTTCCAAATCGCTCCCCGGGCGAGACCACGACACGGCCCCGCCAATCCCTGGGGCCCGCTCAGCCCCCAACCATGGGCATGGAGCAGGGTCCCACTTGGCTGGGTGCTGCACAGACCGTCCCAGGGGTCTATCCGGGTTTCTATGCTTCCCAGCTCAATGAAGCTTTATAGTTTGCCCAGCATGGACTGGTGCAGGGAAGGAGAAAGCCGAGTTATCAGAACAGCAGAGCGGCCAGATGGGGTCAGACCAAAGGTCCAGCCAGCCCAGAGTCCCATCTGCCCACAGTGGCCAGTGCCAGGTGCCCCAGAGGGAGGGAACCGAACAGGGAATGACCGAGGTTGGGAGCCAGGAGCCCTGGTCAAGACTTGGAATTTCCATCCCTTGGGAAATTGACGTTGCAATTTGATGCTGTGACATAGTGGGGGTACCTGGCTGGTTTCTATGCTGCTGGCTCTGGGGTAACCCCCACTGGCTGCCGTGGGTACCACGACCCAGCAAAACAGGATGAGTCACTATGCAAACCAGTGGCCAGACACCCCCCATGGAGAGGAACAAAGGAAGGTGGAGGCTGCCCTGGCTGGGGGGCAGGGCTGGAAGTTAGTTAGTGAGTTGTTGGCTGGAAGCATGGAGGAGACAGCCTAGGGAAAGGGGCTGGAGTTTAGGGGCGCAGTCTCCCCCATCTCAAGGGGGCCTGAGGCATCCTAGCCCAGCTCTGTGACCAGATTCCATCTGTGCTGTGCTGTATGCTGGAGAGGCAATAAACAACCTCTATTACACCAGCTGGTGCAGTCTGTTTGTGCCATTTCGGGGTGCAGGAGACGGGGGAACCCCATCGCGCCGTCACAGATGCCAACCCAGTTCAGAATAAAACCAAGTTGTATGGATCTGGCACAGCTGTGAAACCACGTTAGACAATGGAAAAGTGACGAGGGGTCCTGTGGCCCCTTATGGACTAACAGATTGGTTGGAGCGTATAACTTCATCAGACACATGCTCTGCCCGTGAAAGCTTGTGCCAGGCCTGTATGGTGACATTCTCGGAAATGCTTCCCGTTCCATGTGCAGGGCCAGGTCGGCAGGCAGAGCTTCAGAGACTCAATGCGGGGATGAGACGATGGGGTAGGGAGGAGGGGTTTAGATTTATGCGAAGCTGAGGACACTTTTTGGATGGGGGGAGCCTGTACAGGAAGGCTGGGCTCCACCTAAACCAAAATGGAACCAGTCTGCCGGCACTAAACATTCGAAAGGTTGCAGAGCAGTTTTTAAACCAATAACACGAGGGGGACTAATTTGGCTACAAATACTCAAGAGAGACCTGGGAGTCACTGTGGAGAGTTCTCTGAAAACACCCACTCAATGGGCAGTGGCCATCAGAAAAGCAAACAGGATGTTAGGAATCATTTAAAAGGGGATGGAGAACAAGACAGAGAAAGTCTTATTGCCTCTCTATACAACCATGGGATGCCCACATCTTGAATCCTGTGTACAGACGTGGTCTCCATCTCAGAAAAGATCTCTTGGCATTGGAAAAGGTTCAGAAAAGGGCAACAAAAATGTGGAGGGTTAGGGTTAGGGTGCCATATGAAGAGAGATTAAAACAACAGGAACTTTTCATCTTAGAAAGGAGGAGACTAGGGAGGATAGGATAGAGATCTATAAAATCATGACTGGTGTGGAAACAGTGAATAAGGAAAAGTTGTTTTCTTGTTCCCATAATAGAAGCACTAGGGGGTCACTAAATAAAATTAATAGGCAGGAGGTTTAAAAATTTTTCTTCACTCAGCGCACTGTCCACCTGTGGAACTCCTTGCCAGAGGATGTTGTGAAGACCAGGACTTTCAAAGAGTACAAAGAACAGCTAGATAAATTCATGGTGGTTATTGGCTTAGCCAGGTTGGGCAGAGCTGGTGTCCCTGGCCTCTGTTTGTCAGGGGCTAGAAACGGGCAACTGGAGCGAGATCACTTGGTGATTCCCTGTGCTGTTAACTGCTTCTGGAGCACCTGGCATTGGCCACTGGGCTAGATGGACCTTTGGTCTGACCCCGTCTGGCTGCCCTTGTGTCCTTATGCCCAAGCTGCCGGCAGCAGGCAGCCCCTGCGAGGAGGAATGCTGCGTCTCCATTGGCAGGGCCACACGGGAATGACAGAATTCCAGGAAAAGAAACGTCTGGGACACGTGAAAATCACTTTCCTGGAGCTTCGTGGCCCCCTACTGGCGGGATCGGAAACACGCCCCCAGCCCGACCAGCTCATCAGTCGGTGCCACATGCCAACGTCTTTCTGGCCGACCTGGAACAGCGTTTCCTCCGCCCCGCCCCCGAGCACGTGACTCTACTTACGCCACATAGATGACATCTCCATTGCATGGACCCAGGGGAAGGAGACCCTGGAAGAATTCCACAGGGATCTGAACAACTTCCCCCCCATCCCCTTCAGCCTGGGCCAGTCCCCACGGGAGAGCCACGTCCCGGACACTCCAGTGCACGGACACGACAGACCCATTTCCACCCCCTCTGCCGGAAACCCACCGACCGCTGCACCGACCTTCACGCCTCCAGCTTCCGGCCAGACACATTTCTCAGTCTGTCGTGTAGCGCCAGGCCTGGGATACAACCGGATTTGCTCCAGTCCCACAGACAGGGACAGACACCCACAGGGTCTCTACAGAGCATCCCGCACACTGAACTGCCCCCCGGAGCAGTGAACACACAGAGCGACAGAGCCAGACGCGTCCCCGACACGAACTGCTCCTAGACAGACCCCAAAGAGAGACCCACAGAATTCCACGTGTCACCCCCACCGCTCCCAACTTAACCCCCAAGCTTTCCCTGTGAATTTGGCTTGAAGAGCTGGCCTGTGACAAGTCCACCCCCAGCAGGTCTGTAAGATTATGGTTAGGCAAGCAGAAATGTTCCCCCATGGGAGGCAGTGAAGCAGTCAGAGGTGTGCTGCGGAGGACAACAGAGTTCAAAATGGCCACCCTTAAATGGGCAGGCAACCTTTTTTGTTTTTTTGCTCAATAACTTCCCCTGAGGCCCTTACCCCCTCCCCTTTTATTTTCTTGCTCAACAAAAAATCCTTGGTGTTCCTCATAAAAAAAAATTATTCTTTGGTGTTCCTTGGCCTTAAAAGGTTTAAGACACACAGATTTAAATGAACGCGTTCTCCTTAGCTGCAGCACTAGCCAAATGGCTCGAGTGTCATTATGCAATTAACAGTGAGTTTCCATTAGCCACTAGGGGGCCACAGAACGGTTTGCATTAACCCAGGTGGTCCATGGGTCAAAAAGTTTGAGACCCTTAGCACAGAAGGGCTCAACTACCTGGCTGTGGGCCAGTGGCGGGCTGCAACCCCCTGCCTGCCATTGCCTGGCCATGCCCCCAGCTTTTAATTAGCCCTGCCCACTGGGGCTCCCCCTAAGGGATACCCCTCCCGCAGCAGCAGCAGGGTGAGTAAGGGGGGCACGCTGCGGCTGGAGCCAGGCCACTGTGAGGTTCTCCCTACCAGGGCAACCTCACCAAGGCCCTGGACCCAGCTCCAGAGGCTGCTACGTGGCCCACTTGGTGGGGCCACGTGAAAAGTGGCTGCAGTGCTCAGCCCCGGCCCCAACCTCCGTTTTGTGTGGAGTTGGGAAAACCAGAGGGAATCCACAGACAACAATGGACTCTGCCCTTGGAACTAGGCCTGGAGTCCCAGGGACACAACAATCAATCAATACCAGTTAATTAAAAAAAATATTTTATTATCAAAACAAAACTAGTTACAAGCACAGTAAACTGGCTAGATGGAGGAATCACCATTTGATAAAGATACTCAGGGAAAAAACCCTGGGTTGCAAGGCTTAGTTACAAAAGAAAAAAAAACCAATTAGCCAGCTCAGACATTATTTCTAAATCCACAAACAAGGAAAACAACAATCCGTGATGGACTAGCTACACTTTTCCCTACTTACACATGTTAAGAAGTCCATTCTTGGAGAGAATACTTGGGAGAAACTGCTCTAATCTCAAACAAAGGAGAGAGTGAGAAAAAAACCCTCTTGTTCCAGTTTGAAATTCCTACCTGCATTATTATTGGCTAGGCACCCGAGTTAATCCCTTAGGGTATGTCTACACTAGCTCGTTAATTTGAGCTAGGTAGGCAAATGAGGGCAACCGGGGTTGCAAATGAAGCCCAGGATTTAAGTTTCCCGGGCTTCATTTGCATGTTCCCGGGTGCTGCCATTTTTAAATCCCCCTTGGTCTGAACTAACTGCCCGTGGCTAGACGCGGCAGTTAAACATTAATTCGAACTAACTCCTTAGTTCGAATTAACTGTTACTCCTCATGGAATGAGGAGTAACAGTTAATTCAAACTAAGGAGTTAGTTCGAATTAACGTTCAACTGCTGCATCTAGCTGCGGGCATGAAGTTCAGACTAAGGGGGATTTAAAAATGGCGGCACCCAGGAACATGCAAATGAAGCCCGGGAAATTTAAATCCCGGGCTTCATCTGCAACCCTGGTTGCCCTCATTTGCCTACCTAGCTCAAATTAACGAGCTAGTGTAGACATACCCTTAGTCACCAGGTGCTGGCCAGCACTCCTGATTATGACAGTGAATAATAAACCTAGTCTGGCACCTTATCTGAGTTTCTGGTCCTTTGGGGGTTCCCTTGGCCACTCCCCACCTCACCCACAGTCTCAGCAGCCACCCCTGACATTACCCCCCCACATCACCTGTGCCCCTGGCAGCTGGCTCCCTCTCCCCCTACTCTGCCCTTTACACCATCCCCATGGGGACAGCCCTGGGAGGGGCCAGTGTGTACCCGCAGGTGTCCCCCACAGGGATGGAGAGTCCCTCCGGCCCGTGATGGGACTGGGCAGATGCTCAGGGGAGCCGCGTTTCTGCCCCCAGCGTTAAGACCGGGATTGAAGAAAGGGCGCAGCGTCCCGGAGAAGGTGTCGGTGAAAGCGAAGAGCTGGGACCCGTCAGTCACATTGTAAAACGAGACCTTGCTCGCTTCACAGTGCAGGAAAATCCCCACCCGGCTGGGCCTGGCGCTCACGGGGAGGGAGGTCTCGGGGGAGGTGCAGGCCAGGTAATTCCCATCCTTCAGCCACACGGCCCAGTATCCATTCTCAGGTGTGAAGCTGACCTTCCCTTTCCTGTTCGCCGACTCCCTGCAAACCCCCAGAGCCCAGCCTGTCTTGTCTCCCACCTCCACCTCCCAGTAACGCTTCCCGCCCGTGAACCGCTCGGCGCCCAGCACCGAGACACAACGATCAAACTGCTCAGAGTTGTATGACTGAGTCCAGCATGTGTCTCCATGTCTCACTTGTTTCCGATCCGCAGACAGGATGAGATTGGGATGAGCTGTGTTTGGATCCAGCGTCACGTCCACTGGGGAGAGAGTCACAGAGTCAGGGCTGGGGGCAGGGGCGGGTCCCTGGGACCAGAGGGAAATTAACCCACCTCCCGGTTAATTGCTGTGCCAGGGGATTGCTGCCCATCGCGGGGAGTCAGGGCCCTGTCTGCCCATGACTGAGAACTTGAGGGGAATGGCCTGGGGATGGTGGGTAGGAAGGTTTCGGCTGGAGGAGGGGAGGAGCAGCAGAGGGAGGAGGGAGGAGGCAGAGCAGATGAAGGGAGAGGAAAGGCAAGGGGAAGAGGGGACTGAGGGGAGGGACAGGCACGTGGGCAGTGGGGGACAAGAAAAGGAGCTGGCACCAGGGGAAAAGGGGTGTGAAGGGAGGGGCAGGTTCCAGGAGCTCTGGGGACGGAGGGCAGGAGAAGAAGGGGACAGACACGGGGGAGCAAAGGAGTGGGTGGACAACAGGGGGAGAGGAACCGAGGGGAGGAATGGAAACTGGGGCTGGGAGGATGAGGAGTGGAGCAGGTGGCAGGATCATGTGGGGAGGGGAACAGGCAAACACCGGGGGGCAGAGACTTAAGGGGGGGGTCAAGCAGAGGGCAGATGAGAAGAGGGAAAGGGGGGAGGAGGCAGAGTGGGGAGGTGAAGGAGCAGATGATCTTGGGGGGATCAGAGAGGAGCGCGAGGGGGCAGAGGAGAGTTCAGGCTCAAGCTGGTGGTCAGACTTGGAGACTAAGCTGAGATTGGGGAGTATGGGGGCAAAAAAGGCCCCAGCTTCCCTCACTGCGCTCCCCCTGGAGCCAGCCTGTACCCTCCCACTGCACCCCCCTTCAGTGTGACCACAGCGATGCTCACTGCTGCTGGCTGTCCGCACCCACCCAAGGAGCAATGGGCACGTGCTACAACCAGGCAGACTGAGGCTGGAGATGAGGAAACCTGCTCCTTCCAACCTGCCCCCCAGGACACTGGTGTTCCCAGCCTGTTGGATTTCCCACGCCATGTGCAGGGAAAGGGCTGGGGATGTGTGTGTCTCACCACAAATCAAATTCCCCACGGTATGTACAGTACCTGCATGGAACCAGGCACGTCCCCATCCTGCAAGTGACACAGACAAAGGGATGAGAATGCTTGTGAACACAGACACACTGCGCAGGAGAGAGTCTCTCTCACACACACACACACACACACACACACACACACACACACACACACACACACTATTGAGGGGAATACAGGAACTTACTCAGCTCTGCCTGGGGCTTGTCTGAAAATGAAGCACAGAGATATGAGTCGGCGTCGTATCTCGCAGAAGGGAAGCGTGTCAGAAGTTAAGGGAAGTTACAATCTTTAGACTCAGGTTATGTCTACACTGGGAAGGTTTGGCGACAAGTGAAAGTTGGCAACAGTGAAAACGGGTCAAACCGGTTTTTCTGCCTCCCTTTGTCGACAGTTCCGGGACACATGGCTAGCTCCTCTGTTGGCAGACAGAGCAAAGCATTGTGGGTGAGCGTCCCACAGTGCCGTGCGGTGGGAAGGCAGAGCTGATCCTTGCGCTGCTGGGGATTCCCCCTTAACTCTGAGCTCTCCGCACTGAGGAATGTCCAGGTAGTCCGGCCGCCTCCCAGCCCTCCCCCTGCAGCAGCAGCCGGCCTGCCGCTGGTTCCTAGCAGGGCAGAACAGGAGCAATCCAATGATTTGCTCTTTGTTCGTTCCCCAAATGGAGCTGCTCACTCAGCTGCCAGACACTTCCTGGAGCTGAGAGAGGGAAGGGGCGCATGCCTGCAGGGCAGCAGAGACCACACCACACTGAGCACAGCTATCACAACAGCCAAGTGGGATACTGGCAGAAGCCCCTTCTCTGGGCCACCAAACAAACAGCAGAGTTTACACTGGACCTTTGTCAGCAATAAAGGGAGAGGAAAAGACAAAAGTCTCTGGCAGGGCTGGAAGGTTTTTAATCACCAAAACTGGGTGTTTTTCTTGACAAAAGTCGCATTGCCTTGTGAACGCTCTCCCTCCTTTGTCACCAAAAGGTAGTTTTTGGCAACCAAACGTGCCAGTGTAGACAAGTCCTCGGCCTGGAGGCTACATCAGCAACCAAAGCCTGGCACCTCCTGGCAACAAAGGAATCAGGAAGAGGAGAAACTCAGTAACCCCACTCAGCCACCTAGCCTGGGGCAAGAAGAATCACAGAATCATAGAGCATTAGAACTGGAAGGGACAGGAGAGGTCATCAAACCCAGTCCCCTGCCCTCACGGCAGCACCAAAGACCATCTAGACCATCCCTGAGAGGTGTCTGTCCAACCTGCTCTTAAATATCCCCAGAGATGAAGATTTCACAACCTCCCTGGGCAATTTATTCCAGTGTTTGACAACCCAGTGGCTACGTCTACACTGGCCACAATTTCCGGAAAAGGGATGCAAATCAGGTAAGTCAGGATAGGGAAATTCGCGGGGGATTTAAATATCCCCCGAGGATTTAAATAAACATGTCCGCCGCTTTTTTTCCGGTTTGGGGAAAAGCCGGAAAAAAAGCATCTAGACTGGCGCGATCCTCTGGAATAAAGCCCTTTTCTGGAGGATCTCTTATTCCTACCTCAGGTACCAATATCAGATGGGCAGGGCTCAGTGAGAGCAGGGACTAAGGCGAATGCTACATTCCCAAGGGTCGGGGCCCCTTTCTTTACCTGCACATTCCCGTAACTCAGGAGGCAGGGCCACATGCCCTGCAGGAGAGACGCTGTCCTGTCTGCTCCTTCCAGGTTCCCTGGCTGCTCCGGCCGAGGTCAGATCCTGCAGGCTGAACAGATTTTCTATCATTGCTCACCAGCTTTTCATGGAGCTTCTTGTGTTGTGCAGGAAGGAGTAAGCCTTTCCTTATTCTACTCCCCCCTCCAGTCATGGTCTTCTAGACCCCTCTCATAGCTCCCCACCAGGCAGTGGGTGACCCCTTGGCATGGGGAAGCAGCCTTTCTCCATCTCCCTGCAATGCGGCTGTTGGTTCTTGCCCCCTCTCTGTCCCCAGGCGGTGTCCCCAGCCTCTCCCGCCCCCAGAGAGCTAGCAGGAGGTGCAGCCCCCACCTGCCCCAGCTCTGGAGCTCTGGAAATCTGATGGGCAGCTTAGCCCCAGCCTGCCCCAAAGCTCTGGAGGGCCGTCGGGTGGTGCGGCTGCAGCCTGCCCCAGCTCTCCAGAGCGCCAAAGAGTCACGTCACCCACACCCCGACCTGCAAGGCCTTCCCAGCAGCCGAGCCACCGGCCTCAGCACCGACCCTAGCAAGGGGAGGACAGGCCGTGTGGTGCAGCCCTCGATTTGCCTGCCTCAGCCTCTGGCATCGCAGCGGCAGGCTGGGGACTTTGCTGGAGCATGGGCAGGGCCAAGTCAGGCAGTCTGGGAAGGAAGCGCCTTCCTCTGCCTAGGGCCTCTCCTGCCCCGACCCTTTTCTTTCCCTTGCACACACGGTTCCCAGGAGAGGGAAGGGGCCTTCCAGACGACAGCCCCAGAGACACGGCCATGAGCAGAGAGACAAACCCACCTAGCACTGGACAACGTCGCGTCCACCTAGCGAGGAAACAGAAAGAACCACATTCAGATTTCCCTCTGCGGGGTGGCGCAGTCCGTGCTGCAGGAAGGGTTCACCAAAACGACACTGCTCCAGCCCGAGGGGAATTCCCCTGCCAAGTAGCAGAGGCTGGCAGCCAAAAGTGAGAGGGGTTTTCATTTTAAAAGTAAGTCACGGGAATCCTTTGGGACGGGGGGTGTCAGGCAGCCTGGCTGATGAGGGTCCCTGCTAGCTCTCCCTGCAATGTTCGCACTTCTGATTGTTTGTGGCCAGCTGTGCTCAAAGACATCCTTGATCTTCCTCTTGCTTTGGTCTTACCCCATCCTTGGTCTTCCTCTTGCTTTGGTCTTACCCCATCCTTGGTCTTCTTCTTGCTTTGGTCTTACCCCATCCTTGGTCTTCCTCTTGCTTTGGTCTTACCCCGTCCTTGGTCTTCCTCTTGCTTCTAATGTATTTGTAGGATGCTTCCCTTTATGTCTCTAGCTAGACTGAGCTTGTTTTGGGCCTTTGCCTTTCTAATTTTCCCCAATTTGTGTGGTTTGCTTATATTTGCAGAACTGAGAGGCAAGATCAAATCAGTATCTTAGGTGCCTATATACAAATCCAAGGAGTATGGGGAATAAGCAGGAAGAACTGGAAGTGCTAATAAACAAACACAACTATGACGTCGCTGGTATCCCAGAGACTTGGTGGGATAATACATAATTGGAATATTGGTAGAGAAGGCTACAGCTTGCTCAGGAAGGACAGGAGACGGAAAAGGGAGGAGGTTTTGCCTTATATTTTAAAAATGAACACAATTGGACTGAGGTGGAGATGGACGTAGGAGACAGATGTGTTGAGAGTCTCTGGGTTAGGCTAAAAGGGGTAAAAAAAATCAAGGGTGATGGCATGCTAGGGGTCTACTACAGGCCACTTACCCAGACGGAAGAGGTGGATGAGGCTTTTTTTTTTTAAACAACTCACAAAATCATCCAAAGTGCAGGATTTGGTGGTGATGGGGGACTTCTACTACCCAGATATATGTTGGGAAACTAACACAGCGGGGCACTATCCAATAAGTTCTTGGACTGCAATGGAGAAAACAGGGAGACTGAAGTGTTCCCCTACAGGGTTTTGTATATTGCCATTCCTAATATCCAGTGTTGTCTTCAAGTCGTCATTGTCAAGTCCAAGTCGAGTCTCAAGTCCCTAAAGTCACTTTTGAGTCAAGTCCCAAGTCAAATCAAGTCTCAAGGCTGGGGACAGGGGAGTGGGGACAGAGTTCTGTGGCCGGGGACTGTGGAAGATAATGAGCCTTCACTCTGCGTTGTGTTTAAGCAACAAGTTGCCAGAGGCAGTTTATTCGAGCAATATACAAAACCCTGTAGGGGAACACTTCAGTCTCCCTGGACACACAATTGCAGATGTAAAGGTAGCCATCCTGCAGCAAAAAAACTTCAAGACCAGACTTCAAAGAGAAACTGCTGAGCTACAGTTCATCTGCAAATTTGACACCATCAGTTTAGGATTAAACAAAGACTGTGATTGGCTGGCCAACTACAAAAGCAGTTTCTCCTCTTGGTGTTCACACCTCCACATCACCTGCTAGAAGTGGGCCTCATCCTCCTTGACCCGCTCCAGCCCCCTAGTCATTGTGCTGCCCTTTTCTGAAACTTTTCCAGTGCCAGGAGATCTGTTTAGGGATGAGGTGACCACGTCTGTGAGTGGGATTCAAGCTGTGGGTTTATTTGCTTCGGGGACAGATCCTACTGAACATATTTACAAATGATTTGCTCCTACACACAGAGTGGTAACAGTTAATTTGGTCCCCATCATATTGTGTGTATAGTTGGGATTATGTTTTCTGATGTGCATCACTTTGCATTCATCCACATTAAATTTCATTTGCCATTTTGTTGCCCAATCACTTTTTGTTGCCCTCCCCCAGTGCCCGCTGCCCCTGCCCGTCGTATTCCGTGGGGTCTCTTGTGACATTTCACGCCCAGCATGTGAGCAGATTCTGCAGTTTGTGCCGGTCGGGGCCTTGGGCTGACGCGTCTCCGGGGCCTCGGGGTCGTTCAGTCGAGTACCGAGCCCCCCCGCAGGGAACGTTTCCTCCTTCTCTCTCTATTCCCTGTCCCCTCCTCTGGCCACTCAATTGCCTGGTGGCTACTGTTGGCCTCCACCCGGTGAATCAGAGCAGAGCCTCCTGGGCGGTGGTCGTGGGGCTCCCTGACCCCTGCAGCAGTTTGACAGTCACACGACCTACCTGCTGGTGTTTCCCTGAGAGAAGCAGAAAGACAGGGCTTTTCGGAGGCACGGGGGGACGGTTGGCCTTTGTGTGGACACAAGTTACAACCGATTTTGGTTTCTCAGACCTTTGTCCTTTTCTCCCTGTGAGTAACACCGAAGGGGGGGTTATTTAGCCCCAGTGTCTGGCCTGGAGCATTGTCCCTTCCGCCTGTCACCCCTTCCCAGTTCCCACAAACAGTAACCCCCATATCGAGCTTCCAACACCCGCCTCTCCACCAAAGAGCTCCCCACTCCACAAGGGCGGTCCAGCTGGCACCCAGGTCCTGGCCGAGTCTGCAGGGCTGAGACGTTGGCTGCTCATGGCAGATGAAAACCGCACACACCTAACACCACACACTCTGTTCACCACACACACCTAACACCAAACATACGCACCCCTCCAGCTTCCCAGCTTGTCCACAGGGAGAGTCAGCCCATCCTGACATAGGCCGTACACCAGAGACTTTTAAGCCAGCAGTTATAACATCTCTGCTAAGAGCCTGCATCGAGAACTGAGAGATTCGATGCATGTAATGTATTCTCCTTAATCTCACTCGCCTGCTTTTCTTTCTTTCATTTATAAAGCATTAGACTTTAGATTCTAAGGGATTGGCCTAGCGTGCTCTTGTCAGTAAGATCCAAAATGTAAATTGACCGGGGATTTGTGGCTGGTTCTTTGGGACTGGAAAGACCCGTTCGGGGGAGGTGAGATTGGGTTCTAAAACCCCTTGCCTGTGTGTGGGCCCGGGGCTGACCGGGGCACAGAGAGAGCTGGGGTGTCCGAGGGGTTTTGCTCGTGAGGCTTCCTGCTGGCTGGATTGGCAACTGAAGCGCTCGGTGTGACAGGTGTGTGGCTGGTTTGGGAAAGATCTCCAGTCTGGGGCGGTAAGGAGAGTCCACCTCCACTGGCTAGCAGGAGCTGGGAACGGATAAGGAGGACATTGAGGAGTTTTTGGCCACCTCTGAACGTATTTGCAATGTGACCGGGATCCCCGCTGACCAACGCATGCCTGTCTTGATGAGCAGACAGACTGGCAAGGCCAGGGAAGTATTTAATGACCTGGGGGAGGAAGAAGTGTTAGACTATGGGCGGTTTAAGGACTATGCACTGAGATGGTTCAGGGGTACCCCTGAATCCCACCGGGTTAAATTTAGGAGCTTTCAAGTGTGCAGTGACTGGACTTGTGTGGAGTGTGCTCACAAGCTGATGGGCTGTGTCACACAGTGGGTCGTGGGGACAAAAGCGAATGGGAATTGAGAGAGATTGCTGGATTTGATCACCCTGGTCTGCTCCGTTCCCCTGCCCTCCCGTCTCCGTGGGACTCAGAGCACTCCGGCTCCAGGGCCCTCCCCCTGGCCAGGGGGTCCATGCAACAGGCAGGACAGGCTGCTGGGCTGCTCCGGCTCCTGCCGCCCCTGTTGTGACCGGGGAGGGGAGTCGAGATTTGATACCCCTCATCCCCTGGCCACATTGCTCAGAGGAGGGGGAAGGAGGTACGGCAGCTCAGGGGTGTTTTTTGCTGGGAGCCTCAGAGAGTCTGATCCTGAACCCCAACCCTGGGGCAGGAGTGAGGGGGGAAGAGTGGTGGTGGGCCTAGGGCCTGTATCTCCGGGGCAGGGACAGGCAAAGGCCCTGCCCCACCAGCAAGGGATGGGCCCGGTTACCAGACACCGGCCAGGCCTTAACGCATGGAGGGACCGACGCGAATGCAGCGAGACCTTCTCACCGGGCCGGGCCCCTTTCTGTCCCCCCCCCCCCGTCACTCGCCCAGGGAGGCCCCGTTCCCGTAACAGAGCCAAGCACCAAACCCAGCCCCACGGCACCTTCCCATGGAGCAGGGCCCCGGCTCACCTGTGTCAGCCCCCGACTCGGTCTGGGCGGCCCCCTGCCTTGCAGGAGAGACACGGTTCTTCTGTCTCCCCACAGGGACCTCTGACGGGGCTGGACACGTTGGCTTTTCAAACCTAGACACAGAATTTCCCGTCAGCACTTGGCGCCTTCTCACCACCCACCCACCGGCACCAGGGGGAAGGGAGGGACGTTGAGCTCCTGGCCCGGGGGCCACAGGGGGACGGGAGAGTCAGCGGGGAGGCAACGCCAGACGTGTCTCCTATTTCCCCTCCTGTCTGGTCACTGGCACTGCAGTGATTCCCCAGGGGAACGGGGATCAGAGCAGGACAGGGGTGGGTGGTAGGAGATGGGACAGGAACTCGTCTCTAGGACTCTCACACTGCCCACAGCCCTTCTTGTTGTGGTGCCCGAGGGGCGAGAGGTTTCCCCAGGGCCCTGCCGAGCAATTCACAAACCCACCTGCTCACGAGGCCCTTCACATCCACCTGCCAGGAAACAGGGAGAGAAGAGGCATCGAGATGAGATTCCATCAGAACATTTCACCTGACGCGCTGGGGACTGAGTCACCCCCTGCCCTGCAGAAACCACCCCCCCTTGGCATCCATCCCCCTCCCCTCCCACGGGGAGAAGGTCTGAGCAGAGAGGAAGGGAAGGGGCTGGCGGAGCTGGAATTTCCGTTTGCGACAATCATCGATAAACGTTCTCTCCTCTTTGCCGATTTCCACTGACATTCCAGAGTGAAAAACTATTTCCCGAGGTGGGTGGTGAAGCACTGGGATGGGATCCCTAGGGAGGGGGTGGAGTCTCTATCCCTAGAGGTGTTTCAGCCCCGGCTTGACCAAGCCCTGGCTGGGTTGATTTAGTTGGGATTGGTCCTGCCTTGGGCAGGGAGCTGAGGTCTCTGACCACCCTGAGATTCTAGGATTCACAGCTTTTGATGTGGAAATGTGAATATCAAAGGCAGGGAAATTGCCTTTGTCGTGCATTAACCAGTTAATATCTTTATTCAAGCCTAAGCTGAGGTCCAGGTTGGACATTAGGAAAAACTATTTCACCAGGAGGGTGGTGAAGCACTGGGATCGGTTACCTGGGGAAGTAGTGGAGTCTCCATCCCTAGAGGTGTGTCAGTCCCAGCTTGACCAAGCCCTGGCCGGGATGATTTAAAAGCATCAGGGGTGGCTGAGTAGGTCTGTGCAGGATAAACGTAACAAACAACACACGGTCTGGTAGCACTTTCCAGACTAACAAACCACGTCGAGGGGTTCGTGAGCTGTCGTGGTACAGCTCACTTCTTCAGATGGCCGGTGAGTGTGGGGGCCCCCACCCCTCCTTCCAGAAACAGACCCCCCAGCTCTGCAAATCTCCTGGGCTGAACCACTCAGGGGAGGGGGCCGGGGGAAGGGGCAAGGTGGTGCAGGCACAGAGAGGGGGCAGGTCGGGGTGGGGTGGGAAGAGCCAGGGTCCGGGGCAGAGGGGGGGTTGACCCCACCCTGCCTTATGCTAGGGATGATGCGGGGAGGAGTCGTGGGGGTGTGTAGGGAGGGGGGGTCACATGTCTCATTGGCTTCGTTCAGTGTCTGAGCCCAGGGGGAGCCAGTGACGTTCCGCGGATGAAGGACGGAGCCTCCCGTTTCCAGTCCTTCTGCACCAAACAGCTGTGAGAGTTTGGAAAAGTTCTGAGCAGCTGCTGTGTGTGTCACTGCCTGTGCGAGGGAGCAGGGGGAGACGGCGCTGGACTGGGGGAGCCCCGACCCAGACCCCACATTTGCAGCACAAGCCCCCCCAACCCCCGCGGCAGAACGGGCCCGGTCTCAGCATGACCCCCTCTGTGGGCAGCGGGAGCAGTTGCGTCACCTGGTTATTTCCTACCTTGTACTCCTCAGCCTCTGTTGTGTCACTGATCCTGTGCACTCTTGAGTCCAGGGATGTCTGGTCGAGTCCATATTTGGGGGTCTGAGACTCTTCACAGACGTGACCGACATGACTCCTCGTCTCCTCCTGCTTCTCAGCCGCTGGCTCGCTGCCGGGTTCCCTCCCTGCCGGTGAATGGACGGTGGGTTATTGGCACCTGCTCCCGGCTGTGAGTCGCTCCTGTCCCCTGCTGCCCGGCCCCCTCCCCAGCTGACAGGCAGCAGGAGCGTCTCCGACTAGAGCCCATCACCCGCCCCTCAGCTACACCTCCCACCCCACAGACCCGCTCCCCCTGCGAGCCAGCCTGGCCCTGGTGGGGGTTCTCCTGCAGCGCTCTGGTACCCCCATGGGCAGGGAGTGAAATGTGCCAGAAAGGACCTTCCAAAGTTATGATGCGGGGTGCTGACACCCCACCCCCACACTTGGAGGGGGGCTCAGCGCTCCCAACCCCCCTGAGTTCACTGGGTCGTTCCCCAGCAGCCCTGGACGTCCGGTCTCTGCTATCTCAGCCGGGCGCCCAGAGCCAGGGGCGCGTCCGACAATCGGCCCGAGCTGCCCCCCAAGGCGGAAGGGGGGGCGCTGAGAAGCCCTGAGCTCTGGGGGCGGCCGGGCAGTGACTGTCTATGGGGAAGGGCAAAGGAACACGCCCCTGGGACCTGGATTTCACACCCAGGCCTGGTCTCAGTCCCTGTCCCCACCCACGTCTGAGCTGCGCCCTGGTGCCGGACCTACAGACTCAGCGCTGCCGGGACAGGACTCCAGGGCTGGGATCCAGTGGGGGGGCTCTTGGGTCCATCTGTGTCCCACGGCTCCTCGAACCAGGCAAAGGGACAGGAGCTCGTCTGCTCAGCCGGATTTCCCTGCGTGGGGCTGGCTCCCCTGGGCTCCGGGTAACCTGGCCCTGCCTGACCCCTGACTCTGTTTGCCCTCTGGCCGAACAGACTGATCCCCGGGGATCCAGCCCAGCAGGGCTCCTGGCTTATTGACGGCCCAGTGGCCAGGCCACCCCCACCCCAGCTGTGAACATAAGAACGGCCGTACTGGGTCGGACCAAAGGTCCATCTAGCCCAGTAGCCTGTCTGCCAATAGCGGCCAGCACCAGGTGCCCCAGAGAGGGTGGACCAAAGACAATGATCCAGCGATTTGTCTCCTGCCATCCCTCTCCAGCCTCTGACACACAGAGGCCAGGGACACCATTTTATCCCCTGGCTAATAGCCTTTTATGGACCTAACCTCCATGAAATTATCTAGCTTCTCTTTAAACTCTGTTCTAGTCCTAGCCTTCACAGCCTCCTCTGGCGAGGAGTTCCACAGGTTGACTAGATGCTGTGTGAAAAAGAACTTTCTTTATTAGTTTTAAAGCTGCTACCCATTAACTTCATTTGGTGTCCTCTAGTTTTTCTATTTTGGGAATTAATAAATAACTTTTCTTTATCGGCCCACTCCACACCACTCATGATTTTATAGACCTCTAACATATCCCCCCTCAGTCTCCTCTTTTCTAAACTGAAAAGTCCCAGTCGCTTTAACCTCTCTTCATATGGGACCCGTTCCAAACCCCTAATCATTTTAGTTGCCCTTTTCTGAACCCTTTCCAAGGCCAAAATATCTTTTTGGAGGTGAGGAGACCACATCTGTACACAGTATTCAAGATGTGGGCGTACCATAGTTTTATACAGGGGCAGTAAGATATTCTGGGTCTTATTTTCTATCTCTTTCTTAATAATTCCCAGCATCCTATTTGCCTTCTTGACCGCCGCTGCACACTGTGTGGTTCTCTTTTTGGCTGGTTGCTGCGCAGCCAGAGCTCTGATCTGAGACTGGGACTGGGGCGTTGCAGGGAGGGGCCGAGCGGAGCCATCGGGGGCTGCAGGTCCAGTTACACAAACACGGACCCAGCGCTCGGAGGTGCTGATCCACCCTGGTAGCTCCACAAACCCCCCAAGCCTCATGCGCAGGCACCGGGCCCGTCGGTTACCTTGGCATTCTCGTAACTCGCTCCCCGTGGCCACTCCCCTTCCACGGCCCCTCCGGTCAGGTTCACTTGGCTGGGGCTGAGAAGCGGGAGCTTCAAACCTGCACACAGCGATTACGGTAATTACTCGTTTAACACGTGCCTGTTTAACACGTTTTCACAATAGTACAATTTTTTTTAAGGGAACGTTTTTCAAATAATACGACTGACCCCGAAATAACATGAAAATAATTAGGTGGCGGACTACTTCGTGTAGCAGTATGAGTTGGCAAAAACAGTGGTAATACGCATGAGCGGATGAACACACGTGGTTATTTTTGTGTTTGAACAAAGCGCAGTGACTTGTGAAGCTAGATATCTTGTGTTGCTAGAGATCTTGTGTTGACATTGATGACCCAACACCAACAAAAAATCGACTTTGCTACCAGCAGCTGAAACGCAACCCCCACCTTTTCCATTGATCGCACATAGCACGTTTTCGCTTAGCACGAACATTTTCAGAAATGCATCTATAGTATTAAAGGAGGAATTACTGTACTCCTGTCAGCATCTCCCCTCTTTACCCAGGGACACAGCACCTCACTGGGGGAAAAGAGGGGGAAGAAAAAGGAGGAAATACCTTGTAAAAATTATACAAATGTCTAACAGGTGGGATTTAGCAGAGATGTGAGCAAATAATGCAAAAATTCTACAATTTCTTCCCTCTTTTGTTTTCCTTTCCTGACTCACAGACCTTCCTACCGACATTAACCTGCTGGGCTAGCAAAGCAAAGTGACTCCAGATTGCAGAGGGAAACCCGGGATCTAACCCCCAGCGCTGTCCCACGCTGCCAGGCTCTCCTTACGAAGAACTTCCCCCAGAGATCCCCCTCACATCCCAGTGAATTTCACAAACTCACCTTTGCCTCGGGCCCTCTGTGTGCACCTGGAAGGGAAGAGAAACAACAACGCTCAGCTCCCGCCCTGCAGCGAGGTTCCCACGAGACGCGGTGCCGATGGATCTCCGCCCGTCGGACTGTAAAGCCGGGTCTGAGATCCCCTCCTGGCTCTGCTGGCGGCTCCGTCCGGCTCCTGGGCCCTGCCAGGCCAAACCCGGCTGGCTGTAACCCTGCCTAGTGGGGAGGGGGGGGGTTCTGTCCCAGGTAGCGGCACTCAGAGCCCACTGGCAGTGGGAGATGAGGAGCGTTCTGTCTGGTTTGCTGGGATGGGAAACTCTCACTCAGGCTGAACATTTGTGTTGCTCTTTCTGTGGCAGACACACAGCTCAGGGCCAGCGGCTCCCCGCTGGGTTACACAGGCATGCGCATGGGGTGTGCCCAGGCACACCCTAATGCAGGGGCTGACTGTCCCAGTGGGCCATTGTAATGGGCTGGCCGAAGCCCACACTACAGGCAGCACGACCCCACACAATCCACCAGTCTGGCGGAGGAGCAGAGCGCTGCCAGGGAGGGGGAAGTGTGGCCATTCTGGCCGCCAGGCTGCCTACATGCAGCTCCGGTGCGAACAGGTGGGGCGTAAGCCAGAGGGCGGGACGCCAGCAGATGTCAGGGTGCTGGTGTGACATCACAGCCGGCAACCGCCAGATTAAAAAAGTCTCCAGCAGCCCCACACACTGGAAAACAGAAGCCAGGTAGGGGAGAGGAAGGGGGGAAAACAGGGAGAAGGGGCTTGTGCTGAAGGAAGGGGCAGGTCAGGAGAAGAAAGCAGAAGGCACCAAGGGGCAGGGTGGAGGAGAGACAAATGGCAGGGGGCCAAGTGCAGACAATGAGGGAAAGGGCAGGAGGGAGGTGTCAGTGGGAGGGGGGCAGGGTGATGCTGGGAGAGGAGAGGGGAAGGGCATTGTGGGCTAGGGGGGAGAGGGAGGTGCTGGGTGAAGGCTTGAAAGGAGGGGTGGGCGTGAGGAAGGCGGGGATGGAGAAAGGCGTGTGTGAGGGCACAGGGGCATGAGGGGAATGGGGGTAGACGGTGGTGAGCATCAGGGGAAAGAGGGCAAAGGGGGCAGGGGCAGTGAGGGGTGGGGGAGGCACCAGAATGGTGCAGGTGCCAGGGGATTCTGGGGGTGAAGCAGAAGGGCAGACACCTGCAGGGGAGGGAGCAGCACCAGAGGAGAGAGGCAGGGCAGGAGTGTAGAAGGAGGTGTTAGAAGAGGGGATTGTGACGTAGTGGGGGGTACCTTGCTGGTTGCTATGCTGGGCAGTGGGTTGTGAGTGACCCCCACTGGCTGCAGCACGGCCCAGCAGGGCAGGGGATGAGTCATTATGCAAGGGGGCTAAGAACCTGTCTGACCAGTTATCTCCCAGGGAGCGGAACAATGGGAAGAAGGGGAGTGGAGCCCTGGCTGGGGGGTAGGGCTGGAAGGGAGTTAATCTCTGTCTGGTAGGATGGAGGAAGCAGCCTAAGCAACAGGCTAGAATTTAGGGGCCCAGTCTCCCCCATCTCTAGGGGGACTGAGGCATCCTAGGCCTGCCCTGGAACCAGATGACATCTGTGCTGTGCTGTATCCTGGGGAAGCAATAAACTCCCTCTGTTCTACTGGCTGGTGGAGTCTGTTCGTGCCACTACAGGGGTGCAGGAGACAGGAAAACCCCAATGCGCTGTCACAGAGATGAGGAGGGGTGAAGCAGAAGGGCAGACACCTGCAGGGGAGGGACCAGCACCAGAGGAGAGAGGCAGGGCAGGTGTGTTGAGGGAGGTGTTAGAAGAGGGGATGAGGAGGGGTAGCTCACATGATCAGAGTGGGGCTACTGGAGAAGTGGGCACAGGGGGGAGAGAAGGGCTGGTGGAGGGGGCAGGTCTCAGGAAGGCTGAGGGCAGTGAGAAGGGCAGGAGTCAGGACAGCAGAGGAGGGTGAGGAGTTGGGGGGCAGCAGGCACCAGGGGAGCTGATGGAGCAAGGGGAGGAGACAGGGCAGCAGAGGGAAAAGGTCGAGGTTTATAAGATATCTATTAATAACGTGGGTGCCACAGTGGCACATCCAAACAAGCCCCATTAACTCAGTGCTGGTGCACAACACAAAATTCATTCTGCTCATGGGAGGAAATTCTTAGAGGGGACACTTCCCTCAGCCTCTCCGCCCCCGAGTTAATGTTACACACATTGGGGTAATGCAAATGCAGGTTAGTTGCATGATGGGGGTTTGATGAGGGCCAAACTAATCCCTATTGGTAGAAGGATGGTGGGAAAAGTCCTTGGGGGGGGGTCACGTGACACCTTTTACTTTTGGTCTTGTGTCCCCCTTGCCCCTAAAGTGTTACCTCCAGAGGCGTGGCTAATGGGGGTCAAAGTACATTTAAAAAAATTCTTTGGGTGCGCACCCTAATGAAATGTGCTGCGCTCGCCTATGCTGGGTTACTGAGGGGTCCCTGTTTGGGGCAGCCTGTTTCTGCAGAGGAGTTTACCTTGAACAGAGTCGCTACATTGTCAGCGAGTCTTGTCAGTCTCTTGTGCACTTCCTCTCCCGCGCTGGGGGAAAGGTGTTTCCGGTCCCTGCTCACAAGCGGGTGCACTTTCCCATATGTGGACTCGATTCCCGCCAGGTGTGTTCTTATTGTTTCCTTCAGAAATAAAACATAAAATAAAATAAAAGTTACAGAACAACATGGTTTGTGCTGCTGGCCAGCTCATGTGTCAGCCATCGTGTGGGGCTGGGACAGGCAGATGTTTTCTGGCCTGATTAAAGCTGCATCATGTTGGGGCCTGCTGAGAGGGGGGAGTGCAGGGCCCCTCCCATTCTGACCTGCCAAGGCCTCCGGTTGCTGCTGCTGCTGCTGATCCCAGTACCTGCCCCTCGCAGCCTCCCCTCCCTTGGCAGCAGGTGTCCAAACTCGGATGCTGCAGAGCTAAGTGGGGGCTGGAGGAGTCGGGGGAACCTTGGGTTTGTATCTTCTTCTTTTTAAGGATTTACCTGCAGGCTATGTCCTCCCCCCCCCCCCCCCCCCCCCCGTCTCTCGCTCATTGTGCTTACCAGCCCCCCTTTCTCTGGAGGTAGGAAGCCCCAGCTCTCCCCACTCCCAACCACCGGGATGAGGCCGTGAAAGCCCCAACCCCAAAGCATGTTGGGAGGGAGGAAGGGAAGAAGCTGCGTGGCTGAGGCTGGAGGCAGAAGGCAGGACGCAGAGTGATATGATGACCTCACACTGTCATCCCACAGGAAAAATTATAGATTGATAGATAGAGAGAGAGAGACATTTGGTCTCTTAGTTTTCTGAGGAATCCCTGGGCAGCCTGGACTCTGTGCTAAGGAGTTCTGGGCAGTTACTGTCCATACCTATTGCGCTTTGGGAAATCGGTCTCTGCTTTTCAGTGCATGGCATGTACAGCTAGACAGGGTCTTTGTGCTTCACACAGTAATTGGCAGGGCAGGTCTGTGCACACTCAGAAGTGGATCTCTAACTATACCGGGAAACGCGGCATCAGTCCAGCAGCTCTATACACTGAAGGGCTTTAAAAAATGAATTCCTTCTCCAGAGCAAACAGCGAAGAGAAAGATCTCGCCTCCGGGAGCCAAGTCTCCATTTACAGCCCTGCCACTGTCTGTCTTAACAACCGCTCAGGTTTACAGTTGATTTTGCAGCTACTATTAGTTTGGCCGCACACGACACACGCCAGGGGGAAATTCCACGGCCTTCCCCTATAGCCAGGGCAGTACAAGGTCAGTGCGACCAGCCAGTTGGTAGGAGGGTCAACTGGGACACAGATTGCAGAGGGAGCGGGGCAGCCGCGTTCGCCTGTATCTGCCAAAACAACGCGGAGTCCTGAGGCACCTGAGAGACTCACAGATTTAGCCGGGCAGAACTCAGTGAGATACAACCCACTTCACATCAAGCATCTGAAGCCGTAAGCTGTAGCTTACCAAATAAGATAAATACATTAGTGCCCCAGGTTGCATCCACATAGCATAGTTATTTCGAAATAACAATACGAGTGCCTACACCAGTGTATCTCAAAGTGGAGGTGTGCCACAGAGAGCAGAAATCAAAATGGCTGACCTTAAAGGGACAAATCTCCTTTTTTTTCCTCAACTTTTTCTGGGGGCTTTTTTTCCCCCCTGAACAACAAAATCCTTTGTGTTCCCCTTAAAAAAATTGTTTGGTGTTCCTTGGTCTTAAAAAGTTTAAGAAACATTGATCTACACAGCAATTCCATTCTTTCAAAATAATATCAAAATAACGGGCAGCTTCTTTCAAAATCTGCAAACTGCATTCCATGAGGAATAACGCCGCTTCCGCAATAGCTATTTCAGAATTGCAGGAGTGTGGACGCTCCACTGTCGCTATTCCAAAGTAGCTCCTGCCCCATGGCCACTCAAAGTAATTACTGCCCCGGGCCTCCAGGGGCTCTAAATCGAGGCAGTGCACCCACATTAGGGGACCCTGCCTTAGATTAATTTGGAGGCTTCCCTGAAGTGTATATGTGCTATTTTAAAATAACCTATTTTAGAAAAATGCCAAAATAATTTATCTCAAAATGAGCGTGCTGTGTAGACACACCCCAAGGTGCTCCCTGGCCCTTTGTTGTTCAGTTAGAGCACAGACGTCCTCAGTTGGTCTCACAGCTGGATCCCAGGGGCCCATTGCCTCTCTGGGAAATCACTCACCTTCCTGTGCACGGCAGAATTCACCACAGGAAAGGCCTAAGAACACTGGGCCCTGTGAGAACACGGGGATTTGAGCACTGGGGGCTCCCACCCCTCTCTGAAAACGTGGCCCTTTCTATTAAAGGGAAAAACATGTTTATTTCCCCCCTGGAGTTTAATGAATAAAACTAAATAACGGTGCCTACCCAGTACTCCTGGACAGCCTCCTCCACGGGAGCCACCGTGTGACCTCGGTGAGCCTGGGACTCCCTGCACACCAGGCAGATGAGGGTCTGGTCCTCTGTGCAGTAGAGTTGCAAAGGCCGTCGGTGTGGCTCACACATGTTCCCGCCTCTCGGCTCCTCCACTGGTTGCGACCTTAAGAACTCCACAATGTTCCTCAGCTCCCGGTTGGGCCGTAACTTTCCCTTTTGAAGTTTTTTTTTGCACAGAGGACAGGCAACGTGTTTGCAACCCTGGCAGAGCCGGGTGATACATTCCCGGCAGAAGCTGTGTCCACACGCACTCGTCACAGGGTCCAGGAATAACTCCTGACAGATGGGACAGGTGAGTTCGGCCTTAAGGTTCTTTACACACTCTGCAGCCACCATGGTGCTTTCCAGGAGAGGATGAAGAAGTTCCCTGCCGCCCTCACATACCTCCTAACATGTCCGTCTGGCGGCAGGAAGGTGCCTCACCCCTCAGGTATCGTGTCAGGCCAAAGGTCCCTGTGCATTTTATTGGCCCATGAAGCCAGACACAGAACAGATACCTTTGGCCTGTCAGGAAGATAGAGAAGCTTCTCTCACGGAGCCCCTCCATGGCAAAGGTTTTATTGCAGAAGGGGGAGAGAGCAGCGAGGGGCGAGGATGGTCTGGGGGGGACCAGGTGAAAGCGATCTCGAAATGGCAGCATTTGTGACTCTAAGGGACAGGCAGAGGGAAAACTGCAGAACCGGGGTCGTGGGTTTCAAGCAGGCAGACTTTCCCAACACACACAAGTGGAGATAGCTGGACGTGTTTCAAAGGGACGTTATTAAGGAAACCAGAGCAAACTATCTCACTGCACAGCACAGATAGGAAGTACGGCAAGAGACCACCCTGGCTTAACCAGATCTTCCATGGTCTGACATTTTTAAAAAGGGTCCGATAGAAAGTTGAAGCCCGACCAGATTATGAAGGGTTAATATAAAAACAACACCACACGAGCATATAGGAACAAAACTAGAAAGGCCAAAGCCCAAAATGAGTTTAAATTAAGTAGTGGCACATAGGTTAAGCAAAAAAACTTTCTACGAATACAATGGAAAGAAGATAAAGATTCAGGACAGGGCAGGCCCACCGCTCGGTCATTGAGAAAAGACAATAGTAGAAAATGTGGAAATACCAGAAGCGCTAAATGACATTTCGTTTCAGTTTTCACCACAAAGGATAGCAGCGAGGGGACATCTAACCAGTGAACTCCAGTGAAAATCATAGACTCACAGATGCATAGACTCCTAGAACTAGGAGGGACCTCAAGAGGCATCAAGGCCAGTCCCCTGCCCTCATGGCAGGGCCAAGGACCATCTAGCCCATCCCTGACAGGTGTCTGTCCAACCTGCTCTTCAACATCTCCAGGGATGAAGACTCCACAACCTCCCTGGGCAACTTATTCCAGTGTTTCACCATCCGGACAGGCAGGAAGTTTTTCCTAATGTCCAACCTCAACCTCCCTTGCTGCAGTTTAAGCCCCTTGCTTCTTGTTCTATCCCCAGAGGCCAAGCAGAACAATTTTTCTCCTAACTCATTTTAAGATGCTGAGGTAGGATCTCTGGTTAAATAGGGAAAGAACAGGTTAAATATTACTTAGAGAAGTAATATAATATAACCCGACTGAGGAGCTATCTGAGCCGTTAGGGATCATCTTCAGGCACTCACGGAAGCGGGGAGAGCTCCTTGCTCCACCAAGGAAAGGTTCCCGTGGCTGTTGTTAATTCTCCCCTCGGGAGCTGGTGGCCGGGCGGCTGGAAGAATTCTTCCCGTGGCCGAGGCCGGCTCTGCACTGAAAGCCCAGCCCAGCGACACGGCTCAGGGCTGTGACAGGCCCCCACTGAGCGGGGGTGAGGCCGACCGACGTCCCAGTGCGGACAGGGCCGTGTGGCAGGGAGAGTTCCTCTGTCGCGCTGGCTGCCGCTCAGGTGTGTGACCTGCGCCTACAGGAGCCACCGCCCGTTGCCCTAGGCAGGGCCTGCAGAGACGTGGGGCAGCCGCAGCTCTGCCTGGGGACGTGCTTCAAGTGAGGACAAGCCCCTCGGCGTGTCTACACAGGGCTGAAGTCCGTTTCACTACAGCCGGCCCTGGGCTAACACGGCTGCCACCTGACTCCAGCGCTGCCCCCTGACTATGGGTTGATTCCTGACTGCTGACTCCTGCTCTCACCACTAGGAAGGACCACCCCCAAACCAGTAACTGACACCGACGTCCCCCCAGTGAGTCCCAGCCTAGGTGCCCCTCTCAACCTGGAGGCACCCAAATGCCTTTGAACATCTGCCCCTTGCCTTAGCCAAGCGCCCAGCTAGTTCAGAGAAAGGCTGCAGGAGCTGGACAAGGAGACTTTAAGGCAGGTCAGATTTTACTCAATGCAGAAAAGCTGCAGGCCTGGCTCTGAGAGCCGAGCCCTGGCACTAAGGCTGTGTCTACACTCGCCGCTTCTTGCGCAAGTACGGCCATTCTTGCGCAAAAATCCGCAGAGCGTCCACACTGCCCGCCTGCTCTTGCGCAAATAAATTTACAGTCCGGCGTGGGAAGAGAGGGCTCCTTGCGCAAGAGTTACACTCTTTTTCAACAGGTGTAAGCCCACTTGCGTAGGAGTGATCCAAAGTCACAGGCTTAGCCACTGAACAAACAGGCGTTTGGACTCGGCACCAAGCCGATAATTCTACATCCCACAATTGCGCCACCCCCTGAGATAAATGACCCATCAGGGCTGGATTAACACAGGGGCCTTAGCAGGCCAGGCACCAGGCTAAAGGGCCCTGCAAGAGATCTGGACTTCTGGTGACCCACAGATCACCTTGTGGAGCCCCCTTAGCCTGGGGCACTGGGATGCAGGCACTAAGGCCCCTGTGCTAACCCGGCCCTGGCTAGGCTGCATAGCTGTCCCGTGCGCAGTGATGGGCTGTAGTCACATTCTGGGATGTAGAGACGAGGGGCTACAGAAACCTCCTCTCCCCAGCCATTGGATGGTGCAACGCAAAACCCACCCCAAAGCAGCCCGGCCAAACCCACGCCACAGTAAAACAGGACCACCTCCGCATGTGTTACAAATCAGACTGTCCCCGCCCATCCCATCTCCCCCGGCCCTCTCCAAACACCTCCCCCATCCCAGCTGCCTGCTGGGACCTGCCCCACATGTGGGCTTTGCAAGGCAACCAATGGCCAAGAGATTGAGGCATTTCCCGACCAGTGAGACCCCTGCCAGCACCTCCCTGCATCCACCAGCAGAGCAGGGTCGGGGGTGCCCCAGGACGCACGGCGCGTGAGTGGCCCCGCCCCCGGGCGCCCGGCGCGTGAGTGGCCCCGCCCCCGGGCGCCCGGGAGCCCATAAAGGTTGGGGACCACTGTTCTAGACTAACTGAAGTGTAGGAGCATAAGCTTTCAAAGACCCACTTCGTCAGATGCATGCCCACGAAAGCTTATGCTTCTACACTTCAGTTAGTCTATAAGGTGCCACAGGACTCCTCGTCGCTTTTGCAGATTCAGACTAACACGGCGACCCCTCTGATACTTGACACAATGGACAGTTCACTCCACACAAAGGACAACAGAGTTATTAAAAGACACAACTTAGTTTGCAAGGGGAAATGAGGAGCAGTGTCTAGACCAGCACCCCCTGGTGAGCCCAGCGTAACAGCCCAAGAAAGGAAACACCCAACCAGTGTTTTCAACAAACTGTGTCAGAAGCCAGACCCAGCATTTCAGGGCAGAACGGCCCGCAGCTGTGCTGCCAGTCAAGTAGTGAGTGAAAGACAGGAAACAGTAGTTACAGTTAGTATTTAATAAACCTACAAATTGTCTTCAAAAACGGTAACACAAGAGTTCACACAATCCCTAACACTCCCATCTGTGAAGAGGAAAATACAACGTGAGCGCTCAGACACCAGCTGTCGACTTGCACCCGGAGCCGTAACCTGGTGTCTATGAATGAGCAGCTGCCGTCCGTGTGTCTGTTCTACACGGCTCTGCGGGGCAGTGAAATGCTCACATCTGGCACGGGGACAACGAGATACGGGATCCTCTAGTCCAGAGGCGGAAGAAAGGGACAAGTCTCCCAGTGAGTGTGTCAGTGCGATAGGAGATCAGAGCCATGGTCTCAGCGTTGTAAAATCTCCCCTCTCCCCTTTCATAGTCCAGATAAACGCCGACCTTCCTGGGGACCTCGGAGAGCCCAAAACATAAAGTCAAGATTCAGTTGGATGTTTCCCTTCCTCTGCACTGAGTCTCTGGCAACTCCGGTTGTCCAGCTTCCCCTCGGTCCCATCTCCACCTCCCAGTAACGACTGCCCGAGGTGAACCCCTCTGACCCGAGCACACAAACAGAAGAGTCAAATCTCTCAGGGTTGTCGGGCAGATCCTGCTGTTTGTATCCATGTTCCACACTTTTCCGATCCTCAGACAGGACGAGCCGGGGATGGGCCGTGGCTGAGTCCAGAGTCACCTCCACTTGGGGGGGGGGGGGGAGAGAGAGAGAGTCAGTTTTTACAAAAGGAAAAATGATGCAGCACTTTAAAACTAACAAGATGGTTTAATAGGTGATGAGCTTTCGTGGGCCAGACCCACTTCCTCAGATCATATTCTGAAAGGGAACTGGCATGACCATATATACCAAAGGAATACAATGAAAAAAGTATTAGAATATATGAAAGCTCATCACCTATTAAACCATCCTGTTAGTCTTTAAAGTGCCGCATAGTTTTTCCTTTTGTTTTCCCATGATCAGACTAACACGGCTATCTCTCTATTACTAGTAAGTTTTACAGTCAGGGTGACCAGCTGGCCGGATGCTGCAGGGACCGTGCTGGGATTCGGGGCTTTGTCTTGTACAGGCTCCTATTGCCCTCTCCCCCCCCCCCCCCGCTCTGGTTGCTAGCTGGTCCCCCATCTCCACCCCCTGGATCTGAGCCCCTGGGGATCGCCGAGATACCCCTCTTCCACCTGTGGGGCCAGGTGACGGACAGGCTGCCGGCCGGACAGACCGGAGCTTCAAACCTGCACAGAGCGACCACTCCCGTCAGTGTCTCCCCTCTTTACCCAGGGACACAGCAAGTTCTTGGGGGAAGAAGAGGAAGCAAGAGGAGCAAACACCTTGTAACAATGGAACAAATGGCTAACACAGGGACATGGGATTTAGCAAAGATGTGGCCAAATCATGGAAAAATCTACAATTTGCTTTCCTTTCCAGACTCACGCACGTGCCTGGTAGCAAAGCAAAGTGACTCCAGATTGCAGAGGGAAAAATCAGGATCTAACCCCCAGCGCTGTCCCACGCTGCCGAGCTTTCTTTACACGGGGGGGGGGGGGGGGTGTGGAACAGGGATCTTCCCCCAGAGACCCCTCCCGCATCCCAGGGAACTTCACAAACTCACCTTTGCCTCCGGCCCTTTTTAGTCACCTGGAAGGGAAAAGAAAAAGAAACATTCAGCTCCACTTCTGCAGAAGGATTATACATAACATGGGGGAGGTGAATTTCTACACATCGGACCGTAAAGCAGGGTCTGAGATCCCCTCCGGTCTCAGAGGGTGCCACTACCCTTGTTATTTTGAAATAACTCCTGCTTCGGAAGAGGAACAGCACTGTTTGGAAATTGTTGTTTTGGGGAAAGCGGCGAGAAGTCCTGTGGCACCTTCTAGACGAACAGAGCTGAAGGAGCATAAGCTTTTGTGGGAAAAAACCCACTTCGTCAGATGCATGTAGTCTATAAGGTGCCACAGGACTCCTCGTCGCTTTTGCAGATTATCAGACTAACACGCCTACCTCTCTATTACTAGTAAGTTTTACAGTCAGGGTGACCAGCTGACCGGATGCTGCAGGGACCGTGCTGGGATTCGGGGCTTTGTCTTGTACAGGCGCCTATTGCCCCTCCCCCCGCTCTGGTTGCTGTCTGGTCCCCCTGTCTCCACCCCCAGGATCTGAGCCCCTGGGGATCCCCGAGACTCCCCCCTTCCACCTGTGGGGCCAGGTGACGGACAGGCTGCCCGCCGGACAGACAGGGGCTCTCCCAGGCTGCCTCCCACACCCAGGTGCAGCCACTGAGTTTCGGGGCCGCGTAAAGGCCCCCTGGAGCAGTGGGGAGCCCGAGCGCCTCGTCCTTGTGACTGGCGGGGGAGGGGCAGGTGGCCCCAAGAGAACAGAAGAAGCCTGAAGTCCCAGAGCTTCCCCCGGGGAAGAGACGGGGGGGGGGGGCACGGCCTTTACTCCGGAGCAAACACCAGCGAGTGGAGTGTCCCCCCCCCGATGGAAAACCAGCGCGGGCACCGGGGGGGGGGGGGGCTGGCTCCGTTCTGCAGCCCCTGAGTCCCAGTGGCCAGGCCCTAAGGAATGTGGGGACCCAGTGAACACCCCCCCCGGGGCAGGGCCCCTTTCCTCACCTGCACACCCCGCAGCACAGGCAGCCGGACCACACCCCTTTTAGGAGAGAGACTGGCTGTCTTCCTTCTGTCAGAAGGTAGCTCTGGGCTCACCGGGCTCTGAGCGCTCTGACCCTGCAGGCTGGACAGGAGATTGGCTGTCACTCTCGCTGCCTGTTCCAGGCAGGGACACCCGGTTCCCCGGGGAGGGGGGGGAAGCAGGGGCCTTGCCAACGGCAGCCCCAGGGATTCAGGGGGACAGGGGGGTGGCAGGGAGACAAACCCACCTGTCACCGCGGGATGGTGCATCCGCCTAGGGGGGAAGCAGAGAGACGAGGGTTCAGATTTCGCTCGGCAGGAGGGTTCTGCCCCTGCCCTGGGGACGTGTCGCCCTCTGGCCCCCAGAGCCCCCCCGGCTTTGTCTCCGGGCTGGGATTGGTCCCAGGCTGCTCCCGGCCTGTCCCAGCCCTCGGGTCAGACTCAGCCTCCGCGCCCGGCCGGGCAGCCCCTGCCCTTTGCCCCCAGCCTGGGCAGCCCCGGCTCACCAGGCAGAGGGGGGCCGGCAGCAGGGGGTGGGGCTGGGGGTCTCTAGCCAAGCAGGCTGCGGGAGGGGCAGAGCTCAGCTCCCCGCTCTAGCCAGCCCCAGACATCGCCCTGTGGGGCAGGGCAGCCTGCCCAGCACCTCCCACCTTCAATCTCTGCTGAGGGCCCCTCCCAGCAGCACTGTCTGCTCAGCAGGCAATCCCTGCACTGCCCCAGAGTGGGGAGGGGCTGCCGGGGGCCATGTGTAGGGTTGCCAGGTGTCCGGTATTGACCCGGACAGCCCAGTATTATCGCCTCCTATCTCGTAAAAAAAATCAGAAAATAGCGAACACCTGAAATGTTCAGTCCTTTCTGATTGGCTTCTTGGTTCTGCAGGGGAGCTGTCTGGCCCAGAGCAGGGAGACAAGATGGCCGTTAGCAGCCTGTTAGGGCCCAAAAGCTTCAAAAGTATTTCTTAAAGGGGCCATGCTGGTGTTGGGTTTTTTTTTTTTTTTTTTTTTTTTTGGCTTAATAACTCTCAGGAGCCATGTGCTTGGCCTGGGGCTGAGGCTGGCAGCAGGGGGCTGAATGGGGCCTGCCCAGCTCCCCATCCCCTTCACACACAGCTGTTCTGGAAGCCCCTTGTGCTGCTGCTGCACTGACAGCTGGGCCTGGCCTGGGCCCAGTCAATATATCCAGCAGGGACCACCTTAGGAAAAGTCTGCAACTTGGGGGAGGGGCTGGCGCATCCGGCCTAGAGCCATGGAACCGCTCCCATGATCCTTGTCTGTGATGAGCATCCCAGCCTCTATCCAGGAGCACCCCCCTCTCCTGTGCACTCCCCTTCCCTCCACAGGCTCCTGCCAATCAATAAGAGTATGCAAATAAATCAGTGCGGGAAGGTGACGATTGGCTGAGTTACCTCTGACGTCACAATGACTACAGCTACACAATGACGTGGCCCTGACTAGACTCGCAATAATGAGGTGCAACAGTCATTAGTAACTACGATTAATTACAAAGTAATGTCTTGAAACTGCGGCACAGGAACGAGATTTCAGGGAGATTTAACGCTACCTGAGGGTGAAGAATCAGTCTTTGTGATGCACCTAAATTCAACTCCTCCCTGAATAATAATTCTATCAAATTTGACAGCTAAATAAATACATTCTGAGGGAGAGGGACGGATTCCCCCTTTCGGTGCAAATCTGAACTCAGCCGTAGCTGTGGCATTGTGCACCACAGCCCCTAAAATACTGGCGCATGATCCCTGACCTGGGGACAATTCCCCGTAAGGAATCCTCTTCCGCTTCTACCTCTGGGTGCTGGGCTGGCTGAGCGAGCGCCTAGCAGCCAATGTTGGCCTCTCCCTCTGAATCTGAGCAGAGTCCCGGCGGGACCACCAGGCAACCGACCTGCCCACGACATACCTGCTTGTGCACCTGGGAGGCAGGCACAGAGCTCCTTCCTCTGTTAGGCCTAGGGAATGGAGCATGGCTTTGGACACAAGCGGCAGCCTCCTTCTGTTCCTCAGACACTTGTCCTCCGCCTCCTGAGGGTGACACAAGGGGCTGGAGCGTTTCCTCTTCCTGCTGCCACCCACGTCCCCGAGCCCCCAAAACAACAATCCCCTCCACCCGTCAGACCAAACTTTCCAACCCGCTAAATCTCACCAGCGGACGTCCTTGGAATGCTGGGTGCTCTGAGCGAGAGAGCAGCTCGAGAGGGGATTTGTTGGAGGGAGGCGTAATAGAGACATGGTGGTTAGGAAAGGGCCCCTTTCTGTCCCCCCCCGTCACTCGCCCGGGGAGGCCCCGTTCCCGTAACAGAGCCAAGCACCAAACCCAGCCCACGGCACCTTCCCACGGAGCAGGGCCCCGGCTCACCTGTGTCACCCCCCGACTCCGTCTGGGCGGCCCCTTGCCCTGCAGAAGAGACACTGGCCTTCCTTCTCCCCACCGAGCTTTGAGACAGCAACTGGTCAAACCTAGTCACAGAATCTCCCGTCATCTCTTGGCGCCTTCTCACCACCCACCCACCAGCGCTAGGGAGGGACGTTGAGCTCCTGGCCCGGGGGTCACAGGGGGACGGGAGAGTCAGCGGGGAGGCAACGCCGAATGGCACCAGCCATGAATAGCACGTCCCTCGTTTCCTGTCCCCTCCCCTCCCTCCCACCTCCCCCAAGGGCTGAAATGACCCGAGTAAACGCTAAACACCCTCGTGCTGATGGGGAACAGAGCGGGGCAGGGGTGGAGGAGATGGGACAGGATCTAGTTCTGGGTCTCTTTACCCCCATCCACAGCTCTTCATGCTGTGATCCCCAGGGGGCAGGGCGAGCGCTGCAGAGCAAGTCACAAACCCACCTGTTGGCGAGGGTCTTCACGCCCGCCTGGCCGGGAAACAGAAAGGAAGAGGCGTTTAGATTCCAGGAGAATGTTCTACGTGAACCGGGGACGTGGGAGAGTCTCAGACTCAGAGGCCCCAACCAGCCCCTGGGCCCTCCCGGCGCTGGACTCTGTTCCCACCTCCCCGCCGAGGGGCTACAGCCGGGCAGGGCTGCAGGCGAGGGAGGTGTGTGGGGTGGGAGCTACTTGTTGGTTGGCTGGGTGCAAGAGGGGTGGGTTGAGAGAGGCGGTTTTCCTGCTGGCTCTGTTTGCCTGCCATGTGGGGCTGGCCTCAGGGTACTCTCCTGCAGGGTTGCTTGGTGGTTTGAGGGCTCAGGGGGCTAAGCTGGGGGAGCTGTGTTTGTTTGCTGACTCTGTCTGGAATTTGGAAAAAACCCATTTGAAATCTGGCTTCTTTGGGACTTATTTCCTGGGTGCCACATTTGCAGCACAACCCCTCCCCCCCCCCCCCCAGCCCCTGCGGCAGAACGGGCCCGGTCTCAGCACGACCCCCTCTGGGTGCAGATCTCAAAGCTCCCGAGGCCAGGAGCAATTGCCGCGCCGGGGGCCGGCCCAGCCGCACGCTGACGGGACCCCCTGCAGCTCTGGGACGCTGCTAAATCCAAAGGGGTCTGAGCGTCTGGTCCCAGAGCGTTTGCGCTGTCACTGCCCGGCCCGCGGAGAAGGGAGAAAACGCGGCGACGCCGGACCCCTGTGGGCTGTGGAACATGCTCACGGCTCAGCCCCCGTTTCCTTTCTCCTCTCCCCCCTCCGCATGGGTCATGGGATACCAGGCTGCTAGAACGCCAAGAGGTACGAGGTGGCGCTGCCCAATGGCCCACGCGCGCCAGCCAGGCACCGACGGAGCCAACAGAGTTCCCCACTCAGCACCGGGAGTATTCACACAACATTGTTAGTTTGTACCTTGGGCTCAGCGCCCTCTCGTGTGTCACTGATCATGTGAGATCCTGGGTCCAGGGATGCCTGGTCAAGTCCATATTTAGGTGTAGAAGCCTCTTCACAGACACGAACGACATGACTCCCCGTCTCCTCCTGTTTCTCCTCTTGTGTCTCAGCCACTGGCTCGCTGCCGGGTTCCCTCCCTGCCAGTGAATGGATGGTGGGTTATTGGCACCTGCTCCCGGCTGCGTGTCGCTCCTGCCCGGCTACACACTCCCAACCTCCAAAATCTCCCACCCTGCGAGCCAGGGTCAGTTTCCCATTGATGGAGTCAGTCCATTCTCACGGGGTCACGTGTCGTGGTTCGGTAGAGTCCACGGGCAGCTCTGACTGCACTTGGCTGAGCAATAAACCTGGCTGGGCCCCTTCCATCCTTATTGGATTCGGGGTCCCTCTGGGTCGGCCATGGTCATTCACTGCACAAGTCGACGCAAGCACCCTTCCGGCTCTCAGCATCGACAGAGACCTGTGAGTTCACCATGGCAGAAAATCACCAGGGACCCCGATGTGATAGCAGTCGAAAACAGGCTGCGTGTGGCTGGGTGCTGTGCAGCCGGAGTGCCGATCTGGGAGACTGGGGCGGGCACAAACAGGCCGTAAGGGAAGGAGAGTGTCTAAGGTGGACATTTCCTGTGACTGTCGAACACCCGAACCCCAGCAGGGTAACAGGGCCCAGGCTGGCTGGCTGCTGGAGGTATAAGGAGGCCGAGAATGAGGGGACTCTTCAGGATCCAGGAACAGGGACAAGGGCAGCATTTCCCTGGACAAATGGTGACCGATTGGGCTTTGCAGGGAGGGGCCGAGCAGAGAGATCGGGGGCTGCAAGTCCAGTTACTCAAACACGGACCCAGCGCTCGGAGGTGCTGATCCACCCTGGTAGCTCCATAACCCCCTCCCCCCCCCCCCCCCCAAGCCTCATGCGCAGGCACCGGGCCCATCGGTTACCTTGGCATTCTCGTAACTCGCTCCCTGTGTTGATTCCCCTTCCATGGCCCCTCCAGTCAGGTTCATGTGGCTGGGGCTGAGAAGCGAGAGCTTCAAACCTGCGCAGAGCGACCACTCTCGTCAGTGTCTCCCCTCTTTACCCAGGGGCACGGCAAGTTCTCGGGGGCAGAAGAGGAAGCAAGAGAATCAAATACCTTGTAACAACGATACAAATGGCTACATGGGATTTAGCAGAGATGTGGCTAAATCATGGGAAAATCTACAATTTCTTCCTTCCTTTGCTTTCCTTTCCAGACTCACGCACGTGCCTGGTAGCAAGGCAAAGTGACTCCAGATTGCAGAGGGAAAAATCAGGATCTAACCCCCAGCGCTGTCCCACGCTGCCGAGCTTTCTTTACACGGGGGGGGGGGTGTGGAACAGGGATCTTCCCCCAGAGACCCCTCCCGCATCCCAGGGAACTTCACAAACTCACCTTTGCCTCCAGCCCTTTTTAGTCACCTGGAAGGGAAAAGAAAAAGAAACATTCAGCTCCACTTCTGCAGAAGGATTATACATAACATGGGGGAGGTGAATTTCTACACATCGGACCGTAAAGCAGGGTCTGAGATCCCCTCCGGTATCAGAGGGTGCCACTACCCTTGTTATTTTGAAATAACTCCTGCTTCGGAAGAGGAACAGCACTGTTTGGAAATTGTTGTTTTGGGGAAAGCGGCGAGAAGTCCTGTGGCACCTTCTAGACGAACAGAGCTGAAGGAGCATAAGCTTTTGTGGGCAAAGACCCACTTTGTCAGATGCATGTAGTGGAAATTTCCAGAGGCAGGGATAAATATGCAGGCCAGAATCAGACTAGAGATAATGAGGTGGATCCAATCAGGGAGGATGAGGCCCACTTCTAGCAGCTGATCTTCAACAAGCATTCTGGAAACTACGATACCCACATGAGAAAGTGAGGAAACAGATTAACAGAGCCAGACGTAGGCCCAGAAGCCTGTACGATGTGTACAGTACGGCATGGTAGGAGAGGGCTTCTTGCGCATGAGCTACGCTCTTTTTTAATAGGTGTAAGCCCTCTTGTGTAGGGGGCTCTTGCGCAAGAGCGCAGTGTGGACGCTTGGCAGGGATTTCTTGCACAAGAAAGCCCTATGGCTAAAATGGCCACCAGAGCTCTCTTGCGCAAGAGAGCAGCCACACTGCCATGGGCGCTCTTGTGCAAAAGCACTGCTCGCACATGGCAGTGTAGACATTTTGTTGCACAAGACTTTTTGCACAAGAACCCTTGTGCAAGATGTTCTTGAGCAAGAAGCCTCCAGTGTAGACATAGCCCTACAGTCCTCAGCTAAAACCTCCCCTATGTGTCATCCGTGATCTACAACCCATCCTGGACAACGATCCCTCGCTCTCACAGGCCTTGGGAGTCAGGCCAGTCCTTGCCCACAGACAACCCGCCAACCTGAAGCATATTCTCACCAGCAACTATGCACCGCACCACAGTAACTCTAACTCAGGACCCAATCCTTGCAACAAACCTCAGTGCCAACCCTGCTCACATATCTACACCAGCGACACCATCACAGGACCTAACCCATCACTGGTTTATTCTCCTGCACATCTACCGACATAATATACGCCATCATGTGCCAACAATGCCCCTCTGCCACATACATCGGCCAAACTGGACAGTCCCTAAGTAAAAGAATAAACGGACACAAATCAGATATTAGGAATGGCAACATACAAAAACCTGTAGGGGAACACTTCAATCTCCCTGGACACACAATTGCAGATCTCAAGGTAGCCATCCTGCAGTAAAAAAACTTCAGGACCAGACTTCAAAGAGAAACTGCTGAGCTACAGTTCATCTGCAAATTTGACACCATCAGCTCAGGATTATGCAAAGACTGTGAATGGCTTGCTAACTACAAAAGCAGCTTCTCCTCTCTTGGAATTCACACCTCCAGATCAGCTACTAGAAGTGGGCCTCATCCTTCCTGATTGGATCCACCTCGTCATCTCCAGCCTGATCCTGGCCTGCATATTTATACCTGCCTCTGGAAATTTCCACTGCCTGCATCTGACGAAGTGGGTCTTTGCCCACGAAAGCTTATGCTCCAACACTTCAGTTAGTCTATAAGGTGCCACAGGACTCCTCATCACTTTTGCAGATTATCAGACTAACACGGCCACCCCTCTGATACTTGTTTTTGGGAGTTATTATTCTGAAATAACTCACTTGTGTAGACCTGCCCTAGTGTAGACATGTAGACTGTTTCAGCAGCTGGGTCACTGAGGGATCCCGGTTCTGGGCAGCCTGTTTCTACAGAGGTGTTTACCTTGACCAGAGTTGTTGAGTTGTCAGTGAGTTTCTTCAGCCTCCTGTGCATCTCCTCGGCTGCGCTGGGGGAAAGGAGTTTCTGGTCCATGGTCACAAGCGAGCGCAGTCTCCCGTAGGTGGACTCCATTCCCGCTAGGTGCTTTCTCATTGTCTCCTTCAATAACAAGTTAAAATGAACATAACGACGTGGACCTTTCTATTTGTAAGCAGGGGCCAAACTACTGCTTGCAATCAGCCAGCTAAAAGGAGAGAGTTGCCCTGGAGGTTGGGTATGCTCACTCAGTTAATTAACTGTTAATTGTTCATATGTAAATACAGCTCAGGCCAGGAGGGGGAAGGAATCCGAGGGGTGGGTCTGTAAATCCAACTCAGCCAGGGCTGATGGAGGGTCAGTGTTGGAATGGAATGTGGTGTATTGTAACTAATTTGGGCTGTTGTGGGGGTCACAAATCATGCCACCCCTAAATGTAGGAACTGTAAACTATGACTCCACTGCTTGCAGGAAAGACACCATCATTGTAAGAGGTCTGCGAGGAACAAGCCTCCTCCTTCCAGAGTCGAGTGTAATAAACTGGGGAGAGGTAGGGGGAAAGGGCTTGAGTCAGCCTGCTTCATGCCTGCCAGGTGTGAGCTGTAAGGCTATGTCTACACTGGCATTATCTTGCACCAGATGTATGCAAATGAGGCTAAGCATAGAATATTGCTGAGCCTCATTTGCATATCTAATGAGCCGCCATTTTTGTGGAAGAGGCTCTTGCACCAGAAGGAGCTGTCTACACTGCCCCTTCTTGCGCAATGCCGTTATGCTGATTATTTTCAGGAATAATGGCAGCGTGCAAGAGGGTTTTTCTTGCACAAGAGGGCTGTGTCTAGACTGCATCCCTTTTCCGTAAAAGGGATGCAAATTAGACACATCGCAATTGCAAATGAAGCAGGGATTTAAATCCCCCCCCCCCCGCTTCATTTGCATAAAAATGGCTGCCGCTTTTTTCCGGCTCGGAGCTTTGCCAGAAAAAAGCGCCATTCTAGATGCGGATCTTTCGGAAAATAAAGCCTTTTCTGAAAGATCCCTTATCCCTCTAGGGCTACGTCTACACTGGAATGATTTTCCGGAAATGCTTTTAACGGAAAAGTTTTCCGTTAAAAGCATTTTTGGAAAAGAGCATCTAGATTGGCAGGATGCTTTTCTGCAAAAGCACTTTTTGCGGAACAGCATGTGTGGCCAATCTAGACGCGCTTTTGCACAAAAAAGCCCCGATCACCATTTTCGCGATCGGGGTTTTTTTGCGCAAAACAAATCTGAGCTGTCTACATTGGCCCTTTTGCACAAAAGTTTTGCGCAAAAGGGACTTTTGCCCGAACGGGAGCAGCATAGTATTTCCGCAAAAAGCACTGATTTCAGACAGTAGGAAGTCAGTGCTTTTGAGGAAATTCAAGAGGCCAGTGTAGACAGCTGGCAAGTTTTTCCAGAAAAGTGGCTGATTTTCTGGAAAAACTAGCCAGTCTAGACACAGCCAGCCTGAGACTGGTTCAACCTGCCTCTTTCCCTCTCGTTTCAAGGACAGACCTAAAGCAGACTCCATGGCTATGTCTACACTCACAGCTTCTTGCACAAGTATGGCCATTCTTGCACAACAATCTACAGTGTCCACACTGCCCGCCCACTCTTGCACAAGGAAATGTGCAGTACGGCGTGGTAAGCGAGGGCTTCTTGCGCAAGAGCTACGCTCTTTATTTAACTGGTGTAAGCCCTCTTGTGCAGGAGCTCTTGTGCAAGAGGGCATTGTGGACACGTGGCAGGGGATTTCCTGTGCAAGAAAGCCCTTTGGCTAAAATGGCCATCAGCGCTTTCTTGCGCAAGAGAGCATCCACACCGCCATGTCATGGATGCTCTTGCACAAAAACACAGCTCATACATGGCAGTGTGGACGTGTTCTTGCGCACGAAGCTGCAAGTGTAGACATAGCCTATGAGGAGTCTTTCTGCTAGTCCAGTGAGAGTTGGAATCTTTTGCCAGCCTAGGTGGTGGCTAAAGAGTTGAAATTGCTAAGAGCTGAAGTCACGGTTTTGGCCTAGAGCCAGACCCATTGCAGCCAGCGGAGAGGCTGGCGGGAGCGACCGGTGGGCAGCCAGCGGCCGGCCGGTAGGAGTGGCGGCAGGCAGAGTTAGCAGACAACAGGAGCAGCCCGAAGGTGGCCTAGCCTCAGTCTCAATGAGCAGAGTCATCAGGGTGAAGTGTCAGAGTCTGCACAGATCTGTAGGTGGGGCGTTTGAAGTGGGGTACTGGGAAAGTTTGGGTAAATGAATGGAACCTGACCTTGGACTGGTGAGCCTGAGAGACAAAAGCCATTTCTCAATCCATTTGAGCTGGGGCGGTTACTCGTGGGGGGCTATGAACTCCGTTTGTGGTATTTTCCCAAGCTAATGCCATGTGACTACTCTCTCTCTTCCATTAAAAGTTTCTTTCTACACTCAGAGTCTGTGCGTGCGAGTGGGGAAGCATGGCCTCTCAGAGGCACCCAGGGGTGTGTGAATTTCCCAGGCTACTGGGCGGGGGCTCGAGCCGGTCCTGTGTGAGATGGTCCCCTAGATATTGAACCTGGCCCTGTTTGCTGCTGGGCCTACCCGTCAGAAGGGTTACGTATTAAAGGGAAAAAGATGTTTATTTCCCCCCTGAAATTTAGTGAACCAAACTAAATAACGGTGCCTACCCAGTGCTCCTGGACAGCCTCCTCCACGGGAGCCACCGTGTGACCGCGGTGATCCTGGGACTCCTTGCACACCAGGCAGATGGGGGTCTGATGCTCCTTGCAGTAGAGTTGCAAAGGCTGTTGGTGTTTTTCACACGTGTTCCTTTCTCTCGGATCTCCCACAATCTGTGCCCTTAAAAACTTCACAATCTTCTTCAGCTCCCAGTTGGGCTGTAAGTGTTTCTTTCGAAGTTTCCCTTTGCACAGAGGACAGGTGACGTCTCCGTCTCCCTGGCAGTGCCGGGCGATACATTCTCGGCAGAAGCTGTGTCCACACTCTGCAGTCACAGGGTCCCGGAATAAATCCAGACAGATGGGACAGGTGACTTCAGCTTTAATGGGCTGGAAAGGCTCCGCAGCCGCCATGGTGCTTTCTAGGCAGGGACAAAGAAGTTCCCTGCCACCCTCACTTACCTCCTAACATGTCTGTCTGGCGGCAGGAAGGTGCCTCGCCCCTCAGGTATCATGTCAGTCCAAAGGCTTTGCTGCAATGGAATGGCTCCAGGAAGCCAGAGACAGAACAGATACCTTTGGCCTCTCAGGATCACAGATAAGCTTCTCTCTGCACCCCCCAGCCCGCCTCCCTGCAGGCAATAAGGGAGCCGTTCCGTGGTCCCCTCTGTGCTAGGAAAGTGACCCATTTCTGACCCCAGTGCCAGCAAAAGGCCCATCTCACCCCACTGAGGCTGACAGGGCCCAGGCTGCCTGCGTCCGGGAGGTAAAAGCCATTTGGAGCTGCGCCCCAGAGAGCCTGCGAGGGCCCCTCCCGACCGTCCAAGGGCTCCGCGTCGCGCTCAGACAGGGCTGCCGAGTTCCTGCAGGAATGTTCTTCTGTGGAACCCCCCCATGCCCACGCGGACGGCCCGTCCGTGGGACCCTGCAGCCTGAGCCGGGCTGGACCCGCCCCAGAGACATGAGCTGGGGGGAAGGTCTGGGAGGCTGGGCAGAAGCAAAACCCTCCAACACACCGAGCCCAGTGTCCTCAATGCCCCCCCCCCCAGAAGTGCAGAGAAACCCAGAGCGCGTTCGCCCCAGAAATCTCTGTGCAGCCGCCTGCACCCGGGTGGCCCGTGGGACTCGGTGTCTCGGCCGCGGCCGTGAGAACGCAGGAAACGCTCAGCCCAGCCCCGCACCACGGCCCCAAAGTAACGTTCCTGTGAGGAGCCACAAACCACAGGCCCCCGGCCCTGGGAAACAGAGACAGGTGCAGCCTCCCCCCAGCACCAGCACCCGCGCTGAGCTCTCACCCCAGGGCCTGTGCTCCCCCCCCACAGTGCATCCCCCTCTCCTCGGCCTCTCTCCCATCTGGGATCTCCCAGCCCCCTGGTGTCTCCTCTACCCGCCCTGGTCTCCTGCCACCCGCACGGACCTTTTCTCTCTGCCGGGGGGTCTGGGGAGACGAGGGTTTTATTGCAGAAGGGGGAGGGAGCAGCGAGGGGCGAGGACGGTCTGGGGGGGATTGTGACCAGGTGAAAGTGATCTCGAAATGGCAGCGTTTGTGATTCTAAGGAAGCGGCGGAGGGAAAACTGAAGAACCGAGGTCGAGGGTTCCAAGCAGGCAGACTTTCCCAACACACAATTGCAGACACTGGCCGTTGTTCAGAGGGACGTTATTACCGGCAGGAGAGCAAACTAACCCACTGCATGGGACAGATAGGAAGTCTGGCAAGTGTGCTGTGAGCCACACCGTGGCTGGTAATTACGGCTGGGGCTGGTCATCCCTCCCCACACCCCCAGCCTCTCCGCCAGCGCTCGCCTGTGGGCAACTCACTTCCACGCAGGAGCTGGTCAGAGGCCGCTCAGAGCATCTCAGGACGTAAGAACCAAACTCCCCTCCCAAAGTGGAATTCCTCCCCCAGCCTTTCGCTCTGTGCTGTCCCAGACAGGAGATTGCACTGTCGGCTTTGATCATGCCACACCCCTGTCCCCGCTCCGCACCCCTCCCGCCTGGCCTGACTCCCTGCTGGGCTTGGACATCCACCAAAGTGTGACCCACATCACCCCCCTAGGCTGGGGGGGTCTTCTGTGGAGTCTCTGGTGCCTAATAAAGGCCGAGCGGCACCCAAAGTTTTTCCCACACTCAAGGCATTCGTTGGGCTTTTCTCCCGCGTGGATCTTCTGGTGCTAGTGGAAGGTGGATCTGTCCCGGGTGCTTTCCCCACAGGCCAGGCACTGGTAGGCTGTGTCTACATTGCATGCTTCTTCCGCAAGAACAGTTGGTCTTGCGCAAAAACTTGCAGTGTCTACACTACACTCCTGTTCTTGCACAAGTAAATTTACAGTGTAGCGTCAGAAAACAGGGCTTCTTCCGGAAGAGTTATTCCTCTCCCCAGGAGGAATAAGCCCTCTTGTCAAGAGTTCTTGCACAAGAGGCCAGTGTAGACAGGCAACATGAATTTCTTGCGCAAGAAGCCCCTATGGTTCAAATGGCCATCAGAGCTTTCTTGGGCAAGAGAGTGTCCACACTGGCACCAATGCTCTTGTGCAAAAGCACATGGCAGTGTGGACGCTCTCTTGTGGAAGACTGTGACGGGGCGGACTGTCTCTGCCCGTCCGAAGATGATCCGCCCCGCACTGATCCCGCGGTAGCGCTCGCACTCCTCGGAGGTGACCGGGAAATGCAGGTTGTTTGTGTCCGTTGCTTGGCCGTGGCGGGGCAGCTGATAGGCGGGGGCGAGGCAAGCCGGGGGGGGGGGTAGGTCGAGCGCCGGGGCACGCTCAGGGCGGGAGGACGCCCTGCCTGTCGACAGGGTCAGCGGGTGACGTCACAAGGTCAGGGTGAAGATAGAGGTTAAAAGGCAGAAGAGGAAGAGAATGGGGGAGAGAAGGGAAGGTAGGAGGAGGAGGACCAGGAGTCTGGAGAGGCCGAGGGGGCGAGCGAGGTAGGAAGTAGCCCAGGGCAGGGCCTGGAGATTGGGCCGGCTGGCCGGTGAGTTTCAGGCTAAACCCCCACCGGCTGGACAAGGCAAGCCGAGCCTGTCCTTAGGGCCCTGGGCTGGGGCCCGTGAGAGAGGGTGGGCCTGGGCCCCCCTACTCCGTGTTCCCAGACCGGGAAGGCTACAGTGCCCAGAGTCAGGACTGCCAGTCGCCCTTGAACTAAGGGGTGACGCAGGCCAGGGACTGGCCCCGCGAGCCAGAAAGACAGGCACGGGAGTGAGCACGGGGCCGCCCGTGTACAAAGACCTTTTGCACAAGAACTCTTCTGCAAAACAGTTCTTGCGCTAGAAGCCACCAGTGTAGCCGTAGCCGTAGGGTTTTTCTCCTGCCTTCTGTCTCGGGTGTCTAACCAGCTGTGTGCGCTGGCGGAAACTTTTCCCGCACTGGGGGCATGTGTGGGGCGTCTCCCCCGTGTGGATTCTCTGGTGTTTGTTACAGGTGGAGCGATCCCGGTATCTCTTCCCGCATGGGCATGGGCAGGGGCTCTCCCCTGTGTGGATTCTCTGGTGTTTGTTACAGGTGGAGCGATCCCGGTATCTCTTCCCACATGGGCATGGACAGGGGCTCTCCCCCGTGTGGATTCTCTGGTGTTTGTTACAGGTGGAGCGATCCTGGTATCTCTTCCCACATGGGCATGGGCAGGGGCTCTCCCCCGTGTGGATTCTCTGGTGTTTGTTACAGGTGGAGCGATCCCGGTATCTCTTCCCACATGGGCATGGGCAGGGGCTCTCCCCTGTGTGGATTCTCTGGTGTTTGTTACAGGTGGAGCGATCCCGGTATCTCTTCCCACATGGGCATGGGCAGGGGCTCTCCCCTGTGTGGATTCTCTGGTGTTTGTTACAGGTGGAGCGATCCCGGTATCTCTTCCCACATGGGCATGGGCAGGGGCTCTCCCCTGTGTGGATTCTCTGGTGTTTGTTACAGGTGGAGCGATCCTGGTATCTCTTCCCGCATGGGCATGGGCAGGGGCTCTCCCCCGTGTGGATTCTCTGGTGTTTGTTACAGGTGGAGCGATCCCGGTATCTCTTCCCGCATGGGCATGGGCAGGGGCTCTCCCCTGTGTGGATTCTCTGGTGTTTGTTACAGGTGGAGCGATCCCGGTATCTCTTCCCACATGGGCATGGGCAGGGGCTCTCCCCTGTGTGGATTCTCTGGTGTTTGTTACAGGTGGAGCGATCCCGGTATCTCTTCCCACATGGGCATGGGCAGGGGCTCTCCCCTGTGTGGATTCTCTGGTGTTTGTTACAGGTGGAGCGATCCCGGTATCTCTTCCCGCATGGGCATGGGCAGGGGCTCTCCCCCGTGTGGATTCTCTGGTGTTTGTTACAGGTGGAGCGATCCCGGTATCTCTTCCCGCATGGGCATGGGCAGGGGCTCTCCCCTGTGTGGATTCTCTGGTGTTTGTTACAGGTGGAGCGATCCCGGTATCTCTTCCCACATGGGCATGGGCAGGGGCTCTCCCCTGTGTGGATTCTCTGGTGTTTGTTACAGGTGGAGCGATCCCGGTATCTCTTCCCACATGGGCATGGGCAGGGGCTCTCCCCCGTGTGGATTCTCTGGTGTTTGTTACAGGTGGAGCGATCCCGGTATCTCTTCCCGCATGGGCATGGGCAGGGGCTCTCCCCTGTGTGGATTCTCTGGTGTTTGTTACAGGTGGAGCGATCCCGGTATCTCTTCCCACATGGGCATGGGCAGGGGCTCTCCCCTGTGTGGATTCTCTGGTGTTTGTTACAGGTGCAGCGATCCCGGTATCTCTTCCCGCATGGGCATGGGCAGGGGCTCTCCCCTGTGTGGATTCTCTGGTGTTTGTTACAGGTGGAGCGATCCCGGTATCTCTTCCCACATGGGCATGGGCAGGGGCTCTCCCCTGTGTGGATTCTCTGGTGTTTGTTACAGGTGGAGCGATCCTGGTATCTCTTCCCGCATGGGCATGGGCAGGGGCTCTCCCCTGTGTGGATTCTCTGGTGTTTGTTACAGGTGGAGCGATCCCGGTATCTCTTCCCACATGGGCATGGGCAGGGGCTCTCCCCCGTGTGGATTCTCTGGTGTTTGTTACAGGTGGAGCGATCCCGGTATCTCTTCCCGCATGGGCATGGGCAGGGGCTCTCCCCTGTGTGGATTCTCTGGTGTTTGTTACAGGTGGAGCGATCCCGGTATCTCTTCCCGCATGGGCATGGGCAGGGGCTCTCCCCTGTGTGGATTCTCTGGTGTTTGTTACAGGTGGAGCGATCCTGGTATCTCTTCCCACATGGGCATGGGCAGGGGCTCTCCCCTGTGTGGATTCTCTGGTGTTTGTTACAGGTGCAGCGATCCCGGTATCTCTTCCCACATGGGCATGGGCAGGGGCTCTCCCCTGTGTGGATTCTCTGCTGTTTGTTACAGGTGCAGCGATCCCGGTATCTCTTCCCACATGGGCATGGGCAGGGGCTCTCCCCTGTGTGGATTCTCTGGTGTTTGTTACAGGTGGAGCGATCCCGGTATCTCTTCCCACATGGGCATGGGCAGGGGCTCTCCCCCGTGTGGATTCTCTGGTGTTTCTTACAGGTGGAGCGATCCCGGTATCTCTTCCCACATGGGCATGGGCAGGGTCTCTCCCCCGTGTGGATTCTCTGGTGTTTGTTACAGGTGGAGCGATCCCGGTATCTCTTCCCGCATGGGCATGGGCAGGGGCTCTCCCCCGTGTGGATTTTCTGGTGTTTGTTACAGGTGGAGCGATCCCGGTATCTCTTCCCGCATGGGCATGGGCAGGGGCTCTCCCCCGTGTGGATTCTCTGGTGTTTGTTACAGGTGGAGCGATCCCGGTATCTCTTCCCGCATGGGCATGGGCAGGGGCTCTCCCCTGTGTGGATTCTCTGGTGTTTGTTACAGGTGGAGCGATCCTGGTATCTCTTCCCACATGGGCATGGGCAGGGGCTCTCCCCTGTGTGGATTCTCTGGTGTTTGTTACAGGTGGAACGATCCTGGTATCTCTTCCCGCATGGGCATGGGCAGGGGCTCTCCCCTGTGTGGATTCTCTGGTGTTTGTTACAGGTGGAGCGATCCCGGTATCTCTTCCCGCATGGGCATGGGCAGGGGCTCTCCCCTGTGTGGATTCTCTGGTGTTTGTTACAGGTGGAGCGATCCTGGTATCTCTTCCCACATGGGCATGGGCAGGGGCTCTCCCCTGTGTGGATTCTCTGGTGTTTGTTACAGGTGGAGCGATCCTGGTATCTCTTCCCGCATGGGCATGGGCAGGGGCTCTCCCCTGTGTGGATTCTCTGGTGTTTGTTACAGGTGGAGCGATCCCGGTATCTCTTCCCGCATGGGCATGGGCAGGGTCTCTCCCCTGTGTGGATTCTCTGGTGTTTGTTACAGGTGGAGCGATCCCGGTATCTCTTCCCACATGGGCATGGGCAGGGGCTCTCCCTCGTGTGGATTCTCTGGTGTTTGTTACAGATGGAGCGATCCCGGTATCTCTTCCCGCATGGGCATGGGCAGGGGCTCTCCCCTGTGTGGATTCTCTGGTGGGTACTGACGGTGGATCTGTCGCTGAGGCCTTTCCCGCACTCGGGGCATTTCTAGGGCCTCTCCCCCATGGGGATCACCTGTTGGACAGAGAGGGCGGAGCGGCACACGAAGCTTTTCCCGCACGCCAGACATTTGTGAGGCCTCCCTCCCGTGTGGACTCTCTGATGCTCGGTGAGGTTGGAACCGGCTGACGCTTTTCTCACGGGCAGGGCACTGGTCCGGCCTCCCTCCCGTGTGGACTCTCTGATGCTCGGTGAGGTTGGAACCGGCTGATGCTTTTCTCACAGGCAGGGCACTGGTCTGGCCTCCCTCCCGTGAGGACTCTCTGATGCTCGGTGAGGTTGGAGCCGGCTGATGCTTTTCTCACAGGCAGGGCACTGGTCTGGCCTCTCTCCCGTGTGGACTCTCTGATGCTCGGTGAGGTTGGAGCCGGCTGACGCTTTTCTCACAGGCAGGACACTGGTCCGGCCTCTCTCCCGTGTGGACTCTCTGATGCTCGGTGAGGTTGGAGCTGGCTGACGCTTTTCTCACAGGCAGGGCACTGGTCTGGCCTCTCTCCCGTGTGGACTCTCTGATGCTCGGTGAGGTGGAGCCGGCTGACGCTTTTCTCACAGGCAGGGCACTGGTCTGGCCTCCCTCCCGTGAGGACTCTCTGATGCTCGGTGAGGTTGGAGCCGGCTGATGCTTTTCTCACAGGCAGGGCACTGGTCTGGCCTCTCTCCCGTGTGGACTCTCTGATGCTCGGTGAGGTTGGAGCCGGCTGATGCTTTTCTCACAGGCAGGGCACTGGTCTGGCCTCCCTCCCGTGAGGACTCTCTGATGCTCGGTGAGGTTGGAGCCGGCTGATGCTTTTCTCACAGGCAGGGCACTGGTCCGGCCTCTCTCCCGTGTGGGCTCTCTGATGCTCGGTGAGGTTGGAACCGGCTGATGCTTTTCTCACGGGCAGGGCACTGGTCCGGCCTCTCTCCCGTGTGGACTCTCTGATGCTCGGTGAGGTTGGAGCTGGCTGACGCTTTTCTCACAGGCAGGGCACTGGTCTGGCCTCTCTCCTGTGAGGGCTCCCTGGTGAAGAACGAGGAAGGACCGCCAAGGGAACCTTTTCCCACAGTCCTTACACAGGCGGGGCCTCTCTCCAGGGGGGATTCTCTGCTGGCCAGTCAGTGCCTTGGATTATTTCAGCTCCTCTGGTCCTCGGCAGGGACCGACCCCTCTCTCCTGCGGGTGGTTTCCCTGCTGCCTCTCTGGCCTGCGCTGAGTCTTACGGGCTTCTCCCTGCTCCGGACACCGGGACACCTCCCCTTCGGCTCTTCCCAACCCTGCTGGTTCAGGCCCCTCTTTCAGGGTATTTACAGCTCTGAGGCCTAGGCACCAGGGAAGCCCTCCCAAGGCCAGGGAGCTGCCTGGTCAGCGGGGCGGGGAGAGGTAGGGGGACCAGGGCCCTCCCGCTTCACTGGGTCCCAGCCCAGGGCCCTGCGGGCAGAGGCGAGTGCTGCTGCCTGCTCCGTGGGGACTCCTGCCGATACACACCGAGCTCCGGCGGATAATCCTCTGCCCTGGGCTACTTCCAACCACTCCCTGCGGACTGATCAGTTCACTGCGCTCTTGTAGGCCACCCCCTTAGCTGGGGCTGTCGCTGGGGCTGGGGCTGCAGGGGCTGCTCCTCGGGAGGCGGCGGCTTCAGGGGCTGCTCCTCGGGAGGCTGTGGGCACTAGAGGGACGACTCGGGAGCTCTGGCCCGAGCTCCTTCCCCTCCAGCAGCCAGCCCCAACCGAGTGGCTCCCTGGGCTTTTATACCCGGCCTCCCCTGGGAGCCTGCCCAGCAGGGCTGTGGGGTGGGGCCTTTTCCGCCAGCTGGTCCAGGGCCGCTCCATGCCCATCAGCGCAGGGTAGGTTGGCCCCGTCACACTGGGCTGTAATGGCCACGTGCATGGATGGCAGAGGGGGGTTGTAGAAAGCGAGGGACCTGTAACCAAGGAACTGAAACAGAGGGTTGTGACTTTTCAGCTGCGTTCTTCACAACAACATTGTGGTGGGTTTAACACAACGCAGGGCCCACTTCAAAACAACGTACCTGGGGCACAACATGCCCACGATCTGCCTGCCCACCCGGCTGTGCTGGGGAGGCCACAAAAAATGTGCAGGCGGGAACTCTTCTCCCTGTGCTGGTGGGTGAAACGGGGCAGGCAGGACCTGCCATTAAGGCAAGAAGACAGGGCCCCTCTCACCGCCACTGTGCCTCCGGGATGTCCCTTGCCCCAGAGCCCTCTAGGGGTTTGGAACAGCTGCCATAGGAAGAGAGGCTAAAAAGACTGGGACTTTTTAAACTTAGACTAGAGGAGACTAAGGGGGGATAGGATAGAGGTCTATAAAATCATAACAGGTATGGAGGAAGTGAATAAGGAAAAGTTATTTACTTGTTCCCACAATAAAAGAACGAGGGGTCACCAAATGAAATGAAGAGGCAGCAGGTTTAAAACAAACAAAAGGAAGTTTTTCTTCACACAGCGCACAGTCAACCTGTGGAACTCCTTGCCAGAGGATGCTGTGAAGGCCAGGACTTTAATAGGGTTAAAAAACAAAATGGATAAAATTCATGAAGGACATGTCTATCAATTGCTATTAACCAGGATGGGTAGGAGTGGTGTCCCTAGCCTCTGTTTGTCTGGAAACAGACGACAGGAGAGGGATCACTTGATGATTCCCTGTTCTGTTCACTCTCTCCGGGGCACCTGGCACTGGTCACTGGGGGCAGACAGGACATGGGGCTGGATGGACCTTTGGTCTCACCGAGTTCGGCCGCTTCTACATACGGGGGTGCACATGGACTCAGCAGAGTGGAATTTAAACAAACAACAAAAGAAAGGGGGGAACAGCCTTGCATTGGTGGCAGCGGTGGGATGTGTAGGAAAGAGTAATGCCCCTCCCATCCCCCACAGTCTCACACGAAGTGGCTTTGATGTTGGAAAAAGGGAGAAGTGTTATTACTATAATGAGGTTAACTGACCTGTTGTTATGACATGCACACGAGTGGCAGCTTTTAGACGCCCCCCTGTCACCCGCCTGGTGAGCAGTCGCAGATTCCAGAGCTTCACACCAGCCACTGAGCAAAGGTCACCACCTGCCCCCTAGGAAAACCAGTCAGGCCGCAGCCTCAGCTGCCACAAGACTGCTCTGAGGAGACAGGAAACCTTCTTGCTGGTATAACCGCTTCCCACAAAGCAAGGAGACTGCATGGCCAGGCTGAATTTGCCCAGGGCTTGTCAGAGCTGAGCCTGGCAGCTCTCAGACGCTTCTCAGAAGCAGGCGGGAACTTTTTCAGGGGAAAAGGCAAGACGTCACATTTATTGAGAACTAGCAGAAATACCCGGCATCACCCAGGGAAAATATAGTAAAAGATGTGATGAAGGAACTACATCAGTGACATTAACATGGCATATTTTATTGGAAATATTTTTCTCTTTTATATTACTTTAAGAAATTCATGTAGCTAGTACTTCTTTTGTTCTCTCTCTCTTTCTCTCTCTGGGTATGTCTACACTACAGAGTTAGTTCGAATTAGTTAATTCGAACTAAGCTAATTCGAACTAACACGTCTAGAACTAAAAACTAGTTCGAATTAGCGTTTTGCTAATTCGAACTAGCATGTCCATATTGAGTGGACCCTGAACAGGGCTTAAGGATGGCCGGAAGCAGTGCCGGCAGGGCATCAGAGTAGGACTTAGAGCGTGGAGATGCTGTCTCAGGCTAGCCGAGGGCTGCGCTTAAAGGGACCCGACCCCCACCCCGGACAGACAGTTCTCAGGGGTGCCCCGCTTGCAAAGCAGTCCTGGCTTGGAGTGCCCGGAGTACCCACACTGGGCACATCACACCACTCGGCCATCAGCCCGGCTGCACTTGCCGCAGGCTGCCATCTGGGGAGAGGGGGCAATTGGGGGGCTGCAGGAGAGCTTCCACCCCCAGAAGCCCGCAGAGCCAGCCCAGTCGTCCCCATCAGGGGCTCGTACCCCATTCCTCCCTCACCTCCTTCCACTTACCCTTCCCTAGCCCCCCTTCCTGATGTACAAAATAAAGATAACGTTTCTTCCAACATTGACTCTGTCTTTATTGAACAAAACTGGGGGAGACTGCGAAAAGGAGGTGGGAGAGGGGAGGGCAACTAACATGATCAGGGGTTGGGAACAGGTCCTAGATGAAGAGAGGTTACAGAGACTGGGACTGTTCAGCTTAGAAAACAGGAGATGGAGCGGGGACAGGATAGAGGTCTCTAAAAGCAGGGGTTGGGTGGAGAGGGTGCATTCATAAAAGTTCTTCCTGAGTTCCCATAAAGAAGGACTAGAGGACACCAAAGGAAAGGAATGGGTAGCAGGCTTGAAACGAGTAAGAGCAAGTTGTTCTTCAGAAAGCAAATAGTTAACCTATGGAACTCCTTGCTGCAGGAGGCTGTGAAGGCTACAACTAGAACAGAGTTGAAAGGGAAGTGAGATCAAGTCATGGAGGTTGGGTCCATGGAGTGGTCTTAGCCAGGGGGTAGGAGTGGTGTCCCTGCCCAAAGTTTGTGGAAGGCTGGAGAGGGATGGCACGAGACAAATGGCTTGGTCACTGTCTTCGGTCCATCCCCTCCAGGGTCCCTAGGGTTGGCTGCTGTTGGCAGACAGGCTACTGGGCTAGATGGACCTTTGGTCTGACCCAGGATGGCCATTGTAAGCTCAGGGCTCAGGGTCGGGGGTCTCAGTGGACCCCCTTGTTTTTCATGCACACCTGCTCCTGGGTGGCCAGGCTGGCAGCTCTCCTGCCCTAGACGGCCACTTTCCTGTGCCTAGTGCGGAGATCGTGAACGAGGTCCACGATGTCCGCACTAGCCCAGGAAGGTGCCCGCCTCTTGCGGTCCCGGGTAAGCTCCCGGGAGCTGCCAGCCTGGTCCCGGGAAGAGGGGGAGGGCTGGGGGACATCGGGCGGCTGGCTCGAACCGTGCCAGGTGCAGGGTCTGCTGGCTGGGTGCTGGCAGGCTTGCACCTGGAACGGGCACCGTAGCCAGCCCGTGCCCCTTTAAGGGGTCCGGGGCCGGGAGGGGGGCAATAGAGTTTCCCTGGTGTTGGCCAGAGTGGCCACCAGGGAAACCTGGGGAGGGCTAGCCTCCCACTAGTTCGAATTAAGGGGCTACACACCCCTTAATTCGAACTAGTAAGTACGAACTAGGCTTAGTCCTCGTGGAATGAGGTTTTCCTAGTTCGAACTAAGCGCTCCGCTAGTTCGATTCAAATTCGAACTAGCGGAGCGCTAGTGTAGCGGCTATGAATGTTAGTTCAAACTAACGTTCGTTAGTTCGAACTAACATTGTAGTGTAGACATACCCTCACACACACACACACACACACACACATCCTGCAGAGGGTGCATAGTTACCAGTCCATCGTAGCTCAAGTCAGTCTTTTGCTGTGTCTAGACTGCACTGTTAAATTGGAAAAAAATACACAATTTGCAGTCATTGCGGATCTTTTTCCAATTTAGTTTCGAAAGAGGCTCTTTCCAAATTTGGCATCTACATAGTGCCAAATTGTGAAGAAAGTGCCCTTACGAGCCATCCCTTGTTCCTCATAGAAAAAGGTTTCCACGGATGGTGAAAGAATGCATCTGTTCTTTCGAAAAAAAATGTTGTGGGTTGTGCCCACAAACTCTCATGCTCCCATCTACCTGGTTTGTTAGGGTATGTCTACACTACCCTCCTAGTTTGAACTACCTAGTTCATGCCCCGTGTAGCCGCGCTGCACGGGGTTCGAACCAGCGGGGTTTTAAAAATGGCGGCTCCCCGCTTATGCAAATGAAGCCCGGGAAATTCAAATCCCGGGCTTCATTTGCAAGTGCGGTATGCCTACATTACCCCCCTAGTTCGAACTAGCGGGATAGTGTAGACAGACCCTTAGTCTTTAAGGAGTTACCAGACTATTTGTTGTTTTTTTAGCTTTTCCTGTTACAGACTAACTCGCCCCCCCCCCCGGAAGCTCAAGTCTTTTTGACTGTCTGAAACTTCCTGACACCCTTCTCATGCATTCTCCACTTCCACCACACAATGGACAGATCACTTTATACAAAGGACGACAGAGTTACTAAAGGACACAGCTTGGTTTGCAAAGCAGACACACTCTGCCCATGAGACTCATGAGAAACAGCATGAAATAGACGCATACAGAACTTAGATGCAAATCCTTACACAGCAAATCAATATGCAGCATACTTGTGCATTCCAATCAACACACATTTTGGCTACATCAGCTTGGCAACTCTTAGTCTGGGCTTTTGCCAGACCAGTTATGAACGTGCAGAAATTGCGTGAGTCCTGGCACCTCTTCCATTGCAAATTGAGCATGGAGCATGTCCACTGACCATGCAGCATTGCTTCAGAGACAGGGCCTGTCCTCCCACACAACGGGAAATGGGGAGCAGTGTCTACACCAGCAACCCCTGGTGAGCCCAGCGTAACGGCCCAAGAAAGGAAACACCCAACCAGTGCTTCCAGCGAGCTGTGTCAGAAGCCAGACCCAGCATTTCAGGGCAGACCAGGCCTCGGCCGCGCTGCCGTTCAAGAGGTGAGTGACAGACAGGAAACAGTAGTTACAGTCAGTATTTAATAAAGATACAGATCATCTTCGCAAATGGCACCTCTGATAGTTTACACAATTCCTTCCCCCCCCCCTCCTGCCATCTGTGTGAAGAGGAAAATAAAAGTGGGGGCTCAGACACCAGCTGTCGACTTACATCCGGAGCCGTAACCTGGTGTCTATGAATGAGCAGCTGCCGTCCGTGTGTCTGTTCTAAACGGCTCTGTGGGGCAGTGAAACGTTCACCTCTGGCACGGGGACAATGAGAGACGGGATCCTACAGTCCAGAGGCAGAAGAAAGGGACGAGTCTCCCAGTGAACGTGGCCGTGAGAGAGGAGATCAGAGCCATGGTCTCAGCATTGTAAAATCTCACCTCTCCCCCTTCATAGTCCAGATAAACGCCGACCTTCCTGGGGACCTGAGATACACATAAGGAGCCGAGAGCCCAAATCCCCAAGTCAGGTTTCAGTCGGATCCTTCCCTTCCTCTGCACAGAGTCTCTGGCGACCCCAATTGCCCAGTCTCCCCTCGGTCCCACCTCCACCTCCCAGTAACGTCTCCCCGAGGTGAACCCCTCTGACCCGAGCACACAAGCAGAAATGTCAAATCTCTCAGGGTTGTTGGGCAGATCCTGCCAGGTGTCTCTGAGTTCCGCACTTTTCCGATCCTCAGACAGGACGAGCCGGGGATGGGCTGTGGCTGGGTCCAGAGTCACCTCCACTGGGGGGGGGGGGGAGAGAGAGAGAGAGAGAGAGAGAGCCAGGTTTTAACCATTCAAAATGGGGCAGGTTTGCTCATTTGAGCAGCAGGAAATGCCCCGGCCTGAGATCTGGCCCTGCCTCCCCCTCAGCCGGCATCCACCAGCGCCCACGTGGGCAGCACGGGCGTGGGAACCAGCAGAGACGCCGACCAGCCAGGTCCAGTGTCTGCTCTAGAATTCAAGTGAGTTCTCGCAGAGCTAGGCCCAGCGACACCCAGCGGAGAGCCCCACGTCCCGGCCTCCTGTGTGAGCGCAGGGCCAGTGCTGGGTCACTGTCAGTGAGGGAGACCAGGAGTCTCAGACACTGCTCAGTGCAGAAATTCACCCTCTCTGGGCGGCTCTTTTGAACACAGAAATCTCTGGTCAATGTGTCAAATTCTCTCAACCCCCCCCCCTTCAGACAAGCTGAATTGGACCCACCCGCTTCCTGCTGTCCCGGCCTGGGTGGGAGTGACACAAAACAAACCCGGATCTGGGCGTGGGGCCCTGCAGCCCTGGCACAGGACAGGGGGATGCAGGGAGCCAGGCTGAGAGATTCCCGTCCCTCCCGCTCGGCTCCTAACGCCGTGTCCTCTAGGGTGACCAGCTGACCGGATGCTGCAGGGACCGTGCTGGGATTCGGGGCTTTGTCTTATACAGGTGCCTATTGCCCCTCCCCCCACTCTGGTTGCTGTCTGGTCCCCCTGTCCCCACCCCCAGGATCTGAGCCCCTGGGGACCCCCGAGACCCCCCCCTTCCACCTGTGGGGCCAGGTGACGGACAGGCTGCCCGCCGGACAGACAGGGGCTCTCCCCGGCTGCCTCCCACACCCAGGTGCAGCCACTGAGTTTCGGGGCCGCGTAAAGGCCCCCCTGGAGCAGTGGGGAGCCCGAGCGCCTCGTCCTTGTGACTGGCGGGGGAGGGGCAGGTGGCCCCAAGAGCACAGAAGAAGCCTGAAGTCCTAGAGCTTCCCCCGGGGAAGAGACGGGGGGGGGGGGCACGGCCTTTACTCCGGAGCAAACACCAGTGAGTGGAGCGTCCCCTCCCCCCCACCTCCATCCACGACGGAAAACCAGCGCGGGCACCGGGGGGGGGGGGGGGGCTGGGCTGGCTCCATTCTCCAGCCCCTGAGTCCCAGTGGCCAGGCCCTAAGGAATGTGGGGACCCAGTGAGCACCCCCCACGGGGCAGGGCCCCTTTCCTTACCTGCACACCCCTGTAACTCACGGGGCCGGGCCACACGCCCGCCAGGAGAGACGCCGACCTGCCGCCTCCATCCAGAAAGTGATGCTGGTCTCACAGGACTCTGAGGGCTCCGACTCTGAAAGCTGAACAGGAGATTGTCTGTCACCACTCGCTGCCTTTTCCAGGCAGGGACATGCGATTCCCGGGCGGGGGGGGGGAAGCAGGGGCCTTGCAAACGGCAGCCCCAGGGATTCAATGAGGACAAACCTACCTGTCACTGCCGGACTTTCCGTCTGCCTAGGGTGGAAGCAGAGAGACAATTCAGATTTCGCTCTGCTGAGCGGTTCTGCCTGAGAACCTGGAGATCTTTCACTGGAACCACAGAAATGGCTGCTCTGTTAGCCCCCCGCCTGCTCCTGTCCAGCCTGGCCTCCCTGTCTGTGTCCACAGTAGAGCAGCGGGTGCTCGGTGCCTCGGGAAATTAACCCCAAGGTGGCTCACAGAGTCACAGACAAGGTGAGAGGTCGAGTCCAGTCCCCTGCCCTCATGGTAGGGCCAAACCCTGTCTCTAGGGTCATCTCTCAGGGATGGTCTAGACCAGTGTTTCTGACAGTTTCCTGAGGAAAGTTTTCCCAAAGTTTACAAAGTTCACTTTGAGAAACACATTAACTGCTCATCCCTTGGCTGCAAAGGGCAAAACGGAGCCAATGGAAGCCACAAGGCTCCATGGCTGCGGTGCCGGTAAATAAACAAACCAGGGCAGCCAGTTCATGTGTTTCTCAAAGTGATTCTCCAGATCACTTTTAGAAACACAGGTCTAGACAGTGCTGGGTCCTGCCGTGAGGGCAGGGGATTGGACTCGATGACTCTCGAGGTCCCTTCCAGTCCTAGTGTTCTAGGATTCTATGAAAAGTGTCTGTTTAACTTGATCTTAAATATCTTCACAGATGGAGATTCCACAACCTCCCTGGGCAATTTATTCCAGTGTTTCACCATCCTGACAGTTAGGAACTTTTTCCTAATGTCCAACCTAAACCTCCCTTGCTGCAATGTAAGCCCATTGCTTCTGGTCCTGTCCTCAGAGGCAAAGGAGAACAATTTGTCTCTCTCCTCCTTATGACACCCTTTTAGATATCTGAAAACCGCTGTCACATCCCCTCAGTCTTCTCTTTTCAAAACTAAACAAGCTCAAGTGCAGAGTAGAGCGGAAGAATGACTTCTCGTGTCTTGCTCACAACACACCTGTTAATGCATCCCAGAATCCTGTTTGCTTTCTTTGCAACAGCATCACACTGCTGACTCCTATTCAGCTTGTGGTCCACTCTGACCCCTAGATCCCTTTCTGCCGGACTCCTTCCTAGACAGTCACTTCCCCTTCTGTGTGTGTGAAACTGATTGTTCTTTATTAAACTTCACCCTGTTGACCTCAGATTATTTCTCCAATTTGTCCAGATTATTTTGAATTATAACCCTGAACTCCAGATTAGTTGCAACCCCTCCCAGCTTGGTATCACCTGCAAACTTAATAAGCATCCTCTCTATGGCAATATCTAAATAGTTGATGAAGATATTGAACAGAGCCGGTCCCAAAACAGACCCCTGCGGAGCCCCACTTGTTATGCCCTTCCAGCAGGATTGTGAACCGTTAATAATGACTCACCTACAGGATCTTTACAGAGCATTCCTAAAACCGAAATACTCATCTGGAGAAGTGAAAAAACAAATTGACAGAGCCAAAAAAGTACCCAGACATCAACTACTTCAAGACAGACCCAAAAAAGAAAACAACAGAACTCCTCTTTTTGTTCCCTACAGTCCATAACTCAGACCCCTCCAATGCATCATACATAACCTACAACCCATCCTGGAAAATGATCCCTCACCCTCAGAGGCCTTGGGAGAAAAGCCCATTCTCACTTACAGACCACCCCCTGAAACAAATTCTTTCTGGTAATCAGGCTACACAACCACGTCATAAACATCCAGGAACCCAGCCCTGCAACCAAAAGAGATACCAACTCTGCCCACATATCTACACTGGTGAATTCATCACTGGAGCCAACAACACAAGCCACAAAATCAAAGGATCATTTGACTGCACATCCAGTAATTTGATCTATGCCATCAAATGCCAACAGTGCCCCTCTGCTATGTATATTGCTGAAACTGGACAGTCTCTGCGGGGAAGAATCAATGGATACAAATCAGATATGCATAAGGGAAACATGCAGAAACCTATCGGGGAACATTTTTAACCTTCCAAATCATACTATGACAGATCTCCAAGTAGCTGTCTTGTCACAAAGCAGCTCTACAAGCCAGATCCACAGGGAAGCCTTGGAATCAGAGTTCATCTGCAAATTCAATTCACATGCTAATGGACTCAATCGTGAAGACGGCTGGTTGGGATACTACCAATTTCACAACCACTGAAGGTGCTAACAGCTCTCTGAGTAGTATCCTTCCTGACATGGGAATCTATCTATTGACTTTGATGTTTATCTGCTTAGGTTTAAGTACCCATTCTCCAGATACTTACTGATGCTCTGTCTCACACTCCCTCCCTTTATCTTCCACCCCCCTTCCCCTCTCCTATTTACTTCGAGTGTTCACATCCCAAACTCAAAACTCCGGTCATCTGAAGAAGTGGGCTGTGCCCACACGAGCTCATGATCCCATCTACATGTTTTGTTAGTCTTTAAAGTGCTACCTGACCATTGGTTGTTTTTTTTCTTCTGAGAACAGTTCTCCAGCCAGTTACGCACCCACCCACTTGCTCCCACCCATCGTCTGAGGAAGTGGGTTGTGCCCATGAAAGCGCATGATACTAATATGTAATATTTAGATGAGTCTCTAGGGTGCTACAGGACGGCTCCATTTGTTCATGTGTTTTCACTGAAGCTCTGGGCCATTGGCCAAATCAAACCAAGGGAATTTTTTGTGCCTAGAACGTTTGCACTTTCACTTTTTAACCAACTCAGGAGACACAAAACGCGGCAATGTCAGACTCCCCTGTGGGCTGGGGCATGTGGTCACTGCTCAACTCCGGGAGTTTCCTTTTATTGTCTCCTCCTTCCGCACAGCTCATTGGATACTGCTAACATGCCAAGAGAAAGGCGGTGGCATTGCCCAATGGCCCACACGCTCCAGCCAGGCACCGACGGAGCCAGCAGAGTTCCCCACTCAGCACTGCAGAGGGAGTAGTCGCACCATGTCAATATTTTGTACCTTGGGCTCAGCATCTTCTGTTGTGCTACTGATAGTGTGAGGTCTTGGGTCCAGGGATGCCTGGTCAAGTCCATATTTGGGAGTAGGAGCCTCTTCACGGATGTGACCGACATGACTCCTCGTCTCCTCCTGTTTCTCCTCCTCCTTCTCAGCCGCTGGCTCGCTGCCGGGTTCTCTCCCTGCCGGTGAATGGACGGTGGGTTATTGGCACCTGCTCCTGGCTGCGAGTCGCTCCTGTCCCCTGCTGCCCAGCCCCCTCCCCGGCTGACAGGCAGCTGACTAAATCCATCACCTGCACTTCAGATACACCCCCCCACAACCTCAAAGAACCGCTCCCCCTGCGAGCCAGCCTGGCCCAGGCGGGGGGGGTCTCCTGCAGCTCTCTGGTACCGGCCATGAGGAGAGAGTGAAATGTGCCAGAAAGGACCTTCCAAAATTATTATTTCGGGGGAGATGACACCCCATCCCCACACTTGATGTTCTGTCGGCTTTCCCCTGCTTGGGAAATGTGGGACTGAGGGCATAAGTTGAAGGAGTTTTGTCCCCTTCTACATTTACGGTGTTTGCTGTAAGTGCGGGGGGTCAGAATTCGGGCTGTTGGAAAACGGGGCCTCCTGTATTCCTCGTGTGATCCCTCCCTTGTCACCCCTTCCCAAACAAAACAGAGGCTGGGGACACCATCCCTGCCCATCCTGGCTAACAGCCATTGATGGACCTAACCTCCATGAATCTATCGCTCTTTTTTGAACCCTGTTAAAGTTCTAGCCTTTACCGCATCCTCTAGCAAGGAGTTCCACAGGTTGACTATGAGATGAGTGAAGAAAAACTTCCTTTTGTTTGTTTTAAACCTGCTAACTATCCTATATTGTGGGATAAGTAAATAACTTTTTCTTATTCACTTTTTTCCATACCAGTCATGATATTATAGACCTCTATCATACCCCCCTTAGTCTCCACTTTTCTAAGAAGAAGGTCCCAGTCTTTTTAATCTCTCTTCATATGAGACCCGTTCCAAACCCCTCAGCATTTTTGTTGCTCTTTTCCGAACCTTTTCCTGTGACAAGAGATCTTTTTGAGATGAGGCGACCCACACCTGTGTGCAGTATTTGAGATGTGGGCATACCATGGTTTTATAGAGAGGCAATAAGATATTCTGTCTTATTCTGTATCCCTTTTTTAATGATTCCTAACATCCCATTTGTTTTTTTGACTGCCACTGCGCACTGCGTGGACGTTTTCAGAGAACTATCCACGATGACTCCCAGATCTCCCTCTTGAGTGGTTGTAGGCAAATTAGTCCCCCTCATATTGTATGGGTAGTTGGGATTATGTTTTCCGATGTGCATTACTTTACATTTATCAACATTACATTTCATTTGCCATTTTGTTGCCCAATCACTCAGTTTGGTGAGATCTTTTTGAAGCTCTTCACAGTCGGCTTTGGTCTGAACGACCTTGAGCAGTTTGGAATCATCTGCAAATTTTGCCACCTCCCTGTTTACCCCTTTCTCTAGATCATTGATAAATAAGTTGAATAGGATAGGTCCCTGGACAGACCCTTGGGGGACCCCACTAGTTACCTTTCTCCACTCTGAAAACTGACCCTTTATTCCTACCCTTTGTTTCCTGTCTTTTAACCAGTTCTCAATCCAAGAAAGGACCTTCCCTCTTATCCCATGGCCATGTAATTTACACAAGAGCCTTTGGTGAGGGACCTTGTCAAAGACTTTCTGGAAATACCCAATGTGTGAGCCAGAAACCAGCCCTCAGGTGAAACCCTGTAACTTTCCCGGAAGAGCTATTCCTGAGGATTTACCCCCATCGATGTTCCTTGCCTGAGCCTCAGGAATCCCAGCTGATGCACAAATTACTAGCATGGAGCAGCTGCACAACTCCCAGGAAGGGATCACTACATAAGGGGCTGGGTCTGTGTTTTCTCAGGACCACTCAGAGTCTTGGTCCTGAACCTGGGACTCTGCCTGACACCCCACTCTCTGTTTGCCCTCCGGCCTCACTCTCTCTGATCCCACCCAGCAGGGCTCCCAACTTATGCTGTGACCAGTAGCCTGGCCACTCGCATCCCAGATGTGACGCTGAGTGTGGCTGGTGGTGCGAAGCTGGAGAGCGGATCTGAGACTGGGATGGTCAGAGCGGGGGAAGGACTGTGTCTCTGATGGGCATTCCCTGGGACTGTCTCACACCCCGAACCCGGCAGGGTGACAGGCCCCAGCTGGCTGCTGGAGAGCTCAAGGAGGCCGAGAATGAGGGGCCCTTTCCAGCCACGGAGCAGAGTAACATCTCCCCGGCCAGTGCCCAGGGGCCCACAAGGGGAGGGCTGGGCTGAGCACCCCGAGGTCTCAGGGTCAGTGACAGGCGCTGACACGCGGCTCCAGGTACCCCCATAAACATCAGACCCCACGTGCACAGACACCGGCCCCTTGTGTTACCTGTGGGTCCCTGGGACTCTGTCTCGCCAGCAGCTTCCCTCCCGGGGGAGACACCTCTCCAGTCAGGATCACGTGGCTGGGTCTGAGAAGCAGCATCTGCAAACCTGCGCAGAGCGACCACTCTCGTCAGTGTCCCCGTCCTTTACCCAGGGGCACAGCACCTCACTGGGAGCAGGGGAAGGGAGAGGAGCAAACACCTAATAGCCACGATACAAATGGCTAACGCGGGACATGGGATTTAGCAGAGATGTGGCCAAACCATGGAAAATTCTACAATTTCTTCCCTCATTTGCTTTCCAGACTCACAGACCTTCCTGCCAACATTAACCTGCTGCGCTAGCAAAGCAAAGTGACTCCAGTTTGCAGAGGGAAAACCGGGATCTAACCCCCAGGGCTGTCCCACGCCGCCGAGCTCTCTGTACGCTGGGGCATGTGTGGAACAGGGATCTTCCCCCAGAGACCCCCCCGCATCCCAGGGAATTTCACAAACTCACCTTTGCCTCGGGCCCTCTGTGTGCACCTGGAAGGGAAGAGAAACAACAACGCTCAGCTCCCGTCCTGCAGCGAAGTTCCCACGAGACGCGGTGCCGATGGATCTCTGCCCGGCGGACTGTAAAGCCGGGTCTGAGACCCCCCCGGCTCCGCTCACATGAGAATTGTGTCTGAGACGGGTGTGAGGAGGAGTTTGGGAACGTGACGCTCTATGGACCTGGACACGGCCTGGCCAGGCCTGCGGGCGGCTCTGAGCCCAGCCAGCCAGACACCGCTGCCTCCCGCCGGCCTGGGTGTGGGAAGGGCTCTCGGCAGCCTCTGCCCAGCTGCCCTCCCTGGACAGACTGTCCCCCCGGCTCAGCCCCAGCCGCTCCCACGGGCTCTCAGGGGCAGAGGGGCCTGGGGAGTCTCCGGTGTTCCCAGTGGGAGATGCTCAGCGCGAGCTCTTGGGAACATCTGGCCAGATGTGTGTGTGTGTGTGCGTGTGCGTGTGTGTGCGCACGCAAACACGCCTGCAGACCATTCCAGGGGAGGGACACAGACACACCCTGTGCACTCTCCACTGCGGCCTTTTTGTGCTTCCTGGCTTTGCTGCTCTTGCAATGGGAAATTCTCATTCAGACTGAGCAGACGGGATCCTGTTTGTGCGGCAGCTGCTCCTCGCTGAGTCCCTGGGGCTTCCCCCTTTACAGCGTTTGGTCAAGAAAGGCTCCTTTACCTTTAAAAGCGTCGCTACGTTGTCAGCGAGTCTCTTCAGCCGCTGATGCTCCTCTTCTCGCTCACTCTGGGGAAGGTACGTGCAGCCCGTGGTCAGGAGCTGGTTCAGTGTCTCATAACCGGACTCAATTCCCTCCAGTTGCTGTCGCATTGATTCCTTCAGGCACAGAAGTTAAAATGAAAACTCCACCCAGTGCTGGCAGGGAGGGTCAGCGGCAGCCAGCCAGTGAGTGGGGGGGTCGTCGCCTTTCTCTGGCTGGGCAGAGCTGATTCCTGGGCTAAGCACCCTTCTTGCAGGAGACAATAAAGCCTCTTTCTGCAGAGAGAACTGGAAAAACAGAATCCCCCTCCCGGAGCCCTGGGCTGCACGACAGGCCTGATTGGAAGCGAGGTCACGTGCAGGGGACCATACGGCACGGTCTGGCCAGGACAGACCCATTTTTAAGCCCTGTCTAGACTGGCGTGATCCTCCGGAATAAAGCCCTTTTCCGGAGGATCTCTTATTCTACCTTCAGGAAGAATAAGAGATCCTCCGGAAAAGGGCTTTATTCCGGAGGATCGCGCCAGTCTAGACGCTTTTTTCCAGCTTTTCCCCAAGCTGGAAAAAAAGCGGTGGCCATGTTTATTTAAATCCCACGGGGGATATTTAAATCCCCCGTGGATTTCCCTATTCCAAAGTCTGAAATTAGCATGGCTATTTCGGAATAGGGGCCAGTCTAGACGTAGCCCTAGTGGGGCATGGAGGAACACGTGGGAGATTGGGGGCGAGTGACAATATCAGCCCCACTCTGGAGGGAGGGCTGAGGACAGTAGCTGAGGCTGGCTGGCCCCACAGCCGTCTCTCTCTGTAACGGGGTGGTACAATTAATAAGGGCTAGAGAGCCTGCAGAATAGGAATTCATTTACAGATTTGACACAGTCTCCCTGGGCTTGAACAAAGACATTCACTGGCTGGTGCATTACAAAGCCAATTTCCCCTGCCTTTAACATTCCAATTTTCACATCCAAAGCTATACATGGGACACATTGAGCCCAGCCCACTTAATTAGCCTCATTGACACAAGTTCTTCAACTGACAGGTAACTGTTTTTGCTGTTCTATGTACTTTGAATTCGGTCATTTCCACTCCATCTCTTCCGATGAAGTGGGCAGAGCTTGTACTGAAAAACAACCACTCCTGTCTGCTTCTTTCTGCCCCTCTGGGCCCAGCAGCTGGGCAGGAGCAGTAAGTTTGTGAGTGGGCAGAAGGGCCTCCATGGGTGGATCTGGCCCTACAAGCCAGTGGATCTGGACCTCGGAGACCCTTTTGCCCACCCTTGGCTTACAATGCACTTTGCAGACATGATAGCTGCATCTAGACTGGCAAGTTTTTCCACAAAAGCGATTGCTTTTGCGGAAAAACTTACCAGCTGTCTACACTGACCACCTGAATTTGCGCAAGAACACTGACGGTCTAATGTAAGATTGTCAGTGTTCTTGCGCAAATACTATGCTGCTCCTGTTTGGGGAAAAAGCCCTCTTGTGCAAATGTATTTGTGCAAAAGGGCCAGTGTAGACAGCTGAAAACTATTTTGCGCAAAAAAGCCCCAGTGGCGAAAATGGCGATCTGGGCTTTCTTGCGCAAAAGCGCATCTAGATTGGCATGGACGCTTTTCTGCAAAAGGCACTTTTACGGAAAAGCGTCCTGCCAATCTAGATGCTCTTTTCTGCAAATGCTTTTAACGGAAAAACTTTTCCGTTAAAAGCATTTGCGGAAAATCCTGCCAGTCTAGATGTAGCCGATTCGTTTATCCTGACAACACTTGTGACAGAGGAAATCTCATTGCCTCCAATTTACAGCAGGGAAACACAAAGCCCTACCCTGAACTTCCGCACAGCCTCCTCGACGGGAATCACCGCGTGACCCCGGTGAGCCTCGGACTCTCTGCAGATCACACAGAGGGGGCACCGGTCACTTTTGCAGTAGAGCTTCAGAGGCTCCTGGTGTTTCTTACACTTGGCGACTCCTCCTGGTTCTTCCTCGCCTTGTAAAGCTGACGACTGGTTTAGTGAGTCCACAATGTTCCTCAGCTCCCGGTTTGGCCTCAGGCTTTCCCTGCGGAAGGTCCTTTTGCACAGAGGACAGGCAACGTCGAACGCCCTCCCCTCGCAGTGCCGGGCGATGCACGGCTCACAGAAGCTGTGTCCACACTCGGTAGTCACTGGGTCCCGAAACAACTCGGAACAGATGGGACAGGTGACTTCTGCTTTAATGGCTTTCACAGACTCTGTCGCCGCCATGGCTCTTCTCCAGAGAGGGCGAACCAGTTCCCTGTCACCCTTTCGTAGCCCCACACGATGTGTCCAGCAGGAAGGTGCCTCGCTCCGCAGAAACCGTGTCAGACCCCACGTCCCAGCTGCGTTGGCATTAGCCCTGTTCCCGGGAGCTGCTCCAAGACACTGAACCTTTGCTCCCTTAGCGTCAGAGACAGGCCTTTCCTCAATGCCCTTGAGCTCCGCCCCGAGGGAACCTGGGAGGGGCACCTTGGCCCTGTCTGTGCCAGGAAAATCACCCGTTTGTGACACTAGGATTCATCACAAAATCCATCTCACCCCGAACTAGGGATGTTAAAATGCCGTTAATTAATGGAATTTCCATCCACTACTCGACTAGTCAACAGGCAGATCAGCTGTGCAGCGGCTGCCCCTTTAAAACACCCTCCTGCCATGTCAAATGGGCAGCCATGGTCCCGGGTTCTGGGAAAATGCCGCACACAGCCCAGGATCAGCTCGGGAGTCCCCAGCTGACCCCGGACTCCATGGCTGCCCCTTTGAACTGCAGAGAGATGGCTGATGTGCGGATCAGCTGTGCAGGGGTTACCCCTTTGAAATGCTGCTTTGAAGTACCCCCCTTTCCAATCTATTTCACAGAGGCAGCAAAGGGGGGAGGGATATCGACTAGTCAACAAGCCAAAAGCAAATCTGATAAGCAAATGCGTATCCGATAGCCGACTAGTCGTTAACGTTCCTACCCTGCACTAGGGCTGAAAAGGGCCTGGCTGCCCGAGCACAACCCATTCCCAGCAGCGCTCCAGGCAGTGGGACAGGGCCGGCCATGCTGGACCAGGTCAGACAGGGCTGCCAAGTTTGAGAAACTGAGAAACTATAACTGAGTAAATAGAACTGCCCAGTATTTTCTCAATCAGATTGTGATGTAAATTGTGATGTAATGCCAAGTGTGTCCTGTATTTTTGTGGAAACCATCTGGCAACCCTAGATGCCTCTGATACAGCGGCAGCAGTGCAGAGTGGCAGGGAGCTGCTCAGGTGTGGGGCTGGAGGGCTCGGGCCCTAGGACTATAGAACACCTTATAGACTAACTGAAGTGTAGGAGCATAAGCTTTCGTGGGCATGCATCTGACGAAGTGGGTCTTTGCCCACGAAAGCTTATGCTCCAACACTTCAGTTAGTCTATTAGGGTGTGTCTAGACTACAGGGTTTTGTCGACTAAAGTGGACTTTTGTTGACAAAACTATACCTGTGTCCACACTGCCTTTGAGTTATGTCGACAGAACGACAACAAAACTCAGCAGTTTTGTCGACGTATGTAAACCTCATTCTACGAGGAATAACGCCTTTTGTTGACAGAGTTCTGTCAATAGAAGGCATTATTGCAGCTACACTGTCCTTCGCGTCTACACTGTTATGTCGACAAAGCGGCTTGCTTTGTCGACAGAACTGGATGTCGTCTAGATGCTCTTTGTCGACAGACACGTTGTCGACAGTATCTGTCAACAAAACTTCTGTCGACAAAACCCTGTAGTCTAGACGTACTCTTAGATGCCACAGGACTCTTCGCCGCTTTTGCAGATTCAGACTAACACGGCTACCCCTCTGATACTAGAACACCTGAGTAACCGATAAAAATTCATGAGGTTAATTGACTAGTCGATTAATTGATAGTCAACATCCCTAGTCGGGATGAAGTTTTCCAATGTGCATGACTTTGCATTTCTCAACATTCAATTTCATTTGCCATTTTGTTGCCCAGTCACGTAGTTTGGTGAGATCTTTTTGAAACTCTTCACAGTCGGCTTTGGACTTAACTCTCTTGAGCAGTTTGGTGTCATCTGCAAACTTTGCCACCTCCCTGTTTACCCCTTTCTCCAGATCATTTATGAACAGGTTAAATAGGGTTGGTCACAGTAGGGACCCCACACAAAACCCCACAAGTTCCCGCTCTCCGATCTGAAAATGGACCATTTATTCCTGCCCTTTGTTTCCTGTCTTTTAACCAGTTCTCAGTCCAAGAAAGGACCTTCCCTCTTGTCCAGTGTCAACTTACTTTACTTGAGAGCACTGGTCAGCTCCTCCCTGGAGCTTACGAACAAAGTGGGGGCTTTTGCCATTAGACACTCGGTCGCCGGGTGTCCGGTTGTGAACCAGGCAGTCTGCTATTGAGCTTTCTGTTTGCGAAACAAATTGAGAAAAAAAACGGGCAAATAGAACTGTCGGGTGTTTTCTCAATGTCGAGTGTGATGTCATGCCAAGTGTGTCCCATAGTTGTGTTGAAACTGTCCGGCCGCCCTATTAGACGCTGGGTTGGGTCCTCCAAGCCAAGCCTCAGAGGAGCCTCAAAATGTGATTGACAAGACACCAACTCCTCCTTCTGCCAGTCTGACCTGGCCTGTAAGACTGACTTGAGCCAGGGCAGACTGGTAACCATACACCATCGGGCACATGGCTGTTTCCTGGGTATCTGCTGGGAGCAGCCAGACAAGAGGGGCTGGACAAGGGGCCTTTCCGAGGCAGGTCGGACTTTGACTCTGCCTTGGGGGACACGAGGAAGAGCTGCAGGCCTGGGTCTGGGAGCAGAACCCTGGCACTTCCTGGTTATGACTCCCAGAAAATGTCACTAACGATCCTGACAGTTACAGGCTTAATCATTAGCAATAGGTGTTCGATCCGGCTTTAAACTTTGCAGTAGGTCGGTAATTCCACCCCCAGCAAAAATGAAACTGGTCTAAGTCTCAGGACCCCACCCCACAGGCTCCCTGACGAACACGGGGATCAGTGACCCGGCAGAGCTGTGATCAGAGCTGGATTAACGCAGGGGCCTTAATGACTGCAGCCCAGGCACCAGGCTGAGGGGCCCTGTGAAAGATCTGCACTTCTGGGGGCCTGGAGATCTCCTTGGGGGGCTCCAAAGCAGCCTGTTAAAACCCGCCCCAATGTAAAACAGCAGCATCCTCTCCCCTTCCCCACGTGTCACAAATCAAACTCTCCCAGCATCCCATATCCCCAAACCCCCCCGCCCCCATCCCAGCTGCCTGCTGGGATCTGCCCCACCTCAGGGCGCCCAATGGCCAGGCGATCGAGGCATTTGCAGACCAGCGAGCCCCCTGCCAGCACCTCCCCCACCCGCCCAGCGGAGCCGGGCCAGGGGACGGGACGGGAGGGGGCTCAGGCCATTCCAGACTGTGTCAAAGCCAACGCATCAGACACCACATGGCACGGGTGGGCAGGGGGGCAGAGCAGCCCTGGGCCCCGCCTGCGCTCCGGGCCCTGCAGCTGCCACACGGCCGGGGAGATGCCGCCTGGAAGGGGCTTTTCTGGTTCTGCAGGCGGCCTCCTGCCCCAACGGCACATGGGGGTCGGCAGAAGCATTTCTCCCCCCCTGCCCCAGGCCTGTGATGTGCGGATGGGCATTGACAAGTGGGGCTGTTCCCGGGGGTGAGCCGGCAGCAAACGCACTCAGGGTGCAATAGAGGAACCTGCTCCAGTCGAGGGCGATGGCCGGGGGAGCCGAGAGAGAGTACCACAAACCCCCGGCAGGCGCCGACCCCACGGCGGGAGAAGCATTGATTGGGGGGATCTACTTTGGGTGCGGTGGGGGACGGGGTGGATGAGAAGGACAACAAGGGACAACGTGGCTGAGTCCCAGGAAATAATTATTTGGGGTGTTGATCGATCTGAGCCGCTTCCCACGGGCTGGGGTGGGTCTTCTGTCACTGGGCGCCACTTGTCTGAGCTGGGAAGACACGTTCTGAAAGACCAGGCCCCCCCCCCTTCTCCCCAGTCACCGAATGGGAAGCACCAGTCAGCCAGTGCGAGTCTTTGGCCTTAGCGTGACTGTGAGACTCTGAGAAGGGCCCTGGGGCTGGGGCGGGCGCTGCCCAGGGGCTGGGATATTGGGAACTCGGCCTGGCTAACACGGCTGAGAACAGAGCACGGGAACAGTCACACACGGGCCCCTGAGGGATGGGCGGGCTGGGACCCAACAGGCCTTTTCCCATCCCTGCAGTCCCGTCTTCAGAGACAGGTGATGGGGCAAAGGCAGCAGCCACTGACAAAGCTGCCCACCAAGGTTCCCGCTAATCCTTCCCAGCCATGTGTGGAATAAATTTATTACATGCACCAAGGCATGTGCACCACTCAGTCAGGTGGCATTTGAATCTCTCCAGAGCATCCCATAAGCGCCCAGCTCTCCCCTCCCCCCATGACACAACTGAGTCACTCCCAGATCCGTGTGCTCAGGGCGGGAGCAAATGCATCTCTCTGAGATCGAAAGGGACTTTGCGCAGTGGAAGGGGAGCGGCTCCGGGCTGTAAAACGTTTATCACCCTGGCGCAGGAGACGTTAGGTCCCCTGGGCTCAGAGTCCCCTTTTCCTAGCAATAATCAGACTTATAAAAATTTTACAACACACAGCACTTGCTGATTACAGTGAAGGTGGCTTAGGTGGAGAAGCTCCTGTCACAGCTCTAGAGCTGCCTGGGGCATGGATGGCAGTGCTAAAGGGAGGGGTCTGTAAGAGCGGGACTTGCACAAGGGACACTGACCCCCCCACAGAGAGGCTCTGTCTACACTATTGGCATTGAAAAAGGTTCAGAAAAGGGCAACAAAGATGCGGAGGGGTTCGGAACGGGTCCCATCGGAAGAGATTAAAATGACAGGAACTTTTTATCTTCAAAGAGCTTTTCATCTTACAAAAGAGGAGACTAAAGGGGGATAGGACAGAGATCTAAAAAATCATGACTGATGTGGAGAAAGTGAATCAGGAAAAGTTGTTCACTTGTTCCCGTAATAGAAGAACGAGGGGTCACCCAATGAAATTAATAGGCAACAGGTTTAAAAGTTTTTCTTCACTCAGCGCACTGTCAACCTGTGGAACTCCTCGCCAGAGGATATTGTGAAGACCAGGACATTAACAGGGTTAAAAAAAGAGCTAGATAAATTCATGGATGTTTGGTCCATGAATGGCTGTTAGCCAGGATGGGCAGAGCCGCTGTCCCTGGCCTTTGTTTGTCAGAGGCTGGGAACGGCCGACAGGGGAGGGGTCACTGGATGATTCCCTGTTTGGTTCCCTCCCTCTGGGGCACCTGGCATTGGCCACTGTGGGCAGACAGGACACTGGGCTGGATGGACCTTTGGTCAGACCCCGTCTAGCTGCCCTTGTGTCCTTATGCCCAAGCTGCCGGCAGGAGGCAGCCCCTGCGAGGAGGAATGCTGCGTCTCCATTGGCAGGGCCACACGGGAATGACAGAATTCCAGGAAAAGAATCGTCTGGGACACGTGAAAATCACTTTCCCGGAGCTTCGTGGCCCCCTACTGGAGGGATCGGAAACACGCCCCCGGCCCGTCCAGCTCATCAGTCGGTGCCACATGCCAACGTCTTTCTGGCCGACCTGGAACAGCGTTTCCTCCGCCCCGCCCCCGAGCACGTGACTCTACTTACCCCACATCGGTGACATCTCCATTGCATGGAGCCAGGGGAAGGAGACCCTGGAAGAATTCCACAGGGATCTGAACAACTTCCCCCCCATCCCCCTCAGCCTGGGCCAGTCCCCACGGGAGAGCCACGTCCCGGACACTCCAGTGCACGGACACGACAGACCCATTTCCACCCCCTCTGCCAGAACCCACCGACCGCTGCACCGACCTTCACGCCTCCAGCTTCCGGCCAGACACATTTCTCAGTCTGTCGTGTAGCGCCAGGCCTGGGATACAACCGGATTTGCTCCAGTCCCACAGACAGGGACAGACACCTACAGGGTCTCTACAGAGCATCCCGCACACTGAACTGCCCCCTGGAGCAGTGAACACACAGAGCGACAGAGCCAGACGCGCCCCCGACACAAACTGCTCCTAGACAGACCCCCAAGAGAGACCCACAGAATTCCACGTGTCACCCCCACCGCCCCAACGTACCCCCAGCGCAGTGTCCACATCTGCACCCCAGCCTGGAAAATGGCCCCTCGCTCTCCCAGGCCTCGGGGACAGGCCCGTCCTCGCCCACAGACACCCCCAAACCTCAGACAAATTCTCTCCAGGACCCGCCCCACACACCTCCCGCGTATCCATCCAGGAACCCAGCCCCACGACCAGCCTGGCACTTGCAGCCACGTTTGTGCCAGGCAATGGGATGAGAACACCAAGAACCTGCAGAGCCCAACAGCCCCGAGGCCTGGAGCACCAGCGGGGGGGGGCCTGCGGTGGGGGAGGGATGAAAGTGCCGACCATCACCACCAGACCCGGCTCCCCGCTCGAGTCCCCCGCCCTCCCCCCCCGGAGAGCTGTCCCGGTAGAGCTGGGAGCAGGGTGCAGACGGGCAGAGCGCCGGCCTGGCCCGACGCAGGGGTGGGGGAGTGAGGCCCGGCCTGCTCTCAGGGGGGACAAGGGTGCCCAGGTCAGCCCCTTGCTCTGAAATCAGCCCCGGCTCTGACAAACTAGCCCCCTCCCCACAGCTGAGGCTCGATCATCAACCCCTTTAGCATCACAGCAGGGAGCTGAGGTCAGCACCAACAGTCCTTCCTGAAACCCTCGGATTGACTGTGCAGTGCTGCTGTTACACAGCTCCACCCCAGAGCTGGCTGCATCTCAGCACGGAGCAGGGGATCCCTGACTGTGCGGTGCTGCTGTTACACAGCCCCACCCCAGAGCTGGCTGCATCTCAGCACGGAGCAGGGGATCCCTGAGTGTGCAGTGCTGCTGTTACACAGCCCCACCCCAGAGCTGGCTGCATCTCAGCACAGAGCAGGGGATCCTGACTGTGCAGTGCTGCTGTTACACAGCCCCACCCCAGAGCTGGCTGCATCTCAGCATGGAGCAGGGGATCCTGACTGTGCAGTGCTGCTGTTACACGGCCCCACCCCAGAGCTGGCTGCATCTCAGCACGGAGCAGGGGACCCTGACTGTGCAGTGCTGCTGTTACTCAGCCCCACCCCAGAGCTGGCTGCATCTCAGCACGGAGCAGGGGATCCTGACTGTGCAGTGCTGCTGTTACTCAGCCCCACCCCAGAGCTGGCTGCATCTCAGCACGGAGCAGGGGATCCCTGACTGTGCGGTGCTGCTGTTACACAGCCCCACCCCAGAGCTGGCTGCATCTCAGCACGGAGCAGGGGATCCCTGAGTGTGCAGTGCTGCTGTTACACAGCCCCACCCCAGAGCTGGCTGCATCTCAGCACAGAGCAGGGGATCCTGACTGTGCAGTGCTGCTGTTACACAGCCCCACCCCAGAGCTGGCTGCATCTCAGCATGGAGCAGGGGATCCTGACTGTGCAGTGCTGCTGTTACACGGCCCCACCCCAGAGCTGGCTGCATCTCAGCACGGAGCAGGGGACCCTGACTGTGCAGTGCTGCTGTTACACAGACCCACCCCAGAGCTGGCTGCATCTCAGCACGGAGCAGGGGATCCCTGACTGTGCGGTGCTGCTGTTACACAGCCCCACCCCAGAGCTGGCTGCATCTCAGCACGGAGCAGGGGATCCCTGAGTGTGCAGTGCTGCTGTTACACAGCCCCACCCCAGAGCTGGCTGCATCTCAGCACAGAGCAGGGGATCCTGACTGTGCAGTGCTGCTGTTACACAGCCCCACCCCAGAGCTGGCTGCATCTCAGCATGGAGCAGGGGATCCTGACTGTGCAGTGCTGCTGTTACACGGCCCCACCCCAGAGCTGGCTGCATCTCAGCACGGAGCAGGGGATCCCTGACTGTGCAGTGCTGCTGTTACACGACCCCATCCCAGAGCTGGCTGCATCTCCACACAGAGCAGGGGATCCTGACTGTGCAGTGCTGCTTTTACACAGCCCCACCCCTGAGCTGGCTGCATCTCAGCCTGGAGCAGGGGATCCCTGACTGTGCGGTGCTGCTGTTACACAGCCTCACCCCAGAGCTGGCTGCATCTCAGCACGGAGCAGGGGATCCCTGACTGTGCAGTGCTGCTGTTACACAGCCCCACCCCAGAGCTGGCTGCATCTCAGCACGGAGCAGGGGATCCCTGACTGTGCAGTGCTGCTGTTACACAGCCCCACCCCAGAGCTGGCTGCATCTCAGCCCGGAGCAGGGGATCCTGACTGTGCAGTGCTGCTGTTACACAGCCCCACCCCAGAGCTGGCTGCGTCTCAGCCCGGAGCAGGGGATCCCTGACTGTGCAGTGCTGCTGTGACGGGTGACTGGGGGTCGGGCTCATTAGCCCTGTTGCTTCTCAGTGGGGCAGGCGGGTGTGGTGGTTATTTGAGGCTATAGTGGGGCAGGCGGGTGAGGTGATATTTGGGGCTATTGTGAGGCAGGCGGGTGTGCGAGTGTAATGGGGTCGACTCACCAGCGTGGTGCCCTCAGCGAGGCGCCGTGGGGAATTAGGTGGCTGTTTCGACGAGCGCCCTCTGTTCACTGGTGTCTCCCCCACGTCCTCCATCGGTTCGGTTTTGTGTTCAGGGCACCGCCCTCTGGCCCTGCCCCCTCCGGTCTCTGTCTGCCCCCCCTTCCGGGGGGGGGGTTCTTCCTTCACTGCTCTCCGGGGCCCTCCCTGCTCCCTGGGACCCCCAGTGCTTCTGCCCAGGACCCCGGTTCCCCTGCCCCCTCCAGGCCTCAGTGCCCCTGCCAGTCCCTCTCTCCCCTGTGTCCAGGCAGGCTCAGTCCCTGCCGGCCACTCCTCCCTGGCCGAGGGTGCGGACCGGCTCCCTCTGCCTCCCAGGCGGCCTCCTGCCACTCGGCTTCAGGCCTGGCAGCCTGGGGCTTCCCCCGCCCCAGCCTCCCGCGTCTGCCTCCCGCAGCCCTAGGGCCTCAGGCCTGCTAGCCCGGGTTGTCCAGCCCAAAGCCGCCCCAGCCCTGCCCTCTGCCAGGAAGCCTCTTGCTCCCCCGGCCGTCCGGTCCCTGCTGCCCTCGCCCAGAGCCACAGGAAGGTCTCCGCTCCCTCCTGCTTCCAGGAGTCCCGTTAGAGCCTCCAGCTGGGCTTCCCTGACCCCCTCTCAGCCCTTAAAGGGCCAGTGCAGGGCCACACCTGCCACAGGGCCCCGCCGGGTCTGAGACGTGGCGCCGGCCGGCCAATCAGCGCGCACAGCGGGGCACACGCAGGTCCCATCCCCGCGGGAAAGAGACTCAGGCAGCACCACCCGTGGGGGGCAGGGCTATGGGGCACCTGCCTGGGGGCTGGGATGCCCCCTCATGGGGGGAGGGGCTGCTGCTGGCAGGTGACCGCGGATGGGGGCAGATCGGGGCAGCCCAGTACACACAGGTATGGCCGGACTGCCGCCCCTGGAAATGTGCCGCCCCCAGGACGTGCTTGCTGTGCCGAGAGCCGGCCCTGGGTGGCCCCTCCCCGCAGCGCGGCACCGGCGTCGTGTCCTGAGTCCCTGCTAAGCCGTGTGGCCAGGCCGTCCAGACACGCCCCAGAGAGGAGAGACGCTTGGGAGCTGCCAGCCGTTCCCAGGCTTTGTTCAGCCCTAAATGGCCAGTGTCCGATCTGCAAACCAACGGTCGCGCTGCAGTTTCTCTCTGAAGTCTAATTAAATCAGCACAGTCCTGCGGTGCGGACTGGCAGGTCTCAGACATCTCCCCCCTAACATAAAACTCCCTCCCCCCCCACACACCCCAAGCTTTATTTTGCTTGGAGCTGGGGAAGAAAAGAGACATTGGGCTGCACTGACTGTGCAGTGCTGCTGTTACACAGCCCTACCCCAGAGCTGGCTGCATCTCAGCACGGAGCGGGGGGGGACTTCAGCCAGAGAAACGTCTCAGTGGTCACAGCTGCCTGTGACAAAACTACAGTTGCAAGCCTAGTAAATCAGCTGGGTGGAAAGAGCCACCAGTTGACAGAGATTCTCAGGGAAAGTCCCCAGGCTGAAGGGTTAGTTTCAAAGGAAAAAAACAACCATGGGACAAGCTCAGACATTATTTCCACATCCCCAAACACAGAAAACAACAGATCCTGCTGGACTAGCTAACGTTTTCCCTACATACACCTTGTAAGACGTCCCTTCTTGGGCTATGTCTAGACTGCAGGCTTCTTTCGAAAGAGGCTCTTTCGAAAGCATCTTTTGAAAGAGCCTCTTTCGAAAGAGAGCGTCTAGACTGCACGGAGAAATTTCGAAAAAGCGGCTTGCTTTTTCGAAAGAAAGCATCCAGTGAGTCTGGATGCTCTCTTTTGAAGAAGCTCTATTTACATTGAAGAACGCCTTCTTTCGAAAGAGGAACTTTCGAAAGAAGGCGTTCTTCCTCGTGAAATGAGGTTTACCGCCATCGAAAGAAAAGCCGCGTTCTTTCGAATTAATTTCGAAAGAACGCGGCTTGAGTCTGCACGCAGGGGAAGTTTTTTCGAAAAAAACCCTGAGTCTGGACACAGCCTTGGAGAGAGACGTGTCTCCCATCTCCCTCAGTACTTGGCAGAAACTGCTCTGCATCTCAGAAGAAGAAGAAGAAAACTTTTCTTCCCGTGTGAAATTCCTACCTGCATAGTTATTGGCCGACCACCGGATACCTGGCTGGGTACAGGAGACATTAATTAACCCCTTAGCCACAGGGTGCCGGTCAGCCCTCCTGATTATGACGGGGGGTTACGCAGAAGGAATCAGCAACATTTGGCCTTAGCCTGGCTATAAGGGCGCAAGTTAAGGCCGTGCCCAGGCTGCAGGCTGGAGGGCCAGGCGGGGCGGTGCTGACATGCCCAGTGACTGAGAACGGAGGCCTGGGGAGCTTTGCAGGGGGCAGGGGCGCAGGCTGCCTGTGCGCTGGGGAGAGGCCGGGGGGGGGACTTCAGACAGAGAAACGTCTCAGTGGTCACAGCTGCCTGCTGCGCCTGCCTAGGATCCGGGAGGCGACGGGAGAAAAGTTCCCGCGGGCGGGGGAGGAGGCAGGTCGGGCCCCTGGCTGCCGACTGAGACTGGAGCGACCAGGCGCTGAGCAGAGCCCGGCACGAGCGACTCAGCGCAGGGGGATCTGGAAAGGTCACTGAACCCTGGGCCAGAGCAATGCGCTGGGTGCGGGCTGGGCGACCCGCCCGGCCCTTGTGGCACAGGAGGAGCCGTGTGACCACACACCCATTGGTTTTATGTGACTGATCCTGTGAGTCGTGTGACACCGTCCTGCACCAGGTGAGCGGCTGCTTCCAGCGCTGCAGAGGATGCAGCAATAGACGACGGGAGCCAGTAGAGATTAGTGTCAAAATAGCGAAGTTTTATGTTGGTACAAAAACACACACGGGAAATTTTAAACAAATATTTTGGGAATAAAAAAACCAAAACACCCCCCCAACCCTTCATCAAAAGAGCAGAACTTATAAAGAGTAAAAAACATTTAAGCTAAATTCAGACCAACTATGGCATTGTGTATGTGACATTGTGTATGTGTATGCGACATTGTGTATGTGTATATGACATTGTGTATGTGACAGTGTATGCGACATTGTGAAAGTTTGAATGTTTGCCTGTGGTGACGTGGTCGGGTCCTGCAGTTACCCCTGATGCCATAGTCAGTGTCAGGCCATGGGGGACAGCTGCCAGAGGACTGTTAGGATCTATACAAGTAACACAGTGTCTACAGTACTACTGCACCAGCGTAGGTACAACGAGCATGGCTCTATACCAGGCATGCAGGTGTTGTTGTTACACTGACACAGCAGAGGGCTGACATGAGCGGGAGACAAATTCAAGTTCAGACACTCGCACCCCTCGGCTGCAGAGAGGACGGGTGAGTTCCGTGTATTCCAGCCCCTCCTCTCCGCAGCTGCTGCAGGCTGAGACACCGGCCAGCGCTTGCTCTCTGCTGCTGCTACGTCTGATGCTAATTCTCATTATCTTTCCTCTTCTTTGCTGGATGCTGCTGTCCCTCTTCTGCAGCTTTGGTTCCGCTGCTCTTCGCTGCTCCTGCAACATCACACGGGGAGGTTACGTCACGTACCCCAGCTCCAGGGGAAACCCTTGCTCCCCGCAGACTCTGTGTGGCCGTTCACTGCCCCACTGCGGCCCCACTCGATCTAGGGCCGAGCCCCAAACCCTGCTCCAGGACCTCAGCTCCAGGAATGACCAGCCAGAAATAAGGCCCCACGACGGAGTCTGATCTCCCCGATCTCGCAATGCCGGTGGGAGCGTGTGTGTGTGCGTGTGCCCCGTGCTTCGCCCTCCTCCCCGCCATGTACCGCTCACACGACGTCTGTGCTTGGCCAGGCATCTCCCCTGCTGCGCGCCAGGCAGAGTAGGGAGCACGGGGCAGCCAGACGGACTCACTGCTGCAGCGCTAAGTCCAGGCCCTGAACCCCACAGACAGACACTCCCGCAGGGCAGGGCCCCTCTTACCTTCTTCCCCGCTGCTCACAGAGCTGGCATCTGTCCTGCTCCCTCCAGATCCCTCTGCTGGCGTCAGGGATGACCCGTCCTTAGCCCTAAACACAAGATTTACTGTCATCACTCCCTTCTCCTTCACCCAGGGCCCATCAGTTACAAGAGGAGGGACGGGGCATGTAAACGCCTGGCCCAGGGACTGCACAGGGACGTGAGAACGGCCACACTGGGCCAGACCAATGGTACCTATAGCCCAACCCCCCTCCGTGACTGTCTCCTGAAGCGCTGGTGCTGACCACTGTCGCCATCTGGCCTTCTTACGGGTCCTCCTATTGCCTGTTCCGACTGGGCAGATAACGGCTCACAAGCCGTCGCGCATGGTGTCTAGGGATTCTCCGGGAGACGACTCCCAGCGGCTCAGGGAATTTCTAGCCTGTCTCCCGTCTCCTCCCTTCCCCTCGTTCTGCCCCTTTCCTGGTGACTCAAATAACGACAGATCAGTGACACCCGGCAGGTCTGGGGGGCGGGGGGGGGGGGGCGTTTGCTCTTCACACCCCAGCGCCCCTCACAACCCACCTGTTCTCCGCTTCCTGTGCGTCCACCTGGGGAAGAGACACAGGAGACGATCAGCTGCCCGTGTGGAAGAGAATCTCAGTCCCGGGGGGGTTTTACACTCAGCCCCACAAACAGCATTTCCCATTTGATCCTCGACCCTCCCGCACAAGCCACCCGCTGTCATGGGACACGGGGCCTCTGGCCACGCAGGCTGGGGGAGGGGCAGAGCCCGGCTCCCCGCTCTGGCCAGCCCCAGACATCGCCCTGTGGGGCAGGGCAGCCTGCCCAGCACCCCCTCTGGGGCTGAATGGGGCCTGCCCAGCTCCCCACCCCTCGCACACAGCTGCTCCGGCAGCCCCGGGTCCCCAGCGCTCTGCTCCTGTCCTCAAGTCTCCAGTGGAGCCGCAGGTACAGTGGGATGGCTCATGGGGAGGGGACAGGAAGAGCCGGGGGGGCCCTGGGCTGGGCAGAGTGGGGGGAGTCCCCTGCGTTTTTGCATAAAGCAGCCCCAGGACCCAGCTCTCAGTGAGCATCCCGTGTGCAGCAACTCTGGCCCCTCCCCATCCCGTCCTGCCCGGTTCGTGACCCAGCCCTGGTCTCACTGCTCAGGCCAGTGTCGTTAGGGACAAAATCTCCCCCAGACCCTCCATTTCCAGGGGGGTGACCACGGGGCCCTTTATTGGTGCCAGGTTCCCTGGCCCAGGCCGGAAGCCCCCGTCTTACAGGGCCCAGGCCTGGAGGGACCTTCCCCTGCAGCTGGTGTAAGAGGCAGAAGAGACCAAAGGCCAAGGGAGCCCTGTGAGCTGCAGTTACAGCCTCACCGCCGAGGAACCACAGACCCCAGAGATGTGACCTCCCCGGGGGCAGAGGAGAAGAGCCTCCGTAGTGAGACCTTTCATTGGTCCCTGAACAGCCAGGCTCAGGGGCGATCCAGTGACACTTGTGTGAGGAAGGACAGAGCCTTGTTATTCCATCATGTGGTACCAAAAATGACCACCCTGACAAGCAGGAAGTTTTCCCTAATGTCCAACCTCAACCTCCCTGGCTGCAGTTTAAGCCCATTGCTTCTTGTTCTATCCTCAGAGGCCAAGGAGAACAAGTTTCCTCCTCCCTCCTTAGACACCCTTTTAGATACCTGAAAACGGCTCTCATTCCCCCCTCAGTCTTCTCCTTTCCAAACTAAACAAACCCAATTCCTTCAGCCTTCACTTCTAGCTCCTGTTCTCTCGACCTTTCATCATTCTTGCTGCTCTTCCCTGGACCCTCCCCAACTTCTCCACATCTGTCCTGAAATGCGGTGCCCAGAACTGGACACAAGACTCTAAGTGAGGCCAGATCAGCACACATGAGGCCTAATCAGCCAACAGACGAAGAGGGCCCTGCCCAGTGAATCAAGCACAGGAACCAGGCAAGGCTGGTTGGCTTCTGGACCTAACTGATTCACCCAGTGTAACAGGGATATTTACACTACATTGGTATCTTGTACCTTGGGTTCAGCATCCCCTTTTGTGCCACTGATTCTGTGAACTGCCTCGTCCAGGGCTGCTTGGCTGAGTTCACATTTGCGGGTCGGATCCCTTTTGCCACCACGACCGACACGACTCCCCGTCTCCTCCTGCCTCTCAGCCGCTGGCTCGCTGCCGGGTTCCCTCCCTGCCGGTGAAGGGACGGTGGGTTATTGGCACCTGCTTCCGGCTGCGAGTCGCTCCTGTCCCCTGCTGCCCGGCCCCCTCCCCGGCTGACAGGCAGCAAGAGCGTCTCCGACTAGAGCCCATCACCCGCCCCTCAGCTACACCCCCCACCCCACAGACCCCTCCCCCTGTGAGCCAGCCTGGCCCTGGCGGGGGGTCTCCTGCAGCGCTCTGGGACCCCCATGGGCAGGGAGTGAAACGTGCCAGAGACTGGTTGGAAAGGTCCCTCCGAAAGGGCTGGGTTTGGGGGATGCAGCCCCTCCCCTCCTCTCACGAGGGGCTCAGAGCTCATGGCCCCCTGAGTTTAACGGGGGGCTATTCCTCCAGACCGCGGAGAGTCAGGTCTGTGGTAGCTCAGACTGGCCGCTCCAAGGCGGGGACCCTTGTGCACCCTGGGGTGAGAGCGCCGGAGAGGGGAGGGGAAGGTGCCAAACACGGCGCGGTAGCTGGGGCCGTGGTCGTGTGACCCCAGACGTGTGGAAATGGCACCTCACAGACACGGGCGCTAGGCCTGGGTTGCTCACCGGGGTCTGTTCTATCCGAGAACAGGGACGTGGGGACAGGCTGTGAGGGCACCGACCCCAAAACCCACCCGCACGCTCACCACAACCGGCTTGTTACCTGAGCATCCCTGTTGCTCTGTATCCTCATAATCTTCACTTTCAGAGGAGTCGCTTTCTGGTGGCGATTCCTTTGGCTGAGATGCTGGATCTGCAGACCTGAACAACAATAATTACTGCACACGTTAACTCTGCTCTTTATGCTTTAGCGCAACGTACTGGAGAGAGGCAGGAGGGAGGGAAAACAAATACTGTAAAGGAGTAAAAGGGGAAGGGAGAAAGAAATCTCTCTGTCTATATGAAAAATTGTTATTCCTGTGGGACACAGAACGACATCATCACGTCTCTCTGCGTCCCACAGGAACAAGCTCCACCCGCCCCCAGCCTGGCCCTTCCCAGGGCCCATGGGGAGGTCTGGGGCTGCCTCCCCTCCCCTTCCCAGCAGCCGGGGGAAACTGAGCCCAGAATGGGTCAGGCCCGGCCCAGCCTGTCTCATGACGTGGCCTGTCCCTGGCTGGGGGGGGTTGGAGTCAGGCTGTAGTGGGGGTGGGGATGGAGAAAAGGAGCCCTGGGCTGGTGCGGCAGGGGATGGGGGATGGAGAAGGAGCCTAGGCTGGCAGAGGGGAGGGGGGAAAGGAGAAGAGACCTTCCCACTGGACCTCACTTCCGGCCGGCAAACCCAGACCGATTCCAGAGGGACCGAGGGGAAACTGGGTCTCACGTCTGGCCCTGCCCCACCCTGACGGACTGGCTTTGCACTGGGGCGTGTGGGGCACAATCAGCGAATTCCATCCACTCACCTTTGCCTGGGGATCCCCGTGCGCTTCTAGATAGGAAGAGGGAAAACGAGTCCCGTCAGTTCTCAGTGCGGTTCCTACGTGGTTCAGTTTGTGCTCCAGCCTGATCTGCAGAAATCCCTGCCGGGCGCCCCCCCTCGCCCCCCACCGCGAGGATCGGGGTCAGGTCGGCGCTAGGGAGGCTGGACTGTGGGCGCCTGGCCCTGGCCTGGCTCCTTAGCACCGAGCACAGCCAGGCTGAGTGTGACTTTCCCACCCGCCTGCCGTGTGGGGGGGGCTCTCTGCCCCCTCGGCCCTGCTGCCATCGGCCCTTACGGGACAGGCCGGCCCCCCAGCTCAGCCCCAGCAGCTTCCACTTGTTCTCAGTGGGGTGGGGAGCGCCCAGGAGGGGGGCCCAGTGCTCCCGTCTTTAAAGACAGAGAACTGTTTGCGGGGCCCAGAAGCTCTGTGTGTGTGTGTGTGTGTGTGTGTGTGTGTGTGTGTGTGTGTGTGTGTGTGTGTGTGTGTGTGTGTGTGTGTGTGTGTCCCTTTACCATTAGCTCTTCCGTAGGGGAGCTCACCTGCAAAACTCTTAATTTCTCAGACACTCTCGCCAGATTCTGACGTTCCTCTTCTTGTTCATTCTCTGGCAGCTGCTTCCAGATCTCACTCACAAACTGGTGCAGTTTCCCAAAACAGGACTCAATTACCCCCAGCTGCTCTGCCATTTTTCCCTTTGGTAACAAAAGTTACAACGTAAAAATAAATACACTGGGATGCTGAAGTGTTACTGGCTGCCCTCAAGTAGGGCCAGCACAAGCCATTCGTGCGCCCCAGGCACTGGGAGTGTGGCGCCACCCCCGGGAGTGCGCCGCACCTCCAGGCTCCGGGAGCCAAGTCCATGCGTGGCCCCACCCCCGCTCAGCCCAGCAGCCCCGTGTGGTGCCCTCTACAATGGGGCGCCCCGGGCGGTAGCCCAGTCAGCCCGTAACATGGGCCAGCTCTGCCCTCAAGTGGGACTTGCATCTACAAACATTCAGAGTGTCGTTAACACTGTTTTGTCAGGCTACATCCAAGGAGCAATAAAGCCCTTAAACAGTGTGATAACTGGAAAGAAGGATTCCACCGCCCAAGGCACTGACCCTCCTGGCCAGGCCTCAGAAGAACCTGAGCCAGGTGAGCCGAGCTGTTCCCTGGATGTGAAGATGGGGAAGGGGGTCGTTTGAGAGGCTCCCCATGGGAGAGTTCGTGAGCCTGGGTTGTTTGTTCTTGGTGGGGGTTTTACTCCCACTGCAGCAAGGGTGCGAATCCTGTGCTGGCTGGAACCAGGCTAAACGGGGGATTCTCTGTAACGTGGGGTCTTTAAATCCAGGTGTGAAGGGCTGGGCAGCGCAGCCAGAGGCCAGGGGTCTGGTACAGGTGAGGGTGGGGGAGGTCCTGCGGCCTGTGACCAGGTGATCGTGATGGTCCCTTTTGGCCTTCAAGCCGATGAGTCTGAGACCTTGTCTACACTCACCGGGAGACTGGCACTGCAGGGATGGATCCGGGGGGGCTGGTTTAGTGGATCCTTAACTCAAATACGTTTGGGGTTTTATTTATGTAAATCATTGCTGAGGGGCTGGGCTGCAGACGGGGTCTGCGGAGGGGCAGGTAAATATAGCAGGTGAGGCCAGTCAGGGGCTAACCCTGGTGAACCGCTGCCATTGTATCACCACCCCTGGGTTAGAAGGCGTCTTGGACAGACTCACAGACGGACGGACAGACAGACAGAGACACGTTTCTACAATCGAGGGGAAGACGACGACGGGCTCTCCCTCCCCACAGGTATCAGACCCGCCCGCTCCTCTCGCTCTCCCCCTTCTAGTGCATTTTAGAGCAGCGTCTGCTCTCCACTGCGGTGCCTTGCCGGGTGCCACTTGCTCTGGGCATTAGCCTTCCTGACTGTGTTTCTACTTGAGCCCTGCTGTGTGTGTTCCTCAGCAATTCATCCCTGTCCCCGCTCTCTGTGGGGCTCCTTAGTTATTGTAAAGTCACAAAACAGCTCCTGAGGGGGCCAGACTGGCCTCTTCCTGTCCCGCCTGGCATCCCTGTGCAGCAGGAGAGGTGGCAGGTGTCTCCTTGAGATGCTGCCATCGCGCCTGAGCTCCTTCCAGCCTGGGAACGTCTCCCCTCGGGACCGTACGTCCCAGTTCCCTGACTCGGTCAGTCCCAGGCCAGTGTCTGTTCTGCTCCTCTCTCTTCTGCAGACTCGGGACATTTATTATTTCATGGTCACTTTTACCCACGGGTGAAAGGAAACTCTCTTAGGGTATGTCTACACTACCCTCCTAGTTGAAACTAGGAGGGTAGTGTAGACATACCCTTAGAGATACTGTCCTATCACAACCTGTCCCCCCCTCCTCCCGGGGAAGGGGTGTGCGCTACACAACCGTACCTGTAGGAAATGTAAGTGTGGGGTGGAGTGCAGGGGGCTCAGGGCAGGGGGCTGGGAGTGTGGAGGGGTGCGGGAGTCAGGGTTGGGCTGTATGAAGGGCTCAGGGCAGGGGGTTGGGGTAAGAGGGGAGGGGGCTTGGCTGGGTTAACTCACCTGGTCAGATCTGGCTGCTGCAGCCAGGCGGCTGGACAGGGGCCAAGCCAGGGCTGCCGTGGTCTCTCTGCCACAGCGGAGGGGGGGCTCAGGCTGGGCCACTGTGGCCAGCCCCTCCCCCGGCAGATGGGGGCCAGACCACAGAGCCTACACCAGGATCAGGGTTGGGCCCAGGCAGGAGCAAAGCCAGAGGGGGCTGCCAGCCCCTCCTGTGGCCACCTGGGGGCCAGACTGTGGGGCCTGACCCAGGATCGGGGTCACGGCTGAGCTGCCAGAGCCAGAGCCATGTCTGGACGGGGCCAATTCCACCCCTGCCCCTGTTGTGGCAAATACCTGAGCTAACTGCCCCTCCCCTTTCTGACGAATAAAGTCCCCAGCCCATCCCTAGAACAGAGCAAAACCCCACAGGGCCAGAGCAGGGGAGTGACAGGCACCCACCACGGGCAGGTCTGTGCTGGGGATTTCTGTTACTGGGTCTTCCAGGTTGGGTGGGGTGTGATAGAAACCCCCCCCCCATGACATCACTTCTATTTCCCCCCATCTTTACCCCGGGACTTTCAGCTGGTCTGACTCTCACCTCCCCCTGTAGCTGAGAACAAGGGTATGAAGAGCTGATACCAACACAACACCCAACCCATGTGTCCGCCTGTCCCCCTGCCTTGGAGACTAACCAGCAAAGACGAATAACGGTGCCTACCCTGTACTCCTGGACAGCCTCCTCCACGGGAACCACCGTGTGACCGCGGTGAGCCCAGGCCTGCATGCACACCAGGCAAATCGGGGTCTGATCCTCCTTGCAGTAGAGTTGCAAAGGTTGTCGGTGTCTCTCGCACAGGTTCCATTCTTCAGGTTTTCCTGCTGCCTGTGACCTTAATATCTCCGCAATGTTCTTCAGATCCCGGTTTGGCTTTAAGTCGATCTTTAGCAGCTGTTGTCTGCACTGAGGACAGGAGACAGCTTCACATCCCAGGAAGTGCCAGGCGATACATGCCCGGCAGAAGCTGTGTCCACACTTAGTCGTCACAGGGTCCCGGAATAACTCGAGACAGATGGGACAAGTCGCTTGTTCTTTAATTCTCTTTACTGAATCTGCAGCCGCCGCCATGGTGCCGTCTAGGAGAGGACAAAAATATTCCCTGTCAGTTCCACGGACCCTGCGCTGCGTCCATCTCCCAGCAGGAAGGGGCCTCACCCTGCAGACATCAAGTCCAGCCAAAGCACCTCGCTGCGTTTGTGCTGGTCCTGGGGCAGGGAGCTGCACCCAAGAGACCGTACAGAGACTCTTGCCCTCTCAGCCGCATGGCACTTAGCCCCATATCTCAGCCCCCTGGCACTGGGGAGCAGTGTGGGGGAGGGGAACAGTTGCCCCCGGGAGCCAGGCTAGGGCCACGGCTGCTGCAGCTGGTTCCAGGCCCAGACCCACGCTCCCCGTTCTCCCTGCACCCGCCCCTCTCACCCACCTCTGTCCCAGGATAGGGACTTGCTGGCCCCATCTGTGCTAGGAAAAGGACCTTTTTGTAGTGAACACAACCCCCCTCCCCTCCCCGAGCGGGCGTTGGAAGCAGCCTGCCCAGTGGAGGAGGGAGAAACCGTTTTTGGTAACAGGCTCGGTCTACACGACGCAGTTTGTCAAAACTCCGCCATATCCAGGGAACAGCGTCTGCTCTGCCAAGACAGGAGGTTTTTCCGATATTTGGCCCAGTGTAGACGGGCCAAATTTCAGAAAAGCCTCTTCTGAAAAAAGAATCAGAACAAGGTACCCAAATTGCAGAGCGTAATTTACAAACCTTTTTCTGATTAACAAGCAGTGCGGTGCAGATGCAGCCACACTCCAGAAGGGGCCCGTCCACACCAGCCAAGGGCACCGCTCCGAGGTCAGACGGGGCTGCCGAGTCTCCCCAGAAACATGTCTCTGCAACGCCCCAGCGGCCCCGCCGAGAGGCCCAGTCCCGGGGCCCTGCACCGAGAGCCGGGCTGCACCCGCCCCAGCTACCTCACCTGCAGGGAGAAGGTCTGAGCCGCTCGGCAGAGGGAGGCGAAACCCCCCCCGTCACCCCCAGGGCCAGTGCCCCACGGACGCCCCCAGACCCGTACGGGACGCTCACCTGCACCGGTCTCTGTCGGGGGCGCCGAGGGGGCTGCCCAGCCGGGTTCTGCGTCCTGGTGGCCCGAGGGATTCGGTGCCTCGGCCGGGCCGTGGGGCAGCAGGAAATGCTCCGATCCAGGCGTCTGCACCTTGCCCCTCGGCACCTGTCAGTGGGGTGAGATCAGCAAACCCCACCCAGCGCACCGGGAAATGCAGAGACAGGTGCAGCGCCGCACCCAGCCCCACCTCCAGCACCAGTGAGCAAAACCTCCTCCTTCCCGCCCCACGGCCACTGCCCTGTGAGCCCCACGGCCCCCTCTGTGCCCCTGTCCTTCCCCCCCAGTGTCTGTAGTGTAAGCCCCACGGCTCCTCTGTGCCCCCACCCTTCCCCCAGTGTCTGTCCTGTGAGCCCCACGGCCCCTCCATGCCCCTGCCCTTCCCCCCAGTGTCTGTCCTGTGAGCCCCACGGCTCCCTCTGTGCCTCTGCCCTTCCCTCCAGTGTCTGTCCTGTGAGCCCCACGGCCCCCTCTGTGCCCCTGCCCTTCCCCCCAGTGTCTGCCCTGTGAGCCCCACGGCTCCCTCTGTGCCTCTGCCCTTCCCCCCAGTGTCTGTCCTGTGAGCCCCACGGCCCCCTCTGTGCCCCTGCCCTTCCCCCCAGTGTCTGTCCTGTGAGCCCCACGGCTCCCTCTATGCCCCTGCCCTCCCCCCCAGTGTCTGTCCTGTGAGCCCCATGGCTCCCTCTGTACCCCTGCCCTTCCCCCCAGTGTCTGTCCTGTGAGCCCCACGGCTCCCTCTGTGCCCCTGCCCTTCCCCCCAGTGTGTGTCCTGTGAGCCCCACGGCTCCCTCTGTGCCCCTGCCCTTCCCCTAGTGTCTGTCCTGTGAGCCCCACAGCTCCCTCTGTGCCCCTGCCCTTCAACCCACTGTCTGTCCTGTGAGCCCCACGGCCCCTCTGTGCCCCTGCCCTTCCCCCCAGTGTCTGTCCTATGAGCCCCACGGCTCCCTCTGTGCCCCTGCCCTTCACCCCAGTGTCTGTCCTATGAGCCCCACGGCTCCCTCTGTGCCCCTGCCCTTCCCCTCCAGTGTCTGTCCTGTGAGCCCCACGGCTCCCTCTGTGCCCCTGCCCTTCCCCCCCAGTGTCTGTCCTGTGAGCCCCACGGCTCCCTCTGTGCCCCTGCCATTCCCCCCAGTGTCTGTCCTGTGAGCCCCACGGCTCCCTCTGTGCCCCTGCCCTTCCCCCCAGTGTCTGTCCTGTGAGCCCCACGGCTCCCTCTATGCCCCTGCCCTTCCCCTCCAGTGTCTGTCCTGTGAGCCCCACGGCCCCCTCTGTGCCCCTGCCCTTCCCCCCCAGTGTCTGTCCTGTGAGCCCCACGGCTCCCTCTGTGCCTCTGCCCTTCCCCCCCAGTGTCTGTCCTGTGAGCCCCACGGCTCCCTCTGTGCCCGTCCCCCCCCAGTGTCTCTCCTGTGAGCCCCACGGCTCCCTCTGTGCCCCTGCCCTTCCCTCAGTGTCTCTCCTGTGAGCCCCACGGCTCCCTCTGTGCCCCTGCCCTTCCCCCCAGTGTCTGTCCTGTGAGCCCCACAGCCCCTCCGTGCCCCTCCCCTTCCCCCCCAGTGTCTGTCCTGTGAGCCCCACGGCTCCCTCTGTGCCCCCGCCCTTCCCCTCAGTGTCTGTCCTGTGAGCCCCACGGCTCCCTCTGTGCCCCTGCCCTTCCCCCCAGTGTCTGTCCTGTGAGCCCCACGGCTCCTCTGTGCCCCTGCCCTTCCCCCCAGTGTCTGTCCTGTGAGCCCCACGGCCCCCTCTGTGCCCCTGTCCTTCCCCCCAGGGTCTGTCCTGTGAGCCCCACGGCTCCCTCTGTGCCCTGCGCTTCCCCCCAGTGTCTGTCCTGTGAGCCCCACGGCTCCCTCTGTGCCCCTGCCCTTCCCCTCCAGTGTCTGTCCTGTGAGCCCCACGGCCCCCTCTGTGCCCCTGCCCTTCCCCCCCCAGTGTCTGTCCTGTGAGCCCCACGGCCCCTCTGTGCCCTGCCCTTCCCCCCAGTGTCTGTCCTGTGAGCCCCACGGCCCCTCTGTGCCCCTGCCCTTCCCTCCAGTGTCTGTCCTGTGAGCCCCACGGCCCCCTCTGTGCCCTGCCCTTCCCCCCAGTGTCTGTCCTGTGAGCCCCACGGCCCCCTCTGTGCCCCTGCCCTTCCCCCCAGTGTCTGTCCTGTGAGCCCCACGGCCCCCTCTGTGTCCCTGCCCTTCCCCCCAGTGTCTGTCCTGTGAGCCCCACGGCTCCCTCTGTGCCCCTGCCCTTCCCCCCCAGTGTCTGTCCTGTGAGCCCCACGGCTCCCTCTGTGCCCCTGCCCTTCCCCCCAGTGTCTGTCCTGTGAGCCCCACGGCTCCCTCTGTGCCCCTGCCCTTCCCCCCAATGTCTGTCCTGTGAGCCCCACGGCTCCCTCTGTGCCCCTGCCCTTCCCCCCAGTGTCTGTCCTATGAGCCCCACGGCCCCCTCTGTGCCCCTGCCCTTCCCCCCAGTGTCTGTCCTGTGAGCCCCACGGCTCCCTCTGTGCCCCTGCCCTTCCCCCCAATGTCTGTCCTGTGAGCCCCACGGCCCCCTCTGTGCCCCTGCCCTTCCCCCAGTGTCTGTCCTGTGAGCCCCACGGCCCCCTCTGTGCCCCTGCCTTCCCCCCAGTGTCTGTCCTGTGAGCCCCACGGCCCCCTCTGTGCCCCTGCTCTTCCCCCCAGTGTCTGTCCTGTGAGCCCCACGGCCCCCTCTGTGCCCCTGTCCTTCCCCCCAGTGTCTGTCCTGTGAGCCCCACAGCTCCCTCTGTGCCCCTGTCCTTCCCCCCCCAGTGTCTGTCCTGTGAGCCCCACGGCCCCTTCTGTGCCCCTGCCCTTCCCCCCAGTGTCTGTCCTCTGAGCCCCACGGCCCCTCTGTGCCCCTGCCCTTCCCCCCAGTGTCTGTCCTGTGAGCCCCACGGCCCCCTCTGTGACACTGCCCTTCCCCCCAGTGTCTGTCCTGTGAGCCCCACGGCCCCCTCTGTGCCCCTGCCCTTCCCCCCAGTGTCTGTCCTCTGAGCCCCACGGCTCCCTCTGTGCCCCTGCCCTTCCCCCCAGTGTCTGCCCTGTGAGCCCCACGGCTCCCTCTGTGCCCCTGCCCTTCCCCCTGGTGTCTGTCCTGTGAGCCCCACGGCCCCCTCTGTGCCCCTGCCCTTCCCCCTGGTGTCTGTCCTATGAGCTCCACGGCCCCCTCTGTGCCCCTGCCCTTCCCCCAGTGTCTGTCCTGTGAGCCCCACGGCTCCCTCTGTGCCCCTGCCCTTCCCCCCCAGTGTCTGTCCTTTGAGCCCCACGGCTCCCTCTGTGCCCCTGCCCTTCCCCCCAGGGTCTGTCCTGTGAGCCCCACGGCTCCCTCTGTGCCCTGCCCTTCCCCCCAGTGTCTGTCCTGTGAGCCCCACGGCTCCCTCTGTGCCCCTGCCCTTCCCCCCAGTGTCTGTCCTGTGAGCCCCACGGCTCCCTCTGTGCCCCTGCCCTTCCCCCAGTGTCTGTCCTGTGAGCCCCACGGCCCCTCTGTGCCCCTGCCCTTCCCCCAAGGGTCTGTCCTGTGAGCCCCACGGCTCCCTCTGTGCCCCTGCCCTTCCCCCAGTGTCTGTCCTGTGAGCCCCACGGCTCCCTCTGTGCCCCTGCCCTTCCCCTCTAGTGTCTGTCCTGTGAGCCCCACGGCTCCCTCTGTGCCCCTGCCCTTCCCCCCCCAGTGTCTCTCCTTTGAACCCCACGGCCCCTCTGTGCCCCTGCCCTTCCCCCCAGTGTCTGTCCTGTGAGCCCCACGGCTCCCTCTGTGCCCTGCCCTTCCCCCCAGTGTCTGTCCTGTGAGCCCCACGGCTCCCTCTGTGCCCCTGCCCTTCCCCCCAGTGTCTGTCCTGTGAGCCCCACGGCTCCCTCTGTGCCCCTGCCCTTCCCCCAGTGTCTGTCCTGTGAGCCCCACGGCCCCTCTGTGCCCCTGCCCTTCCCCCAAGGGTCTGTCCTGTGAGCCCCACGGCTCCCTCTGTGCCCCTGCCCTTCCCCCAGTGTCTGTCCTGTGAGCCCCACGGCTCCCTCTGTGCCCCTGCCCTTCCCCTCTAGTGTCTGTCCTGTGAGCCCCACGGCTCCCTCTGTGCCCCTGCCCTTCCCCCCCCAGTGTCTGTCCTTTGAGCCCCACGGCCCCTCTGTGCCCCTGCCCTTCCCCCCAGTGTCTGTCCTGTGAGCCCCACGGCTCCCTCTGTGCCTCTGCCCTTCCCCCCAGTGTCTGTTCTGTGAGCCCCACGGCTCCCTCTGTGCCCCTGCCCTTCCCCCAGTGTCTGTCCTGTGAGCCCCACGGCTCCCTCTGTGCCCCCGCCCTTCCCCCCAGTGTCTGTCCTGTGAGCCCCACGGCCCCCTCTGTGCCCCTGCCCTTCCCCCCAGTGTCTGTCCTGTGAGCCGCACGGCTCCCTCTGTGCCCCTGCCCTTCCCCTCCAGTGTCTGTCCTGTGAGCCCCACGGCCCCCTCTGTGCCCCTGCCCCTCCCCCAGTGTCTGTCCTGTGAGCCCCACGGCTCCCTCTGTGCCCCCGCCCTTCCCCCCAGTGTCTGTCCTGTGAGCCCCACGGCCCCACTGTGCCCCTGCCCTTCCCCCAGTGTCTGCCCTGTGAGCCCCACGGCTCCCTCTGTGCCCCTGCCCTTCCCCCCCAGTGTCTGTCCTATGAGCCCCACGGCTCCCTCTGTGCCCCTGCCCTTCCCCCAGTGTCTGTCCTGTGAGCCCCACGGCCCCCTCTGTGCCCCTGGCCTTCCCCCCAGTGTCTGTCCTGTGAGCCCCACGGCCCCCTCTGTGCCCCTGCCCTTCCCCCTAGTGTCTGTCCTGTGAGCCCCACGGCTCCCTCTGTGCCCCTGCCCTTCCCCCCCAGTGTCTGTCCTATGAGCCCCACGGCTCCCTCTGTGCCCCTGCCCTTCCCCCAGTATCTGTCCTGTGAGCCCCACGGCCCCCTCTGTTCCCCTGGCCTTCCCCCCAGTGTCTGTCCTGTGAGCCCCACGGCCCCCTCTGTGCCCCTACCCTTCCCCCCAGTGTCTGTCCTGTGAGCCCCACGGCCCCCTCTGTGCCCCTGCCCTTCCCCCCCCAGTGTCTGTCCTGTGAGCCCCACGGCTCCCTCTGTGGCCCTGCCCTTCCTCCGCAGTGTCTGTCCTGTGAGCCCCACGGCTCCCTCTGTGCCCCTGCCCTTCCCCCTAGTGTCTGTCCTGTGAGCCCCACGGCTCCCTCTGTGCCCCTTCCCTTCCCCCCAGTGTCTGTCCTGTGAGCCCCACGGCTCCCTCTGTGCCCCTTCCCTTCCCCCCAGTGTCTGTCCTGTGAGCCCCTCGGCTCACTCTGTGCCCCTGCCCTTCCCCCCAGTGTCTGTCCTATGAGCCCCACGGCTCCCTCTGTACCCCTGCCCTTCCCCCCAGTGTCTGTCCTGTGAGCCCCACGGCTCCCTGTGTACCCCTGCCCTTCCCCCCAGTGTCTGTCCTGTGAGCCCCACGGCTCCCTCTGTGCCCCTGCCCTTCCCCCCAGTGTCTGTCCTGTGAGCCCCACGGCCCCTCTGTGCCCCTGCCCTTCCCCCCAGTGTCTGTCCTGTGAGCCCCACGGCTCCCTCTGTGCCCCTGCCCTTCCCCCCAGTGTCTGTCCTGTGAGCCCCACGGCCCCCTCTGTGCCCCTGCCCTTCCCCCCAGTGTGTGTCCTGTGAGCCCCACGGCCCCCTCTGTGACCCTGCCCTTCCCCCCAGTGTCTGTCCTGTGAGCCCCACGGCTCCCTCTGTGCCCCTGCCCTTCCCCCCCAGTGTCTGTCCTGTGAGCCCCACGGCTCCCTCTGTGCCCCTGCTCTTCCCCCCAGTGTCTGTCCTATGTGCCCCACGGCCCCCTCTGTGCCCCTGCCCTTCCCCCCCCAGTGTCTGTCCTTTGAGCCCCACGGCTCCCTCTGTGCCCCTGGCCTTCCCCCCAGTGTCTGTCCTGTGAGCCCCACGGCTCCCTCTGTGGCCCTGCCCTTCCTCCCCAGTGTCTGTCCTGTGAGCCCCACGGCTCCCTCTGTGCCCCTGCCCTTCCTCCCCAGTGTCTGTCCTGTGAGCCCCACGGCTCCCTCTGTGCCCCTGCCCTTCCCCCCAGTGTCTGTCCTGTGAGCCCCACGGCTCCCTCTGTGCCCCTGCCCTTCCCCCCAGTGTCTGTCCTGTGAGCCCCACGGCCCCTCTGTGCCCCTGCCCTTCCCCCCAGTGTCTGTCCTGTGAGCCCCACGGCCCCTCTGTGCCCCTACCCTTCCCCCCAGTGTCTGTCCTGTGAGCCCCTCGGCCCCTCTGTGCCCCTGCCCTTCCCCCCAGTGTCTGTCCTGTGAGCCCCACGGCTCCCTCTGTGCCCCTGCCCTTCCCCCCCAGTGTCTGTCCTGTGAGCCCCACGGCTCCCTCTGTGCCCCTGCTCTTCTCCCCAGTGTCTGTCCTATGTGCCCCACGGCCCCCTCTGTGCCCCTGCCCTTCCCCCTAGTGTCTGTCCTGTGAGCCCCACGGCTCCCTCTGTGCCCCTGCCCTTCCCCCAGTGTCTGTCCTGTGAGCCCCACGGCCCCCTCTGTGCCCCTGGCCTTCCCCCCAGTGTCTGTCCTGTGAGCCCCACGGCCCCCTCTGTGCCCCTGCCCTTCCCCCTAGTGTCTGTCCTGTGAGCCCCACGGCTCCCTCTGTGCCCCTGCCCTTCCCCCCCAGTGTCTGTCCTATGAGCCCCACGGCTCCCTCTGTGCCCCTGCCCTTCCCCCAGTATCTGTCCTGTGAGCCCCACGGCCCCCTCTGTTCCCCTGGCCTTCCCCCCAGTGTCTGTCCTGTGAGCCCCACGGCCCCCTCTGTGCCCCTGCCCTTCCCCCCAGTGTCTGTCCTGTGAGCCCCACGGCTCCCTCTGTGCCCCTGCCCTTCCCCCCAGTGTCTGTCCTGTGAGCCCCACGGCCCCCTCTGTGCCCCTGCCCTTCCCCCCAGTGTCTGTCCTGTGAGCCCCACGGCCCCCTCTGTGCCCCTGCCCTTCCCCCCAGTGTCTGTCCTGTGAGCCCCACAGCTCCCTCTGTGCCCCTGCCCTTCCCCCCCAGTGTCTGTCCTGTGAGCCCCACGGCTCCCTCTGTGCCCCTGCTCTTCCCCCCAGTGTCTGTCCTATGTGCCCCACGGCCCCCTCTGTGCCCCTGCCCTTCCCCCTAGTGTCTGTCCTGTGAGCCCCACGGCTCCCTCTGTGCCCCTGCCCTTCCCCCAGTGTCTGTCCTGTGAGCCCCACGGCCCCCTCTGTGCCCCTGGCCTTCCCCCCAGTGTCTGTCCTGTGAGCCCTACGGCCCCCTCTGTGCCCCTACCCTTCCCCCCAGTGTCTGTCCTGTGAGCCCCACGGCCCCCTCTTTGCCCCTGCCCTTCCCCCCCCCAGTGTCTGTCCTATGAGCCCCACGGCTCCCTCTGTGCCCCTGTCCTTCCCCCCAGTGTCTGTCCTGTGAGCCCCACGGCCCCCTCTGTGCCCCTACCCTTCCCCCCAGTGTCTGTCCTGTGAGCCCCACGGCTCCCTCTGTGGCCCTGCCCTTCCTCCCCAGTGTCTGTCCTGTGAGCCCCACGGCTCCCTCTGTGCCCCTGCCCTTCCCCCCAGTGTCTGTCCTGTGAGCCCCACGGCTCCCTCTGTGCCCCTTCCCTTCCCCCCAGTGTCTGTCCTGTGAGCCCCACGGCTCACTCTGTGCCCCTGCCCTTCCCCCCAGTGTCTGTCCTGTGAGCCCCACGGCCCCCTCTGTGCCCCTGCCCTTCCCCCCACTGTCTGTCCTGTGAGCCGCACGGCTCCCTCTGTGCCCCTGCCCTTCCCCCAGTGTCTGTCCTGTGAGCCCCACGGCTCCCTCTGTGCCCCTGCCCTTCCCCCCAGTGTCTGTCCTGTGAGCCCCACGGCCCCTCTGTGCCCCCGCCCTTCCCCCAAGTGTCTGTCCTGTGAGCCCCACGGCCCCCTCTGTACCCCTGCCCTTCCCCCCCAGTGTCTGTCCTGTGAGCCCCACGGCTCCCTCTGTGCCCCTGCTCTTCCCCCCAGTGTCTGTCCTATGTGCCCCACGGCCCCCTCTGTGCCCCTGCCCTTCCCCCTAGTGTCTGTCCTGTGAGCCCCACGGCTCCCTCTGTGCCTCTGCCCTTCCCCCCAGTGTCTGTTCTGTGAGCCCCACGGCTCCCTCTGTGCCCCTGCCCTTCCCCCCAGTGTCTGTCCTATGAGCCCCACGGCCCCCTCTGTACCCATGCCCTTCCCCCCAGTGTCTGTCCTGTGAGCCCCACGGCCCCTCTGTGCCCCTGCCCTTCCCCCCAGTGTCTGTCCTGTGAGCCCCACGGCCCCCTCTGTGCCCCTGCCCTTCCCCCCAGTGTCTGTCCTGTGAGCCCCTCGGCCCCTCTGTGCCCCTGCCCTTCCCCCCAGTGTCTGTCCTGTGAGCCCCACGGCCCCTCTGTGCCCCCGCCCTTCCCCCAAGTGTCTGTCCTGTGAGCCCCACGGCCCCTCTGTGCCCCTGCCCTTCCCCCCAGTGTCTGTCCTGTGAGCCCCACGGCTCCCTCTGTGCCCCTGCCCTTCCCCCCAGTGTCTGTCCTGTGAGCCCCACGGCCCCTCTGTGCCCCTGCCCTTCCCCCCAGTGTCTGGCCTGTGAGCCCCACGGCTCCCTCTGTGCCCCTGCCCTTCCCCCCAGTGTCTGTCCTGTGAACCCCACGGCCCCTCTGTGCCCCTGCCCTTCCCCCCAGTGTCTGTCCTGTGAGCCCCACGGCCCCCTCTGTGCCCCTGCCCTTCCCCCCAGTGTCTATCCTGTGAGCCCCTCGGCCCCTCTGTGCCCCTGCCCTTCCCCCCAGTGTCTGTCCTGTGAGCCCCACGGCTCCCTCTGTGCCCCTGCCCTTCCCCCCCAGTGTCTGTCCTGTGAGCCCCACGGCTCCCTCTGTGCCCCTGCTCTTCCCCCCAGTGTCTGTCCTGTGAGCCCCACGGCCCCCTCTGTGCCCCTGCCCTTCCCCCTAGTGTCTGTCCTGTGAGCCCCACGGCTCCCTCTGTGCCTCTGCCCTTCCCCCCAGTGTCTGTTCTGTGAGCCCCACGGCTCCCTCTGTGCCCCTGCCCTTCCCCCCAGTGTCTGTCCTGTGAGCCCCTCGGCCCCTCTGTGCCCCTGCCCTTTCCCCCAGTGTCTGTCCTGTGAGCCCCACGGCTCCCTCTGTGCCCCTGCCCTTCCCCCCCAGTGTCTGTCCTGTGAGCCCCACGGCTCCCTCTGTGCCCCTGCTCTTCCCCCCAGTGTCTGTCCTATGTGCCCCACGGCCCCCTCTGTGCCCCTGCCCTTCCCCCCAGTGTTTGTTCTGTGAGCCCCACGGCTCCCTCTGTGCCCCTGCCCTTCCCCCCAGTGTCTGTCCTGTGAGCCCCACGGCTCCCTCTGTGCCCCTGCCCTTCCCCCAGTGTCAGTCCTGTGAGCCCCACGGCTCCCTCTGTGCCCCTGCCCTTCCACCCAGTGTCTGTCCTGTGAGCCCCACGGCCCCCTCTGTGCCCCTGCCCTTCCCCCCAGTGTCTGTCCTGTGAGCCGCACGGCTCCCTCTGTGCCCCTGCCCTTCCCCCAGTGTCAGTCCTGTGAGCCCCACGGCTCCCTCTGTGCCCCTGCCCTTCCACCCAGTGTCTGTCCTATGAGCCCCACGGCCCCCTCTGTGCCCCTGCCCTTCCCCCCAGTGTCTGTCCTGTGAGCCCCACGGCTCCCTCTGTGCCCCTGCCCTTCCCCCCAGTGTCTGTCCTGTGAGCCCCACGGCTCCCTCTGTGCCCCTGCCCTTCCCCCCAGTGTCTGTCCTGTGAGCCCCACGGCCCCTCTGTGCCCCCGCCCTTCCCCCAAGTGTCTGTCCTGTGAGCCCCACGGCCCCTCTGTGCCCCTGCCCTTCCCCCCAGTGTCTGTCCTGTGAGCCCCACGGCTCCCTCTGTGCCCCTGTCCTTCCCCCCCGTGTCTGTCCTATGAGCCCCATGACCCCCTCTGTGCCCCTGCCCTTCCCCCCCAGTGTCTGTCCTGTGAGCCCCATGGCTCCCTCTGTGCCCCTGCCCTTCCCCCCCCAGTGTCTGTCCTATGAGCCCCACGGATCCCTCTGTGCCCCTGCCCTTCCCCCCAGTGTCTGTCCTGTGAGCCCCACGGCCCCTCTGTGCCCCTGCCCTTCCCCCCAGTGTCTGTCCTATGAGCCCCACGGCCCCCTCTGTACCCGTGCCCTTCCCCCCATTGTCTGTCCTGTGAGCCCCACGGCTCCCTCGGTACCCCTGCCCTTCCCCCCAGTGTCTGTCCTGTGAGCCCCACGGCTCCCTCTGTGCCCCTGCCCTTCCCCCCAGTGTCTGTCCTGTGAGCCCCACGGCCCCTCTGTGCCCCTGCCCTTCCCCCCAGTGTCTGTCCTGTGAGCCCCACGGCCCCTCTGTGCCCCTGCCCTTCCCCCAAGTGTCTGTCCTGTGAGCCCCACGGCCCCTCTGTGCCCCTGCCCTTCCCCCCAGTGTCTGTCCTGTGAGCCCCACGGCCCCTCTGTGCCCCTGCCCTTCCCCCCAGTGTCTGTCCTGTGAGCCCCACGGCCCCTCTGTGCCCCTGCCCTTCCCCCCAGTGTCTGTCCTGTGAGCCCCACGGCTCCCTCTGTGCCCCTGCCCTTCCCCCCAGTGTCTGTCCTATGAGCCCCACGGCTCCCTCTGTGCCCCTGCCCTTCCCCCCAGTGTCTGTCCTGTGAGCCCCACGGCCCCTCTGTGCCCCTGCCCTTCCCCCCAGTGTCTGTCCTGTGAGCCCCACGGCCCCCTCTGTGCCCCTGCCCTTCCCCCCAGTGTCTGTCCTGTGAGCCCCTCAGCCCCTCTGTGCCCCTGCCCTTCCCCCCAGTGTCTGTCCTGTGAGCCCCACGGCTCCCTCTGTGCCCCTGCCCTTCCCCCCCAGTGTCTGTCCTGTGAGCCCCACGGCTCCCTCTGTGCCCCTGCTCTTCCCCCCAGTGTCTGTCCTATGTGCCCCACGGCTCCCTCTGTGCCCCTACCCTTACCCCCAGTGTCTGTCCTGTGAGCCCCACGGCTTCCTCTGTGCCCCTGCCCTTCCCCCCAGTGTCTGTCCTGTGAGCCCCACGCCCCCCTCTGTGACCCTGCCCTTCCCCCAGTGTCTGTCCTATGAGCCCCACGGCTCCCTCTGTGCCCCTGCCCTTCCCCCTAGTGTCTGTCCTGTGAGCCCCATGCCCCCCTCTGTGACCCTGCCCTTCCCCCAGTGTCTGTCCTATGAGCCCCACGGCTCCCTCTGTGCCCCTGCCCTTCCCCCCAGTGTCTGTCCTGTGAGCCCCACGGCTCCCTCTGTGCCCCTGCCCTTCCCCCCAGTGTCTGTCCTGTGAGCCCCACGGCTCCCTCTGTGCCCCTGCCCTTCCCCCCAGTGTCTGTCCTGTGAGCCCCACGCCCCCCTCTGTGACCCTGCCCTTCCCCCAGTGTCTGTCCTATGTGCCCCACGGCTCCCTCTGTGCCCCTGCCCTTCCCCCTAGTGTCTGTCCTGTGAGCCCCACGCCCCCCTCTGTGACCCTGCCCTTCCCCCAGTGTCTGTCCTATGAGCTCCACGGCTCCCTCTGTGCCCCTGCCCTTCCCCCTAGTGTCTGTCCTGTGAGCCCCACGGCTCCCTCTGTGCCTCTGCCCTTCCCCCTAGTGTCTGTCCTATGAGCCCCACGGCTTCCTCTGTGCCCCTGCCCTTCCCCCCAGTGTCTGTCCTGTGAGCCCCACGCCCCCCTCTGTGACCCTGCCCTTCCCCCAGTGTCTGTCCTATGAGCCCCACGGCTCCCTCTATGCCCCTGCCCTTCCCCCTAGTGTCTGTCCTGTGAACCCCACGGCTCCCTCTGTGCCTCTGCCCTTCCCCCCAGTGTCTGTTCTGTGAGCCCCACGGCTCCCTCTGTGCCCCTGCCCTTCCCCCCCAGTGTCTGTCCTGTGAGCCCCACGGCTCTCTCTGTGCCCCTGCTCTTCCCCCCAGTGTCTGTCCTATGTGCCCCACGGCCCCCTCTGTGCCCCTGCCCTTCCCCCTAGTGTCTGTCCTGTGAGCCCCACGGCTCCCTCTGTGCCCCTGCCCTTCCCCCCAGTGTCTGTCCTATGAGCCCCACGGCTCCCTCTGTGCCCCTGCCCTTCCCCGCAGTGTCTGTTCTGTGAGCCCCACGGCCCCTCTGTGCCTCTGCCCTTCCCCCCAGTGTCTTTTCGGTGAGCCCCACGGCTCCCTCTGTGCCCCTGCCCTTCCCCCAGTGTCTGTCCTGTGAGCCCCATGGCTCCCTCTGTGCCCCTGCCCTTCCCCCCAGTGTCTGTTCTGTGAGCCCCACGGCTCCCTCTGTGCCCCTGCCCTTCCCCCAGTGTCTGTCCTGTGAGCCCCACGGCTCCCTCTGTGCCCCTGCTCTTCCCCCCAGTGTCTGTCCTGTGAGCCCCACGGCCCCCTCTGTGCCCCTGCCCTTCCCCCCAGTGTCTGTACTGTGAGCCCCACGGCCCCCTCTGTGCCCCTGCCCTTTCCCCCACTGTCTGTCCTGTGAGCCGCACGGCTCCCTCTGTGCCCCTGCCCTTCCCCCAGTGTCTGTCCTGTGAGCCCCACGGCTCCCTCTGTGCCCCTGCCCTTCCCCCCAGTGTCTGTCCTGTGAGCCCCACGGCCCCTCTGTGCCCCCGCCCTTCCCCCAAGTGTCTGTCCTGTGAGCCCCACGGCCCCTCTGTGCCCCTGCCCTTCCCCCCAGTGTCTGTCCTGTTAGCCCCACGGCTCCCTCTGTGCCCCTGCCCTTCCCCCCCAGTGTCTGTCCTGTGAGCCCCACGGCTCCCTCTGTGCCCCTGGCCTTCCCCCCAGTGTCTGTCCTATGTGCCCCACGGCCCCCTCTGTGCCCCTGCCCTTCCCCCTAGTGTCTGTCCTGTGAGCCCCACGGCTCCCTCTGTGCCTCTGCCCTTCCCCCCAGTGTCTGTTCTGTGAGCCCCTCGGCCCCTCTGTGCCCCTGCCCTTTCCCCCAGTGTCTGTCCTGTGAGCCCCACGGCTCCCTCTGTGCCCCTGCCCTTCCCCCCCAGTGTCTGTCCTGTGAGCCCCACGGCTCCCTCTGTGCCCCTGCTCTTCCCCCCAGTGTCTGTCCTATGTGCCCCACGGCCCCCTCTGTGCCCCTGCCCTTCCCCCCAGTGTTTGTTCTGTGAGCCCCACGGCTCCCTCTGTGCCCCTGCCCTTCCCCCAGTGTCTGTCCTGTGAGCCCCACGGCTCCCTCTGTGCCCCTGCCCTTCCACCCAGTGTCTGTCCTATGAGCCCCACGGCTCCCTCTGTGCCCCTGCCCTTCCCCCCAGTGTCTGTCCTGTGAGCCCCACGGCCCCTCTGTGCCCCCGCCCTTCCCCCAAGTGTCTGTCCTGTGAGCCCCACGGCCCCTCTGTGCCCCTGCCCTTCCCCCCAGTGTCTGTCCTGTGAGCCCCACGGCTCCCTCTGTGCCCCTGTCCTTCCCCCCCGTGTCTGTCCTATGAGCCCCATGACCCCCTCTGTGCCCCTGCCCTTCCCCCCCAGTGTCTGTCCTGTGAGCCCCACGGCTCCCTCTGTGCCCCTGCCCTTCCCCCCAGTGTCTGTCCTGTGAGCCCCACGGCCCCCTCTGTGCCCCTGTCCCCCCCCCAGTATCTGTCCTATGAGCCCCACAGCCCCCTCTGTGGTATGTTCTTGGGGTTGGTGTCACAAGGAGGGGGGAGGATACTTGTTCCCCTTGGCCTCTGGGGATAGAACAAGAAGCAATGGGCTTAAACTGCAGCAACGGAGGTTTAGGTTGGACATTAGGAAAAAGTTCATAACTGTCGGGTGGTCAAACACTGGAATAAATTGCCCAGGGAGGTTGTGGAATCCCCATCTCTGGAGATATTGAAGAGCAGGTTAGATAAATGTCTGTCAGGGATGGTCTAGACAGTATTTGGTCCTGTCATGGGGGCAGGGGACTGGACTCGATGCCTCTCGAGGTCCCTTCCCGTCCTAGTATTCTAGGATTCTGTGGTTGAAATTGTCCCAGTGCTGGGCCCACAGCAACAGGCATCTGCCCCTCTCTGCACATGCAGATCGGACAGGAACTTGGCTGTAGGCTGTGGGGTGGGAGGTTGCTGCCTGCAGCTTTTCTGGGCTCACGTGTGAATAGGCACCACCAGAGAGTGGCTCGTGTCCCGTTACTCTCCCGTCTGCACAGGAGCTGAGCACAGCCCTAGCCATGGAACAATTCAAGGTCACGGCCCTGCCTGTCAGTCTGCCTGTGCCAAGATCGCTCTGCTGCCTTGCAGTTTATCCGGTGCCCTGTGGGATCTGGCCGTTGGGGCGCGTCCCTTTGCGGCCGGGGCTGGATTATTGGCTCGGTGCAAAGTTTGAAAGGAATCAGCGTTCGATGCCGGTTTATTGCTGCTGCTCTGTACACTGGAGAGCGATAAAATGTTCTGAGTGTCAAACTCCAGGCTCTGCTTTGTCGCTGAAAGCCCAATTCTTTCTGTCTTCCCTCCTAGCTCATGTTCTCTAGACCTTGCATCATGCTGGCTTTTCTGGACCTTCTCAAATTCCTCCACCACGGCCCTGAAATGCGGAGCCCAGAACTGGACACAATTTTTTTTACAAATCCATGCTGGCTGTTCCCTATCACCTTATTAATTTCCAGAGGTTTACAGATGATTTCCTTAACTACTTACTCCGTTGTCTTTCCGGGCACAGAAGTTAAGCTAACTGGTCTGTAGTTTCCTGGGTTGTTCTTATTTCCCTTTTTATGGATGGGCCCTAGATTTGCCCTTTTCCAGTCCTCTGGAATCTCTCCTGTCTCCCATGATTTTCCAAAGATGATTGCTAGAGGCTCAGATACCTCCTCTATCAGCTCCTTGAGTATTGTAGGATGCATTTCATCAGGCCCTGGTGCCTTGCAGGCATCTAACTTTTCTAGGTGATTTTTAACTTGTTTTTTTTTTTGTTTTATCTTCTAAATCTACCCCTTTCCCACTAGCATTCACTATGTTAGGCGTTCCTTCAGACTTCTCGGTGAAGACCGAAACAAAGAAGTCATTGAGCATCTCTGCCATTTCCAAGTTTCCTGTTACTGTTTCTAGCTCCTCACTGACCAGTGGGCCTACCCTGTCCTTGGTCTTCCTCTTGCTTCTAATACATGTATAGAATGTCATCTTGCTTCCTTTTATTCCGGTAGCTAGTTTGAGCTCGTTTTGTGCCTTTGCCTTTCTAATCTTGCCTCTGCATTCCTGTGCTGTTTGCTTATATTTGTCCATTGTAATTTGTCCTAATTTCTACTTTTTATAGGACTCCTTTTTTATTTTTAGATCATGCAAGATCCCCTGGTTAAGCCAAGGTGGTCTTTTGCCATATTTTCTATCTTTCCTACAGATCTGAATAGCTTGCTTTTGGGCCCTTAATAATGTTCCTTTGAGAAACTACCAACTATCTTCAGTTGTTTTTCCCCTCAGTCTTGCCTCCCATGAGACCAGCTCTCTGAGCTTACCAAAATCTGCCTTCCTGAAATCCATTGTCTCTATTTTGCTGTTCTCCCTTCTACTCTTCCTTAGAATTGTGAACTCTGTGATTTCATGCTCACTTTCACCCAAGCTGCCTTCCACTTTCAAATTCTCAACCAGTTCCTCCCTATTTGTTAGGATCAAATGTAGAACAGCTTCCCCCCCGGTAGCTTTTTCAACCTTCTGAAATGAAAAGTTTTCTTCAATGCAGACCAGGAACATATTGGATAGTCTGTGCCCCGCTGTGTTAGTTTCCCAACATATATCTGGATAGTTGAAGTCCCCCATCACCACCAAATCCTGCACTTTGGATGATTTTGTAAGTTATTAAAAAAAAAAGCCTCATCCACCTCTTCTACCTGGGTAGGTGGTCCATAGTAGACCCCTAGCATATCACCCTTGTTTTTAACCCCTTTTAGCCTAACCCAGAGACTCTCAACACGTCTGTCTCCTACGTCCATCTCCACCTCAGTCCAAGTGTGGTCATTTTTAATATATAAGGCAACACCTCCTCCCTTTTCTCCCCGCCTGTCCTTCCTGAACAAGCTGTGCCCTCTATACCAATATTCCAATTGTGTGTATTATCCCACTAAGTCTCTGTGATACCAACAATGCCCTAGTTGTGTTTATTTATTAGCACTTCCAGTTCTTCCTGCTTGTTACCAGTACTTCTTGCATTTGTATGCAGGCATCTAAGATACTCATTTGATTTTGCCTCCCAGTTCTGCCTTGTCCCTCCTTTCTCTCTGGTGTTACAGCCCACACTCCCTCCCATTTCCAACCCAACTCCCAGGTCTCCATGCTCTTCACTTACCTTTGAACCCAGCTCTGCTTCCAGAGAGACTCGGTGCCATAGAAGGGGAGCGGCCGCCTGGCTGTAAAACATTTATTGCCCTGGTGCATGAGATGGCAGGTCCCTTGTGTTCAGTTTCCTTTAACCAGAAGAAACCAAGATGTTAAATACATTAGAACATACACGTGGAGATCAGAGACCTTGCCACAAACACCAGACAGGTGCAAACACCATGTAGGGAGAGAAATGACAGGGGGATTGATTCAGGCTGAAGTGGGGGATGAGGGTGGGTGCAAGGAAATCGTTATTTGGGGTATTTAACTATCAGAGCAACTTCCCACGGGGCAGGAGGGTGGATTCCCCCCTCCCCCTTGGAGCCGTTTATTTGAGCTTGGGCAACACTTTCTGAGCCACCTGCTCCCCCACCAGTCACAGGGGGCGAGTCTTTGGCCTCAACACAACTAGAAGACTAAGGCCCCTGCGCTAACCCGGCCCTGGCTGGGCCATGTGGTATCTCATGTGCAGTGATGGGCTGTAGTCGTGTGCCGGGATTTACACACGAGGGTGCAACAGAAACCTCCCCGCCCAGATGGTGCAATGGGAACCCGCCCCAGAGCAGCCTGGGAAAACCCAACTCACAGTAAAACAGCAGCATCCTCTCCCCTTCCCCACGTGTCACAAATCAAACTTTCCCCCCCAATCCCATCTCTCCCGGCCCTCTCCAAACACCTGCCCCCATCTCAGCTGCCTGCCAGGACCTGCCCCACATGTGGGCTTTGCAGGCCAAGAGACTGAGGCATTTTCAGACCAGTGAGTCCCCTGCCAGCACCTCCCCCACCCGCCCAGCAGAGCAGGGTCACAGGATGAGAAGGGAGGGGTCTCAGGAAGAGCGGGGTCGGGGGGCTCAGGCAGGGAGGGGCTCAGGCCATTTCCGGCTCCTCGTTTCAAAACCATCACGTCAAACCCCCAGGGAAGCCGACGGACACACCCTGAGCACGGATGTGACAGAGCCCAGCACCTCCCCCCCAGCCAGCCCAGGCCTGGAGCCCAAAGGAGGCTCGTGACACACCCAGGACCTCCGCACGCAGCTCTGGGGGGGCAGGGAGGCAGAGCAGACCTGGGCCCCGCCTGCACTCCGGGTGCACGGGAAGGGGGTTTTCTAGTTTTGTAGGGGCCGTCCTGCTGCAGTGGGACATGGAACATTTTTTCTTTGCCCCACCCTGTCCCAGGGGTTAGGGTTGCCAGATGGTTTAACCAAAAATACCAAACACCCCTACCCCTCACGTAAAAAAAAAAAAAAAAAAAACTCGGGGGGGGGGAGGGGAAGAGACCCTGACAGCAGTTATTAAGCAAATAAATAAATACAATTAACAAATTTAAAATCAGCATGGCCCCTTTAAGAAGAGGCTTTTTTTGCCAGCAGCCATCTTGTTTTTCTGTTCCAGCCACAAGACAAACCCCTGCAGAACTAGGATAGCCGCGGGGGCGGGAGGGAGATCATCCAGGGGCCCAGTGGAGGGTCTGGGGGGACCGGGGGCTGGGCCCGGTTGCTGAGTGTGTCCATGGGGTTGCCAGGTGTCTGGACTGGCAGGGAAAAAGCCAGTCCGATATTTTCTGAATTTTTTTTACCGGACAGGAGGAGAAAATACCGGTCTGTGCGGGTCAATACCAGACACCTGGCAACCCTGCCGGGGTGGGATTGGCGCAGCAACGTCCCTCGGGGTGCGGATGCCATTTCCATGGGCGGTTCTCAGCCCTGCCCCAGGGTTCAGACCGGTGCAGCTGCATGTATCACCTGACAAGCACCAACCCCATGGAGGGAGAAGCATTGATTTGGGGGGGGTCTATTTCGGGTGCGGTGGGGATATTGGGAACTCGGCCTGGCTAACACGGCTGAGAACAGAGCGCGGGAACAGTCACACACGGGCCCCTGGGGGATGGGCGGGATGGGACCCAACAGGCCTCTCCCATCTCTGCAGCCCCGTCTTCAGAGGCAGGTGATGGGGCAAAGACCCCAGCCACTGACACAGCTGTCCACCAGTGCACCCTCTAATCTGTTCCAGTTGTGTGCAGAATAAAATTTTACATGCATGGAAGCATGTGCACCACTCAGAGAAACACAAAACTCGCAGTGAGCGCTCTGCTAATCAGTCGGGTGTCTCAATCTCCCCAGAGCAGCCGCACAAGCGCCCGGCTCACAGGAAACGCTGCAGCTCCCCCTCCCCCCAAGACACAGCTGAGTCACTCCCAGATCCGTGTGCTCAGGGTGGGAGCAAACGCATCTCTCGGCGAGTCCAAAGGGACTTTGCGCCGAGCAAGGGGAGCGGCTCCGGGCTGTAAAACGTTTATCGCCCTGATGCAGGAGACGTTAGATCCCCGGGGTTCAGAGTCCCCTTCACTGGATACAACCAAGTGTCATGGGGCGGGACTCACGGCTGCGGCGCCTCCTGCTGGTAGCACCGGGGAATTGGCCCTTTCATCAGCAGGGCTGGTGTCTCCGTCCCATCCCCCGTGTTCCACACTCTTGCTCCAGACCCACGTCGCTTCCGGGCCCCGGCATCCTCTGTGACCCCAGGGACCCGGCAGCAGTGGAGCCAGTAAGGTGCCTCGTCACCTCCCCCACCCTCAGGCTGGCCGGTGACTCTGCGGCTGCCCCTCTGATCTCTGGGCCTGAGCGACTGGGCGAGGTGTCGTGTGAATTTCCCAGGCTCCTGGGCCGCGGCTGCAGCCGGTTCTATGGGGAGGGACCCCAGACACTGACCCTGGCCTGGGCTGTGCTGGCGCTACCTGGCAGACGGGTTACAAGTAGGACACAGTTTGAACCAGGGATGGTCCTGCCTTTGAACCAGTTTCTGACACCAGGGTCACCTCAGCCTCATCCCCTCACTGGGCGCCAGGAGATCCCAGGGCCTGGCCGGCCGGCGTCCCCTGGGAAAGAAATCGGTGTCATGGAGTCTGATCTGAACTTGTTTATTTTCACTGTCAACACCCGTCTTTGTGCAGAGGGGTCACACACTGCACCCAGGAAACCCCTGTCGGAAACCTCAGTCTTCTGCTGTTCCCTAAGATCAGCTTTGCGGCAGAACAGCAAGTAAACCTTCCTGATGTTTGCAATAGCGGCCCCACAACGGGGCGTCCACACAGCCGGGCTCAACTCGAAAGAAGCGTCGCAAACTGAGCGACGTCAATTGCGGATCTTATGTCAAAATCGCTTCTTTTGAAATTGGGGGGGGTCCACACAGCACTGATTTCGAAATAGAGCGCCCTTCCCCCGACTTCTCTGCCTCCTCGTACAATGAGGTCACAGGAGTCGGAGGAAGAATCCTCCAGCTTTTCAGCATTTTGACGTTATTTCGAAATCCCTGCCTGCGGTGTAGACTGGACCGAGTTACTTCCAAATACCGTTGCTGTGAGACGTACCCACAGACCCCGTGTCACAACACTTAGAACTCTGCAGCGTTTCTGCAAAGACTGACCATCTGCTCGCGCACTGACACAACCCTGCGGACTGTGCCCGTCAGGGAGACCCAAGGACCTCGCAGAAGGTGAAATCCCAGATCCCCTTCGGGAAGTTTCCTTCCGCCTCAGACTCCATGGCAACTCCAGCAGCCCCCAGCCCGTTTCCCCTCCTCCACCTCCCAGAGAAGTTTCCGCAGGGTGAAGGGCTCAGATGTGAGCACAGACACAGAAACATCAACTCTCTCTGGAGTCACAGAACCCCAGGGCTGGCAGAGACCTCAGGAGTCATCCAGTCCAGCCCCCCGCCCAAAGCAGGATCAATCCCAAATAAATCATCCCAGCCAGGACTTGGTCCAGCCAGGACTGAAACACCTCTAGGGATGGAGATTCCACCCCCTCCCTAGGGAACCCAGCCCAGCGCTTCACCACCCTCCTAGGGAAAGAGTTTTTCCTAATATCCAACCTAGACCTCCCCCACTGCAACTTGAGCCCATTGCTCCTCGTTCTGCCATCTGTCACTACTGAGAACAGCCTCTCTCCATCCTCTTTGGAACCTCCTTTTAGGAAGTTGAAGGCTGTTATCAAATCCCCCCTCACTCTTCTCTTCTGCAGACTAAACAGACCCAAATCCCTCCTAGGTCATGTGCTCCAGCCCCCGAATCATTTTGAGTATCAGAGGGGCGGCTGTGTCAGTCTGGATAAGCAAAAACTCCCTCCCTGGGGTTGGTGTAGCTGCACAAGTCTGAACCCTGGGGCAGGACTGAGAAACGCCCACGGAAATGGCATCTGCACCCCAAGGGATGTTGCTGCGCCAATCGCACCCTTGGTAGAGTTGCCAGGTGTCTGGTATTGATCTGCACAAAGCGGTATTTTCGCCTCCTGTGCAGTAAAAAAATTCAGAAAATACCGGACTGGCTTTTTCCCTGCCAGGAGGTGAAAATACCGGACACCTGGAAACCCCATGGACCCACTCAGCAGCCAGGCCCAACCTCCGGTCACCCCAATCCCCACACCGGGCCCCCTGGATGCCTCCCACCCCCCACTAACCTGGTTCTACAGGAGTTTGTCTTGTGGCTGGAACAGAAAAACAAGATGGCTCCTGGCAAAAAAAAAAAGCCTCTTCTTAAAGGGGCCATGCTGATTTTTAATTTTTAAATTTATTTATGTATTTATTCATTTGCTTAATAATTACTGTCAGGGTCCTTCCCCCCTTCCCTCCCCGGTGTTTTTTTTTAGGGGAGGGTGGGGGGTAGGGGTGTTTGGTGTTTTTGGTTAAACCACCTGGGGTATGTCTATACTACCCTCCTAGTTCGAACTAGCGGGGTAGTGTAGACATACCCCTGGCAACCCTAACCCCTGGGGCAGGCTGGAGCAGCGACGTCAGGAATGGGCCAGAGAGGTGGCTCAGCCAGGGATGGTGCCTGGGACTTGGGGGGGAGGTAGATAATCCCTTCACTGCCTAGGGGCAGGACCCGGGGGGCATGGGGACAGTGTGCAATACCCAATATTTGCTGATTACAGCGGAGGTGGCTTAGGTGGAGAAGGTCCCTGTCACAGCTCTAGAGCTGTGGGGGGGGGTGCTAAAGGGAGGGGTCTGTAACAGCAGGACTTGCACCAGGGACACTGACCCCCTCCCCCCCCAGTGAGGCTCTGTCTACACTACGGAGTTTTTCTGGTGAAACTCAGAGCGTCCACACCTCGGGCGCGTTTTTGCACAAGAGGATCTAAAGAGCAGAGGGGTTTTGACAAGGGGTGTCCCTCTTTCTGCGCGGAAGACGCCTTTTTGCGGAAGAACTCTTGCAGGGAAAGGCGTGTGGACGGGGAAGAGGGTTTTTGCACGGAAAGAGCGTTTAGAGAGCCTGCTGCCTAGAGTGACGTAGCCTATTGGCCTGTGCACCATCACACAGACACCCAGCGCGCTGCCAGGGAAATGCAATTTCCCCCCAATGCCCTACGGCCGCAGTGCGCCAGACTCCAGCCCTGAACAGCCCCTGGCTACTGGGCCTGCGAAAACATTTCCTGGGGGGTAGGTGCGTGAAATCCAGGACCTCTATGGCTGCGTTCTCTGAAATGCCTCCAGTTCCCCGGGCGGGCGGGTCGGCAGGCAGAGTCCAGAGTCTCATTGAGCGGAGGAGACGACGGTGAAGGGAGGGGATCAGATTTATTAGGAACTGGGGACCCTTTTGGGATGGGGGGGCCCTACGCACACGAAGGACGGGCTCCCCCTAAACCACAATGGAACCAGCCTGCCGGCACTGCACAGTAAGAAGCTTGCAGAGCAGTTTGTAAACCAACAATACGAGGGGACTAATTTAGCTACAACTACTCCAGAGGGAGACCCTGGAGTCGCTGTGGAGAGCTCTCTGCAAACACCCACTCATGGGCAGAGACGTCACAAAAGCAACAGCCTGTTAGGAACCATTTCAAATGGCTTGGAGAATGAGACAGAGAAGATCTCATTGCCTCTATCACACCACGGGAGCTCACATCTTGAATCCTGCGCAGAGGTGTGGTCGCCTCATCTCAAAAAAGATCTATAGGAATTAGAACAGGTTCAGAAAAGGGAACAAAGATGTGGAGGGGCTTGGAACGGGTCCCATAGGAAGAGAGATTAAAATGACAGGAACTTTTTTCTCCAAAAAGAGACGATGAAGTGGGGATTTGATAGAGTCTAGAAAATCGTGACTGATGTGGAGAAAGTGAATAAGGAAAAGTTGTTCACTTGTTCCCATAATAGAAGAACTAGGGGTCACCAAATGAAAACAATAGGCAACAGATTTAAAAGTTTTTCTTCACTCAGCGCACTGTCTACCTGTGGAACTCCTTGCTGGAGTATGTTGTGAAGACCAGGACTTTAACAGGGTTCAAAACTGAGCTAGATAAATTCATGGAGGTTTGGTCCATGAATGGCTGTTAGCCAGGATGGGCAGAGCCGGTGTCCCTGGCCTTTGTTTGTCAGAGGCTGGGAACGGCCGACAGGGGAGGGGTCACTGGATGATTCCCTGTTCGGTTCCCTCCCTCTGGGGCACCTGGCGTTGGCCACTGTCGGCCGACAGGACACTGGGCGGGATGGACCTTTGGTCAGACCCCGTCTAGCTGCCCTTGTGTCCTTATGCCCAAGCTGCCGGCAGGAGGCAGCCCCTGCGAGGAGGAATGCTGCGTCTCCATTGGCAGGGCCACACGGGAATGACAGAATTCCAGGAGAAGACTCGTCTGGGACACGTGAAAATCACTTTCCCGGAGCTTCGTGGCCCCCTACTGGAGGGATCGGAAACACGCCCCCGGCCCGTCCAGCTCATCAGTCGGCGCCACATGCCAACGTCTTTCTGGCCGACCTGGAACAGCGTTTCCTCCGCCCCGCCCCCGAGCACGTGACTCTACTTACCCCACATCAATGACATCTCCATTGCATGGACCCAGGGGAAGGAGACCCTGGAAGAATTCCACAGGGATCTGAACAACTTCCCCCCCATCCCCCTCAGCCTGGGCCAGTCCCCACGGGAGAGCCACGTCCCGGACACTCCAGTGCACGGACACAACAGACCCATTTCCACCCCCTCTGCCGGAAACCCACCGACCGCTGCACCGACCTTCACGCCTCCAGCTTCCGGCCAGACACATTTCTCAGTCTGTCGTGTAGCGCCAGGCCTGGGAGACAACCGGATTTGCTCCAGTCCCACAGACAGGGACAGACACCCACAGGGTCTCTACAGAGCATCCCGCACACTGAACTGCCCCCCGGAGCAGTGAACACACAGAGCGACAGAGCCAGACACGCCCCCCCGACACGAACTGCTAGACAGACCCCAAAGAGAGACCCACAGAATTCCACGTGTCACCCCCACCGCCCCAACGTACCCCCAGCGCAGTGTCCACATCTGCACCCCAGCCTGGAAAATGGCCCCTCGCTCTCCCAGGCCTCGGGGACAGGCCCGTCCTCGCCTACAGACACCCCCACACCTCAGACAAATTCTCTCCAGGACCCACCCCACACACCTCCCGCGTATCCATCCAGCAACCCAGCCCCGCGACCAGCCTGTCACTTGCAGCCACGTTTGTGCCAGCCACTGCCACGGCCACTGCTGTTACTGTGGTAGTGGCATCAGCCAGGAGCCATGGGCCCTTTTGAGTTTTCCGATTCACCTCAGAGCTGGTCCCCGCTGCGGGGCCATGGGAAGGAGGGAATCAGCTCAGGGGTTTCCCATCCTGCAGCCTTCATAAACCTTCGCCTCTGGGTCAGTGCCCCTCTCGCCCCCACTGTGCCCCGGGGTGCCCCTTGCCCCAGAGCCCTCTAGGGGTTTGGAACAGCTAGCATAGGAAGAGAGGTTAAAGAGACGGGGACTTTTTAGCTGAGAAAAGAGACTGAGGGGGGATAGGATAAAGGTCTATAAAATCTGGAGTTGTGCGGTGGAAGTGAATAAGGAAAAGTTATTTGCTTGTTCCCATAATGTAAGAACTAGGGGTCACTAAATGACATGAATAGGTAGCAGGTTTAAAACAAACAAAGGACACCAGGCAAGATGGACCTTTGATCTGACCGGCTGTGTCTACATTGGCACCCCTTTCCGGAGAAGGGATGCTAATGTAAACTTCGGAATTGCAAATTCCGCGGGGGATTTAAATATCCCCTGCGGGATTTGCATTAACATGGCTGCCGCTTTTTTCCGGCTTGTAGATAAGCCGGAGAAAAGCGCCAGTCTAGACGTGATTCTCTGGAAAATAAAGCCTTTTCCGGAGGATCTCTTATTCCTACTTTCAAGTAGGAATAAGAGATCCTCCGAAAAAGGCTTTATTTTCCGGATATTTTCCGGAGAATCACGTCTAGACTGGCGCTTTTCTCCAGCTTATCTCCAAGCCGGAAAAAAGCGGCAGCCATGTTAATGCAAATACCGCAGGGGATATTTAAATCCCCCGCGGATTTGCCTATTCCACGGTGCTACATTAGCATCCCTTTTCCAGAAGGGATGCCAGTGTAGACACAGCCTTGTTGTATTCACGCTGCACACACCAGCCACTGAGCAAAGGTCATCACCTGCCCCCCAGGAAAACCCCTCTGGCCGCAGCCTCAGCAGCCACAAGGCTGATCCGAGGAGACAGGAAACCTTCTTGCTGGTGTAAGTGCTTCCCCACAAAGCAAGGAGACTGCATGGCCAGGCTGAATTTGCCCAGGGCTCACCAGAGCTGAGCCTGGCAGCTCTCAGAGGGTACGTCTACACTAGTCCCCTAGTTTGAACTAGGGAGGCTAATAAGGGCGATCGAAATTGCTAATGAAGTGCGGGATTTAAATATCCCACGCTTGATTAGCATGTTCCCGGGTGGTCGCCATTTTGGAAACTGACTATCCCGAAGTAACTGCCCGTCTACACACGGCAGAGAAGCGGGATTCCGAAATAAACCTCTTAGTTCGAATTAACTGTTACTCCTCATAGCGACTCCCTTCTAAGTGACGCTTCTCAGAAGTACCCGGGATCTTTTTCAGGGGGAAAGGCAAGACACAGCGTTTATTGAGAACTAGCAGAAATACCCGGCATCACCCAGGGAAACATAGTAAAAGGTGTCATGAATGAACTACCTCAATGACATTAACCTAGCATATTTTATTGGAAATACTTATTGCTTTAAGAAATTAACATCGCTAGTACTTTTTCTGTTATCATAGTTGTAGTTGATGTGACAGGCTTAAGAGACGAGTCCAGCAAATGCCGATGATCAGGTGTCACTACAAGTTAATTAGTGGCCCAGTTGGGGCTCTGGGGAAACTGATTTAAAGATCTAACCAATCCTGTTATTTAAGGTAGGATGTGACAGGCCAGCGCCAGCCCTTAGGGCCTCGGGCTGGGACCCAGTGGAGAGGGTGGGCCCGGGTCCCCCTAGCCACCCCCTCCGTGGTGAGTGGGGCTGCACTCAGTGCCCCAAAAGAGCAGAAAGGTCGGGACAAGTCCATCCCACAGGGACTTTAAGGCGGTGAGCATGCAGGGCCGTGGTCCCAGGACACGGGGCCATGGGCTCGTGCCCAGGACAAGTCCATCACATAGGAAATCAGTAGTATCCATGTAAAATTTGCAGTTTCTAGCTCTTACCATTTCGGAGATCTTTCGGGACAAACAAACAAATTCTCAAAAATATTTATAAGCTGTTTCAGAGATCTTCTGGGACAGACAAACAAACAAACTTTCAGAAACATTTATAAGATACAGTAGAGAAGCAAGCTTCGGGGGTAGCTGAGTTAGTCTGTTACAGAAATGGTCTGGTAGCACTTTATAGACTAACAAACCATGTAGCTGGGATCATGAGCTTTCATGGGCACAACCCACTTCTTCAGATGTGGCTGTGCCCATGAAAGCTCATGATACCAGTAGAAAAGCAGTTAGCGTCTGCTCTCTCTCTCTCTCTCTCTCTCTCTCTCTCTCTCTCTCACACACACACACACACACACCCTGCAGAGGGTGCATAGTTACCAGTCCGTCATAGCTCAAGTCAATCTTTTGCTATGTCTAGACTGCACTGTTAAATAAGTAAAGAATACGCAATTTGCGGTCATTGCAAATCTTTTTCCAATTTACTTTCAAAAGAGGTGCTTTCGAAATTTGGCATCTACATGGCACCAAACTGCAAAAGAAAATAGAACGAGGCTTACAAGGCTGGTGAAGGAACGCCTCTGGTCTTTTGAAATGTTTTTTGAAAAAGCAGATGTGTGATGAGCTTTCGTGGGCACAACCCAAGAAGTGGATTTTGCCCACGAATACTCATGCTCCTGTCTACATGGTTTGTTAGTCTTTAAGGTGCTTCCAGACTATTCGTTGTTTTTTTAGTTTTTCCTGTTAGAGACTAACTCAGCTCCCTCTCTGAAGCTCAAGTCTACTTGACTGTCTGAACCTTCCCAATGACTCTCACACATTCTCCATGTGCACCACACAATGGTCTGTGCACTCCACACAAAGGATGACAGAGTTACTAAAGGACACAAGTTGGTTTGCAAAGTGGACACACTCTGCTCATGAGACTCATGAGAAACCGGGTGTAAGAGAAGCACACAGAACTCAGATGTAAATCTGTACACATCAACTCATTGTGCATCATACTTGTGTCTGAGAACCAACACTGCAACACACATTCTGGCTACATCAGCTTGGCAGCTCCTAGTCTGGGCTTTTGCTGCACCAGTTTCGAATGTACAAAAATTGCTTGAGTCCTGGCACCTCTTCCATTGCAAATGAAGCATGGAGCATGCCCAGTGACCATCCAGCATAGCTTCAGAGACAGGGCCTGTCCTCCCACCCAACGGGGAAATGGGGAGCAGTGTCTACACCAGACCCCCTGGAGAGACCAGCTTAACAGCCCACAAAAAGAAACACCCAACCAGTGCTTTCAGCGAGCTGTGTTGGAAGCCAGACCCAGCATTTCAGGGCAGACCAGGCCTCGGCTGCGCTGCCATTCAAGAAGTGAGTAACAGACAGGAAACAGTAGTTACAATCAGTATTTATATTAAAGCCACAAATTTATTGTAGTAACCCAATAGTTACGCAGCTTCCCTCCCCCCAACCTGTCTGTGTGAAGAGGAAAATACAACGTGAGCACTTAGACACCAGCTGTCAACTTGCACCCGGAGCCGTAACCTGGTGTCTATGAATGAGCAGCTGCCGTCCGTGTTTCGGTTCTATACGGCTCCGCGGGGCAGTGAAACGGTCACCTCTGGCCCGGGGACAACGAGAGACGGGATCCTACAGCCCGGAGGTGGAAGAAAGGGACGAGTCTCCCAGTGAACGTGGCCGTGCGAGAGGAGATCAGAGCCATGGTCTCAGCATTGTAAAATCTCACCTGTCCCCCTTCATAGTCCAGATAAACGCCGACCTTCCTGGGGACCTGAGATTTCTCAGAGGAGTCGAGAGCCCAAATCCCCAAGTCAGGTTTCAGTTGGATCCTTCCCTTCCTCTGCACAGAGTCTCTGGCGACCCCAATTGACCAGCCTCTCCTTGGCCCCACCTCCACCTCCCAGTAACGTCTCCCCGAGGTGAACCCCTTTGACCCGAGCACACAAACACAAGTGTCAAATCTCTCAGGGTTGTTGGGCAGATCCTGCCGTGTGTCTCCACGTTCCGCACTTTTCCGATCCTCAGACAGGACGAGCCGGGGATGGGCCGTGGCTGGGTCCAGAGTCACCTCCACTGGGTGAGAGAGAGAGAGAGAGTCAGTTTTACAGTCAGGGTGACCAGCTGGCCGGATGCTGCAGGGACCGTGCTGGTATTCGGGGTTTGTCTTGTACAGGCGCCTATTGCCCCACCCCCACTCTGGTTGCTGTCTGGTCCCCCTGTCCCCACCCCCAGGATCTGAGCCCCTGGGGATCCCCGAGACCCCCCCTTCCACCTGTGGGGCCAGGTGACGGACAGGCTGCCCGCCGGACAGACAGGGGCTCTCCCCGGCTGCCTCCCACACCCAGGGGCAGCCACTGAGTTTCGGGGCCGCGTAAAGGCCCCCCTGGAACAGTGGGGAGCCCGAGCGCCTCGTCCTTGTGACTGGCGGGGGAGGGGCAGGTGGCCCCAAGAGCACAGAAGAAGCCTGAAGTCCCAGAGCTTCCCCCGGGGAAGAGACGGGGGGGGGGGGGGGACACGGCCTTTACTCCGGAGCAAACACCAGTGAGTGGAGCGTCACCCCCCCCTCCACGATGGAAAACCAGCGCGGGCACCGGGGGGGGGGGGGGGGCTGGCTCCGTTCCGCAGTCCCTGAGTCCCAGTGGCCAGGCCCTAAGGAATGTGGGGACCCAGTGAAAACCCCCCACAGGGCAGGGCCCCTTTCCTCACCTGCACACCCCTGTAACTCAGGGGGCCGGGCCACACGCCCGCCAGGAGAGACGCCGACCTGCCCGCTGCCTCCAGAAGGTAACTCTGGTCTCACAGGGCTCTGACTCTGAAAGCTGAACAGGAGATTGTCTGGTGTCACTTGCTGCCTTTCCCAGGCAGGGACACGTGGTTCCCAGGGGAGGGGGGGAGCAGGGGCCTTGCCAACGGCAGCCCCAGGGATTCAGGGGGACAGGGGGGTTCTCAGGGAGACAAACCCACCTGTCACCGCGGGATGGTGCATCCGCCTAGGAGGGAAGCAGAGAGACGAGGGTTCAGATTTCGCTCAGCAGGAGGGTTCTGCCCCTGCCCTGGGGACGTGTCGCCCTCTGGCCCCCAGAACCCCCCCCCCTGGCTTTGTCTCTGGGCTGGGATTGGTCCCAGGCTGCTCCCGGCCTGTCCCAGCCCTCGGGTCAGACTCAGCCTCCGCGCCCGGCCGGGCAGCCCCTGCCCTTTGCCCCCAGCCTGGGCAGCCCCGGCTCACCGGGCAGAAGGGGGCCGGCAGCAGGGGGAGGGGCTGAGGGATGGGCAGAGCCCAGCTCCCCAGCTCTGGCCAGTCCTGCTCTTGAGGGGAACTCTCCTGGCTCCTTCCTGACCCCGGTGCCAGTCCGGGATTTGCGGATTCTGTCTGGTAAAACAACAGGACATGGCAATGTCTGGTATTCCCCGTTCCCCTGGGTGGAAACCCAATGGGACAATTTTCCCCTGACACATCTAGTGGTGGCGGGGGAGTGAGGAGTGCGGCAGATGAACGGGTTCGGGGGGCATGTGCCAGGTGCCACGCTAGGGGGGCGCCGGGCTGGGGTGGGAGCAGAGCACACGCTGCTCTGGCCCTCGTGACCAGCAGAGACCCGGGATCTGGCCACATGATGCCTCCCTCTACCCATTGTGAGCACAGGGGCCCGGTCGGGTGGCAGGAGCAGCCACTTTCCAAGTCAGATGGTTCCTCCATGCCTGGCTCTGGGGGGGGGGGGGGAGAAGGGATTTGATTGGAGCAGGGATGCCTGCCTCAGGGGATGGGGAGTGCATTGGGATGGGGGACGCTGCCTGGCTCTGAGGCAGAGGTGGGTGCATTGGTGGTTAGTGTGGGGTTCCACACTGGAAGTGTCTGACAGCTGAGTGAGCAGCTCCCTTTGGGGAACAAACAAAGAGCAAATCATTGGGATGCTCCTGTTCTGCCCTGCTAGGAACCCAGCGGCAGGGCGGCTGCTGCTGCAGGGGGAGGGCTGGGAGGCGGCCAGGCTCCTTGGACATTCCTCAGCATGGGGAGCTCAGAGTTAGGGGGGAATCCCCAGAAGTGCAGGGATCAGCTCTGCCTTCCCACCGCATGGCACTGTGGGACGCTCACCCACAATGCTTTGCTCTGTCTGTCCGGGGGGAGCTAGCCATGTGTCCCGGAAATGTTGACAACGGGAGGCAGAAAAACCAGTTTGACCCGTTTTCACTTTGGGCAACTTTTGCATGTTGACAGCTCTTGTGTCACTGAAACATTCCCAGTGTAGAAACTGGGAGTTTTAGTAAGGGGCCAATAGCCCCCTTATGCTTAGGATCAGTATTCAAGAACATCAGAATGGTCAGACGGGGTCAGAGCAAAGGCCAATCCAGGTCAGTGTCCTGTCTGCCCACGGTGGCCAATGCCAGGTGCCCCAGAGGGAGGGAATACAACAGGGAATCATCCAGTGACCCCTCCCCTGTTGCCCATTTCCAGACTAACAGCGTCTAGGGACACATTCCTACCCTTGCTGGCTAACAGCCATTGATAGACATGTCCTCCATGAATTTATCTAGCTCTGTTTTGAACCCTGTTAAAGTCCTGGCCTTCACAACATCCTCTGGCGAGGAGTTCCACAGGTTGACTGTGCGCTGAGTGAAGAAAAACTGCCTTTTGTTTGTTTTAAACCTGCTGCCCATTAATTTCATTTGATGACCCCTAGTTCTTATGTTACGGGAACAAGTAAATAACTTTTCCTTATTCACTTTCTAAACTCCTGTCATGATTTTATAGACCTCTGTCCTATCCCCCCTTAGTCTCCTCTTTTCTAGGCTGACAAGTCCATGTATTTATTGTCTTTTCAGATGGGACCTGTTCCAACCCCTCATCATTTTTGTTCTTTTCTGAACCTTTTCCAATGCCAATATATTTATTTTGAGATGAGGCGACCACGTCTGTACGCAGTGTTCAAGGTGTGGGCGTCCCATGGATTTATGCAGAGATAGATTCTCTATCCCTTTTTAAATGATTCCCAACATGCTGTTTGCTTTATTGACGGCTGCTGCACACGGAGTGGGCGTTTTCAGAGAATTAGTCACGATGACTCCAAGATCTCTCTGGAGTAGTTGTAGCTAAATTAGCCCCCATCGTTTTGTACGTCTAGGTGGGGTTATGTTTTCCAATGGGCGTTACTTTACACTTATCCACACTAGATTTCATTTGCCATTTTGTTGCCTAATCGCTCAGTTTGGTGAGATCTTTCTGAAGCTCTTCCCAGTCGGCTTTGGTCTGAATGACCTTGAGCAGTTTGGGATCCGCTGCACATTTTGCCGCCTCCCTGCTCACCAGTTTCTCCAGATCATTTATAAATAAATTGAATAGGACGGGTCCCAGGACAGACCCTGGGGGGACCCCACTTGTTACCTCTCTCCACTTGTAAAATTGACAGAGCCCTGTGGAGCAACCTGTGTCCCCCCCCTAGGGAGCTGGGCAAGGTAAGTGCCCCGGTCTCTTCCCTCCTCCTGTTTCCCTTTCAGCACCAGCCCCACCCCCTCCTGCACCCTCCTTCCCTCCTAGATCCTGCAGCTCAATTCCTGGCTTGCTCCCACACCCTGCTCCCACTCAGACCCCACCTCCAACCCTCACCTCACTCCTGCACCCTCCCTCCCACCCAGACCCCACACCCCAGCCTCTTCCCTGGCGACCCTGTTCCACACACTGAACCCCTCATTTTTGGCTCCAACCCGGAGCCAATGGTGGCCCCACAAAATCTACTCACCCTGGGCCCCAGCAGGGTTAATCCGGCCCTGTAACCACAGCCCCTCATGTCCTGGCCAACTAATGCCAGCCTGGGTCAGCTTTATCTGAGGCCGACAGGCCCTGGAGCTCTCCTAAATCCTGCCTGTCTGGTGCATCTGGACATGCACCCTGCTCCCCCCAGCGCCCGCTGCCCCCGCCCGTCTGTTCCACGGGGTCTCTCATTTCATGCCCAGCGTGTGAGCAGCTTCCGTGGTTTGTGCCGGTCGGGGCCTTGGGCCGACGCGTCTCCGGGGCCTCAGGGGCGTTCAGTCATGTACAGAGCCTCCCGCAGGGAACGTTTCCTCCTCCTCCTCTCTCTATTGCTCCCTCCCCCCACATTGGCTGCTGGGCTGCCTTCTCAATTGCCTGGTGGCCTCCGCCCGGTGAATCGGAGCAGAGACTCCTGGGTGGGGCCATGGGGCTCCCTGACCCCCCCTGCAGTGTGACAGTCCCACGACCTACCTGCTGCTGTTTCCATGAGGGAGGCAGAGTGTTTTGTCGTTTCAGAGGCACGGGGGGAGGTTTGGCCTTTGTGGGGACACCAGCAGCACCTTTCTGTTCCTGAGACTCTCGCCCTCCTCTCCCTGCGAGTGACACCGACGGGGGGTTATTGAATCGCAGAATCATCAAATCCCAGAACCCCAGGGGAGGCAGAGACTTCAGGAGTCCTCGAGTCCAGCCCCCCACCCACGGCAGGACCAACCTCACTAAACCATCCCAGACTTAGCCCCAGTGTCTGACCTGGAGCATCGTCCTTCCCTCCTGCCTCCCCCTTCCCTGCTCCCCAAAACAACAACCCCAGAAACGAGCTTCCAACACCCGCCCCTTGTCAAAGAGCTGCCCTGACCACCTCCCCCCCGCCCCAAGGGCCGTCCAGTGGCACCTGGGCCCTGGGTGAGTCTTCAGGGCTGAGACATTGGCTGCTCATGGCAGGTGAAATCCACACACCCCTAACACCACACACACGCACACCCCTAGCTGCCCACACCCCTAACACCACACTCACATGGCTAGCAAGGCGCAGGAGTGTGACTAACAAATCCGAAATTTCCTGGGTTCGACCCACAATCGTACCGGTGGGAACAGGCCCGTCCAGGAACCAGCTGTGACGTAGTGGGGGTACCTGGCTGATTTCTATGCTGCTGGCTCTGGGGTAACCCCCACTGGCTGCCGTGGGTACCACGACCCAGCAAAACAGGATGAGTCACTATGCAAAGGGATCTCTCAACCGGTATGGCCAGACACCCCCCATGGAGAGGAACAAAGGAAGGTGGATGCTGCCCTGGCTGGAGGGCAGGGCTGGAAGGGAGTTAGTTAGTTGCTGTCTGGGAGCATGGAGGAGACAGCCTAGGGAAAGGGGCTGGAGTTTAGGGGCCCAGTCTCCCCCATCTCAAGGGGGCCTGAGGCATCCTAGCCCAGCTCTGTGACCAGATTCCATCTGTGCTGTGCTGTATCCTGGAGAGGCAATAAACTTCCTCTATTCCACCGGCTGGTGCAGTCTGTTTGTGCCATTTCGGGGTGCAGGAGACGGGGCACCCCAACGCGCCGTCACACTGGTGCCATGGAGCTCCCAGCGGCCTCCGTGCAGCTCAGCCCCGGGGGAGAGGTGGCCAGGAGAGATTCCTGCGGGAGCGTGGACTCCTGTTCCGGGAATGGCTTCCCTCCAGGAAGGCGAGGGCATGGGGGGTCCAGCGGCAGCTGGTCGTCCCCCAAAAGTATCGCCTCAAGCTGCTGTATTTGGCCCACGACGTCACCGTTGGGGGCCACCGGGGGCACCCGGCTGAGGCTGCTCCAGCACTTCTATTGGCCGGGAATCTTTACAGCCGTGCAGCGGTACTGCCGGTCCTGTGACTCCTGCCAGAGGGGCGGGAAGGCCCAAGACAGTAGGAACGCGGCTTGGGGGTCTCTACCCCAGATAGAGGACCCTCTAGGCTTGCTGAGAGAGTTATGGGAGGGGAAGACCCCCCTGGATGGAGCGTCGGGGGTGGAAGCCGCCCTGGCTGTCCAGAGAAGGCTCACTGGGCTCATGGCCCCGGCCCAAGAGACCTTGGCCAGAGATCAAGGCCAGCGGAAGGGTGGGTGTGACCCCCGAGGACAGGCCTGTGCCAGTCGCCCTGGAGCGGGGCGGCGAGTGGACAGAGGGAAGCCAGCTCATGTGGTGCCTCGCCACGGCCGGCCCGAGTCAAGGGGAGCACCCATGGCCCCAGGGGGGGTTCCCACGCAGAGGACCCGAACTTCCCTAGGTCACGAGCGGAGTGACCCTGCTCAGTTCGCTCTCGGAGGGGGGAGAACTGTGACGTAGTGGGGGTACCTGGCTGGTTTCTATGCTGCTGGCTCTGGGGTAACCCCCACTGGCTGCCGTGGGTACCACGACCCAGCAAAACAGGATGAGTCACTATGCAAAGAGTATGGCCAGACACCCCCCATGGAGAGGAACAAAGGAAGGTGGATGCTGCCCTGGCTGGAGGGCAGGGCTGGAAGAGAGTTGGTTAGTTGTGCTGTGCTGTATCGTGGAGAAGCAATAAACTCCCTCTATTCTACTGGTTGGTGCAGTCTGTTTGTGCCATTCTGGGGGTGCAGGAGAATGGGGACCCCCAACGCGCCTTCACACCAGCCTGTGGGTCCCAGCATGGAGCGGCCCCTCCTGCCCGCCCCAGACATGGTCACAGAGCTCCAGGGCCCGTCCCAGCGCCACGGGGCAGCCAGTGTCCTGCCATCTGACCCCCCTGTCCCCACCCCCCAGGGAGCCTGCTCCGACCCATCTCCACTCAGAGACATAGCTTCTTGTTATGCCACCGGCGTGGGAGGTGCAACAGCCCAAGGGGGGGAGGAGGGAGGGTGTTCTCTCCGCTGGGCACCTCAGAGAGCCGGATCCTGGAACCCACCCTGGGATAGGTGGGGGGAAGAGTGGGGAAGGGCCCAGGGCCTGTATCTCTGGGGCAGGGACAGGCGAAGGCCCTGCCCCACCAGCAAGGGACGGGCCCGGTTACCAGACACCGGCCAGGCCTTAACGAATGGAGGGACTGACGCGAATGCAGCGAGACCTTCTCACCGGGCCGGGCCCCTTCCTGTCCCCCCCCGTCACTCGCCCGGGGAGGCCCCGTTCCCGTAACAGAGCCAAGCACCAAACCCAGCCCACAGCACCTTCCCACGGCGCAGGGCCCCGGCTCACCTGTGTCAGCCCCCGACTCGGTCTGGGCAGCCCCCTGCCCTGCGGGAGAGACATGCTCCTTCCAGCTCCCAACACGGAGCACCGCTGCACTTTGAGTCAGCAACTCTCCAAACCTAGACACAGAATTTCCTGTCGTCACTTGGCGCCTTCTCACCACCCACCCACCGGCACCAGGGGGAAGGGAGGGTCACAGGGGGACGGGAGAGTCAGCGGGGAGGCAACGCCAAATGGCACCAGCCATGAATAGCACGTCCCCCGTTTCCTGTCCCCTCCCCTCCCTCCCCCCTCCCCAAAGGGCTGAAATGACTCGAGGAACAAGTCACAATTCCCCATGTCAATGGGGACAGAGCAGGGTTGGGGGTGCCGAGAGATCTAGTGTCTGGGTCTCTCACGCACAGTTCACAACTCTTCTCACTGTGATGCCCGAGGGGCGGGAGGTTTCCCCAGGGCCCTGCAGAGCAATTCACAAACCCACCTGCTCCTCCGGCCCTTCACATCCACCTGCCGGGAAACAGGGAGAGAAGAGGCACCGAGATGAGATTCCATCAGAACGTTCCACCTGACGCGCTGGGGACTGCGTCACCCTCTGCCCTGCAGAAACCACCCCCCTTGGCGTCCATCCCCTCCCCTCCCACGGGGAGAAGGTCTGAGTGGAGAGGAAGGGGGAGGGGCTGGCGGAGCTGGAATTTCCATCCAGCACGGTGTGGCGGCGTATCGGGTACCCCCTGATCCTGCACCCCATCTACAGCAAGAGCAGACTCCACCGGGCAGTAGAACGGGGGGGGGGGGGGGGTTATTGTTTCTCCAGGACACAGCCCAGCACAGACGTGATGTGGTTACAGGAGTCAGGGCCAGGATGCCTCAGACCCCTTGGGTTAGGGGTCCATCACCCGTAAGCCCTCAGCACCCAGCCTAGGCTGTTCCCTTCATGTTTTCCAGCCAGAAACTGCCTCTCCCCTCGAAACCTGGTGCAGGTCTCCACCTCCTTCCCTTTCTCTCCCCCCTGGGAGGCTGAGCCTGGGTGTCTGGGCCAATACACATGTGGGTGTCAGTGGGAATCACACAGCTCAGCGCAGGGGGACCCCGGTCACAGAGCAGACAGCCCCCCACTGCATCCCATCTCTCCCCCCTCCGAGAGCGAGCTGAGCAGGGTCACTCCGCGTGTGACCTGGGGAAGTTCAGGTCCCCTGCCTGGGAAAACTGCAGCGGTGACATTGGTGCTCCCCTTGGCTCGGGTGGGCCATGGTCCTGCCCTGATTGTTGCAGATATTTGGGGGGACCGACACAGGCCCACTCTGTGCAGTCGTACCAGCCCTGCCACTACCCTTGGGCTCTGCCCAGGGTCTCTCTGGCCGGGGCCATGAGCCCAGCGAGCCTTTCCCGGAAAGCCAGGACGTCCTCCAGCCCCGACGCACCATCCAGGGAGGTATCCCCCCCCCCCGTAACTCTCTCAGCAAGCCCGGGGGGCCCTCCCCCTTCTGTACCCTGGCTCTGTCAGGGAGAGCCTGGCAGACCCTCGGGGGGCCTCCCCCTGTGCAGACAGCAGGGGAGGCAGGTACTTGTCCCAGTCCTGCGGGTGCCGGAGCATAAAGGCCTCCAGCGTCTGCGCCAGGGTCCCCTGGAACCTCCCCACGGGTGCCGTACGCTGGGGCCAGGTGAGCCTGCCCTCACCTTCCTGGGGGGAAGCCATTCACGGAACAGGAGTCCCCGCTCCCGCAGGAATGTCTCTTGGCCACCTCTCCCCCGGGGCTGAGCTGCACGGAGGCCAGCCTGGTCCCTCAGCCTCTGCAAGGAGGGGTCTGCCTGTACCTCAGCCTGGAATTCAGCTGCTGGGGCAGGGATCGGGACCTGTTCCCCACCTTTGACTAGGTCCAGAGTCCCAGCCTGGCTGGACCCCGTGTCCATTGGGATGGGACCCTGAGCCCCCTGTAGGGGGTCCTCCCCTGGGTCAGGGTCACCAGCCCCTCGCTGGCTCTGGCTATGGGTGGTGACCAGGGTCCTGTGGGGTCCATCTGGCCACTCCTCTAGGTCACCCCCATCAGTACCTCCGTGGGCAAGTGCCAGTGCACCCCTACTTCCTTAGTCCCCCCATTTCAGATGCACCTGGCCTATGGGCACCTTAAACGGGTCCCGTCTATGCCCCTCAGGGTCAGCTGAGTGTTAAGTACCATGTGGTCTGGGTCAGCGTCACCTCCGCCCCGTGTCCCAGTAGCCTGTCACCTTCCTACCATCCACCTCCAGGGGTATGAGGCACTCGCTCCGCAGGGGCCGTCCTGCCCCCACCCGGTACACAGAAAAATCCGCCTCCCGAGGGTCAGACCTCCCAGGGGAGGTGCACTGAGCATCCTTCCCCCCACTCTGAGCTGAGGTTTGCCGGCCAGCCCCTGCCTCTGGGGCAGCCTGCCCTTCCTCCCGCCCCAGCCAGTTAACCCTGGAAAGTCCCCAGTCCTGGGACCTGTCCTTGTGCCTGGGGCATTGAGCCCTCTTGTGGCCTTTTGCCCACAGCGATGGCAAGTTAGGTTCTGTGGGCCCCTTTGGGCCAGCTCTGTCTGGGCCCCGGCTGGTTCTCTGGGGCGCAGATGGCTGGTCCTTGTCTCTTGGGCTCATCTTGTAGGTGACACTCTCTGTCGCTCAGCTGAGATCTAGTCTCTGCGCGATTCCCTCTCTCTCCGGAACTCCCGTTCACACCCGGACCGGCTCTCCATCAACTCGTTCGTCAGCTTCCCAGCCTCTTGGGGGTCCTCTGGCCTTTGGTCCTTGAGCCAGGGCCTTAGGCTGGGTGGGCACGCTTCATAGAACTGCTCCAGCATCAACAGCTTGAGCAGCTCCTCTGCGGCCTGGGCTCCGACTCCAGACACCCACTTGTGGCAGGATTGCACCAGGCGGGAGGCTAGATCCACACAGGCCAGGCTCCTCTGCGGCCAGGCTCCTTCTGCGCCCCCCGGAACTTCTTCCTGTACATCTCGGGGGTCAGCCCGAACTTGTGCAGCAGGGCCTCCTTGACTCGTTCATAGTCACCCGGCTGCAGCTCCTCCAGCTGGTTGAGCCCCCCTGTGGCTTCCTGGGGGTGAGCTGCTGGAGCCAGTCCGATGGGGGATCTGGTGCAGCTCACAGACCTGCTTGAAGGAGCTGAGGAACCGTCCATGTCCCCCATGATTTACACGAGCTTTCCAAAACTTCTAGCTGCCCTGGGCACCCCGGGGTACGTCTACACTAGCTCGTTAGTTTGAGCTAGGTAGGGTAATGAGGGCAACCGGAGTTGCAAATGAAGCCCGGGATTTAAATATTTCATTTGCATATTCCCAGGCGCTGCCATTTTAAAATGCCCCGCAGTTCAAACTCCCTACATGCGGCATGGGCTAGGTAGTTCAAATTAAAGCTCTTAATTCAAACTACCGTTACTCCTCATTCCACGTGCTTCACACCGACCGGGCCCCTCGGTTCTTCCAGCTGCCTGTTGTGGGGCTTCCCCGGCCCTTTCGGCGGCTTCTTGCTGTCTGGAGCCGCCGCCCGTCTGGAGCGGGGGGGAGAGGGGGGAGAGGGGAGGGGAGGTCATGTGTCTCATTGGCTCCGTTCAGTAGCTGAGCCCAGGGGGAGCCAGTGACGTTCCGCGGATGAAGGACGGAGCCTCCCGTTTCCAGTCCTTCTGCACCAAACAGCTGTGAGAGTTTGGAAAAGTTCTGAGCAGCTGCTGTGTGTGTCACTGCCTGTGCGAGGGAGCAGGGGGAGACGGCGCTGGACTTGGGGAGCCCCGACACAGACCCCACATTTGCAGCACAACCCCCCCCCCCAGGCCCTGCGGCAGAACGGGCCCGGTCTCAGCACGACCCCCTCTGGGTGCAGATCTCACAGCTCCCAGCGGCCAGGAGCAATTGCCGCGCCGGGGGCCGGCCCAGCCGCACGCTGACGGGACCCCCCTGCAGCTCTGGGACGCTGCTAAATCCAAAGGGGTCTGAGCATCTGGTCCCAGAGCGTTTGCGCTGTCACTGCCCGGCCCGCGGAGAAGGGAGAAACGCGGCGACGCCGGACCCCCGTGGGCTGTGGAACATGCTCACGGCTCAGCCCCCGTTTCCTTTCTCCTCTCCCCCCTCCGCACGGCTCACTGGCCTCCAGGCGGGTGGGAGAGAGACGCCGGCTCCACCCCAAGGCCGCACGCTCCAGCCAGGCCCTGACGAAGCCAACACAGGATCTCACTCGCCCTGCAGTGGGGGAGTCGCACCATGTTGTGTACCTGGGGCTCAGCATCTTCTCTTGTGTCACTGATCTTGTGAATTCCCGGGTCCAGGGTTGCCTGGTTGAGTCGATCTTTGGGGGTAGGAGCCTCTTCACAGACGTGAACGACATGACTCCCCGTCTCCTCCTGCTTCTCAGCCGCTGGCTCGCTGCCGGGTTCTCTCCCTGCCGGTGAATGGACGGTGGGTTATTGGCACCTGCTCCCGGCTGGGAGTCGCTCCTGTCCCCTGCTCCCCGGACCCCTCCCCGGCTGACAGGCAGCAGGAGTGTCTCCGACCAGAGCCCATCACCCGCCCCTCAGCTACACCCCCCACCCCACAGACCCCTCCCCCTGCGAGCCAGCCTGGCCCTGGCGGGGGGTCTCCGGCAGCGCTCTGGTACCCCCACGGGCAGGGAGTGAAATGTGCCAGAAAGGACCTTCCTAAGTTATTATGTGGGGTGCTGACACCCCACCCCCACACTTGGAGGGGGGCTCAGCGCTCCCAGCCCCCTGAGTTCACTGGGTCGTTCCCCAGCAGCCCTGGACGTCCGGTCTCTGCTATCTCAGCCGGGCGCCCAGAGCCAGGGGCACGTCCGAGAATCGGCCCGAGCTGCCCCCAAGGCGGAAGGCGGGGCACTGAGAAGCCCTGAGCTCTGGGGGCAGCCGGGCAGTGTCTGTCTATGGGGAAGGGCAAAGGAACACGCCCCTGGGACCTGGATTTCACACCTAGGCCTGGTCTCAGTCCCTGCCCCCACCCACGTCTGAGCTGCGCCCTGGTGCCGGACCCACAGACTCAGCGCTGCCAGGACAGGACTCCATAAATACCAGTCCCCACGTGCACAGACACCCGGCCCCTTGTGTTACCTGCGGGTCCCTGGGACTCTGTCTCCCCAGCAGCTTCCCTCCCGGGGGAGACACCTCTCCAGACAGGATCACGTGGCTGGGTCTGAGAAGCAGCATCTGCAAACCTGCGCAGAGCGACCACTCTCGTCAGTGTCCCCGTCCTTTACCCAGGGGCACAGCACCTCACTGGGGTGGGGGAAGGGAGAGGAGCAAACACCTAATAGCCACGATACAAATGGCTAACGCGGGACATGGGATTGAGCAGAGATGTGGCCAAATCATGGAAAATTCTACAATTTCTTCCCTCATTTGCTTTCCAGACTCTCAGACCTTCCTGCCGACATTAACCTGCTGCGCTAGCAAAGCAAAGTGACTCCAGATTGCAGAGGGAAAACCGGGATCTAACCCCTCGGGCTGTCCCACGCCGCCGAGCTCTCTGTACGCTGGGGCGTGTGTGGAACAGGGATCTTCCCCCAGAGACCCCCCCGCATCCCAGGGAATTTCACAAACTCACCTTTGCCTCGGGCCCTCTGTGTGCACCTGGAAGGGAAGAGAAACAACAACGCTCAGCTCCCGCCCTGCAGCGAGGTTCCCACGAGACGCGGTGCCGATGGATCTCTGCCCGTCGGACTGTAAAGCCGGGTCTGAGCCCCCCCGGCTCCGCTCACACGAGAATTGTGTCTGAGACGGGTGTTAGGAGGAGTTTGGGAACGTGACGCTCTATGGACCTGGACACGGCCTGGCCAGGCCTGCGGGCGGCTCTGAGCCCAGCCAGCCAGACACCGCTGCCTCCCGCCTGCCTGGGTGTGGGAAGAGCTCTCGGCAGCCTCTGCCCGGGGCGTCCCCTTTTACAACATTTTTTACCTTTAAAAGCGTCGCTACATTGTCAGTGAGTCTCTGCAGCCTCTGATGCTCCTCTTCTCTCACGCTCTGAGAAAGGTACGTCCGGTCTGTTCTCACAATCAGGTGCAGTTTTTTGTAGCTGGACTCAATTCCCTCCAGGTGCTGTCGTATTGTTTCCTTCAGTCACAAAAGTTAAAATGAAAACTCCACCCAGCGATGGCAGGGGAGGGTCAGCGGCAGCCAGCCAGTGAGTGGGGGGTCGGTCGCCTTTCTCTGGCTGGGCAGAGCTGATTCCTAGGCTAAGCACCCTTCTTGCAGGAGACAATAAAGCCTCTTTCTGCAGTGAGACCTGGAAAAACAGAATCCCCCTCCCGGAGCCCTGGGCTGCACGACAGGCCTGCTAGGTCACGTGTAGAGTGAGCACACAGCATGTTTAGGCCAGGACTGTCCCATATTTAAGCTTTGTTCTGGACATCCTGGCTGGCCCCACAGCCGTCTCTCTCCGTAACGGGGCGGTACAATTAAGAAGGGCTAGAGAGCCTGCAGAACAGGAATTCATTTACAGATTTGACACAGTCTCCCTGGGCTTGCACAAAGATATTCACTGGTTGGCGCATTACAAAGCCAATTTCCCCTGCCTTTAAAATTTGCATTTTCACATCAAAATGCACAGGACACAGCCAGCCCAGCCCACTTAATTAGCCTCATTAACACAGGTCCTACCATTGACAGGTAACTGCTTTGGCTGTTCTATATACTTTGGATTGGGTCATTTCCTCTCCAACCCTTCTGATGAAGTGGGAAGAGCTTGTACTGAAAAACAACCACTCCTGTCTGCTTCTTTCTGCCCCCTCTGGGCCCAGCGGCTAGGCAGGAACAGTAGGCACCTTTCCCATGTTTTACAAGGTGGTATGGCAGGGAAGGGAGTGTATGAACACCTGGAAGGGTTCATGGCCTGTCCGTGCTGTCCAGCAGTGAGTGGCAGGGGGGGTCTTGGCACACCCAAGTGGGTCTCTCACCGCACAGTGAAACGCGGCACCAGCTGAGTGGCTCTAACCATGCTGGGGCTTGGAGAATTAATCCCTTCTCCAGAGCAAGTGGCCAAGGGAAGCATCACCCGAATGGAAGTCAAAAGAGTCTCAGACCAGAGCCCTGCCAGAGTGTCCGACCCACAGTGCAGACCTGCAGGGCTCTCACGGGCGTTACTGGGGTATCCTCACTGCACAGGTGTGACAGAGGGAAATCTCACGGCCCCCCCGGCCATCGCCAGGGAACACAAGGCCAGTGCGACAGAGGGAAATCTCACGGCCCCCCGGCCATCGCCAGGGAACACAAGGCCAGTGCAACAGAGGGAAATCTCACGGCCCCCCGGCCATCGCCAGGGAACACAAGGCCAGTGCGACAGAGGGAAATCTCACGGCCCCCCGGCCATCGCCAGGGGAACACAAGGCCAGTGTGACAGAGGGAAATCTCACACCCCCCCGGCCATCGCCAGGGAACACAAGGCCAGTGCGACAGAGGGAAATCTCACGACCCCCCGGCCATCACCAGGGAACACAAGGCCAGTGTGACAGAGGGAAATCTCACGGCCCCCCGGCCATCGCCAGGGAACACAAGGCCAGTGCGACAGAGGGAAATCTCACAGCCCCCCGGCCATCGCCAGGGAACACAAGGCCAGTGCGACAGAGGGAAATCTCACGGCCCCCCGGCCATCGCCAGGGAACACAAGGCCAGTGCGACAGAGGGAAATCTCACGGCCCCCCGGCCATCGCCAGGGAACACAAGGCCAGTGCGACAGAGGGAAATCTCACACCCCCGGCCATCGCCAGGGAACACAAGGCCAGTGCGACAGAGGGAAATCTCACGGCCCCCCGGCCATCGCCAGGGGACACAAGGCCAGTGCGACGGAGGGAAATCTCACGGCTCCCCGGCCATCGCCAGGGGACACAAGGCCAGTGTGACAGAGGGAAATCTCACGGCCCCCCGGCCATCCCCAGGGAACACAAGGCCAGTGCGACAGAGGGAAATCTCACGGCCCCGGCCATCGCCAGGGAACACAAGGGCAGTGTGACAGAGGGAAATCTCACAGCCCCCCGGCCATCGCCAGGGAACACAAGGCCAGTGCGACAGAGGGAAATCTCACGGCCCCCCGGCCATCTCCAGGGGACACAAGGCCAGTGCGACAGAGGGAAATCTCACGGCCCCCCGGCCAGTGCGACTCTCCAAGGTCAAACTGCAAGTTGGTAGAAGAACCGGGACAGACCCCAAGAATCCTCAGTCAGTCGCACACGCTGAACCCCCAGGACCCGTTTCCTCCCTAGTAACCCCCCCCCCTCCATCCGACACACACACCTTTCTGTGCATGACGGGAATCGCCCTTTGGGTAAAGGAACCAGCTACAAATGCGTTTGAAACGGGGGTCTGTGCTAGTCCGGGCGTTTGGACGGAAGGTGCTCACATCCCTCCCCCACCTCCCTTGGGACATGCAGCCCTTGGAGGGACTTGGAGGGACTTGAATGATCAAAGACAAATAACGGTGCCTACCCTGTGCTCCTGGACAGCCTCCTCCACGGGAACCACCGTGTGGGCGCGGTGAGCCCGGGATTCCCTGCACACCAGGCAGATGGGGGTCTGATCCTCTGTGCAGTAGAGTTGCAAAGGCTGTCGGTGTCTCTCACACAGGTTCCCTCCGCTCGGATCTTCCATTGGTTTCGACTTTACTAACTGCACAATGTTCCTCAGCTCCCGGTTGGGTCGTAAGTTTCCCTGTTTAAGTTTCTCTTTGCACTGAGGACAGGCGACCTCTCTGTCTCCCTGGCAGAGCCGGGCGATACATTCCCGGCAGAAGCTGTGTCCACACTCACTCGTCACAGGGTCCCGGAATAACTCCAGACAGATGGGACAGGTAACTTCTTCTTTAATGCTCTGGAAAAGCCCCGCAGCCGCCATGGTGCTTTCTAGGAGAGACGAACAAGTTCCCTGCCGCCCTCACATCCCTCCTAACATGTCCAGCTGGTGGCAGGAAGGTGCCTCGCCCCTCAGATATCCTGTTAGGCCAAAGGGCCTTCCTGCAATTGAACAGCTCCAGGAAGCCAGAGATGGAACAAATTCCTTTGGCCTCTGAGGAACATAGAAAAGCTTCTCTCTGAATCCATGAGCCCGCCACCCTGCAGGCAAAAAGGGAGCCGCTCCGTGGTCCCCTCTGTGAGAGGAAAATGACCCATTTCTGACCCCAGTGCCAGCAAAAGACCCATCTCACCCCCGTGGCACTGACAGGGCCCTGGCTGCCCCCGTCCGGGAGGTAAAAGCCATTTGGAGCCGCGCCCCAGAGAGCCTGCAAGGGCCCCTCCCGACCGGCCAAGGGCTCCGCGTCGCGCTCAGACAGGGCTGCCGAGTTCCTGCAGGAATGTCCTTCTGTGGAACCCCCCCCATGCCCACGCGGACGGCCCGTCCGTGGGAGACAATTACAGAGACAATTTCCCCGTCAAATGCCCCCAGGGCCAGGGGACAGGTGGTTTCTACAGTGATCCCGTGATGTTGTCTCAGGAACCAGCGTCGCCAGCTCAGGGCAGCCCCCTCTGTGTGGGTGTCGTCGTGCTGGTGTGAAGGGGCCGGTCTGGGGCTGGGTGCTCTGGCAAACACGGGAAATCCAAAGCACTGGGGATAAATCCCTTCCAGACCCCTCCTCGGGAGAGGCCACGACACGCCCCTGCCGACCCCTGGGGCCCGCCCAGCCTCCGGCCACAGGCCTGGAGCAGGGTCCCACTCGGCTGGGTGCTGCACAGACCGTCCCAGGGGTCTATCCGAGTCATTCTACATCCTGGCTCGATGAAGCTTTATAGTTTGACCAGCACGGACTGGTGCAGGGAAGGCGAAAGCCGAGTTATAAGAACACCAGAGCGCCCAGATGGGGTCAGACCTAAGGTCCATCCATCCCCATGTCCCATCTGCCCTCAGTGGCCAGTGCCAGGTGCCCCAGAGGGAAGGAACCGAACAGGGAATGACCGGGGCTTGGAGTTGGGAGCCCTGGTCAAGACTTGGAAACTTTTAAAAGACCCCATCCTAGAGGCCCAACTTAAATATATCCCCCAAATTAAAACCACAAGAAGAGACCCAGAAAAGCACCACCATGGCTTAACAAGCATGTGAAAGAAGCAGTGGGAGATTAGGATGCCCGTATCCATACGGTCCGTTTTTTCTGGGACTGTCCCGGATTTAAATACGCTGTCCCGGTACCACACCAAGTAGTGAAATGTCCCAGTAAGCCCTGCTGGACATTTCACTTCTTGCTGGGGACACCGGCACAGCGCAGCAGCCTCCCCACCCCAGCAGGGCACATAGGGCAGCCAGGCCAGCACACGGTCCCTCCCTCTTCCCGCCCCCTCCACCCATGGGACTGCCTTGCTGCGTGGGGTCCTGGTCCAGCGGCACCACCTCCTTCTCCTCCAGGCAGCCTTGGAGCCCCAGCAAGAGCTGCGTGGAGCCCAGCTGTGGCACTGCGGGGTGGGGCGTGCTTGGGCTCAGCAGGTGCCAGGACTGGAGTGGGGGCTGCCTGTGGTCCTACTTATAGTACGACAGTCCGGGTCCCCTCAGGCGACCCTGGCTCCTGTTGGAGTGAAGTGGCAGCCGTGCGAGGTGCGTTCCAGCTGGGACAGCCTCACTGGGACAGGCCTTGTGCAGCTGCTGCTTGACTCCAGCAGGCGCTGGGCAGCCAGCACGGACGGGACCACAGCACTGAAAATAGCACCATGGGCGGCCTCTGCTCCAATCCCGGCAAGCGGCCCTGCCCTAGGAGCAGCTGGGGTCAGGGCTGGGGGGACTTCTGGGGCCGGACTGCAGACTCCAGTCCCCACAATGGAAAGGCAGATGGTGAGGGAAGGGGCAGGGGGAGAACTAAGGGGCAGTGGGGCTGAGGGGAGGAAGGGGATTGTGCCGAGGGCAGGGCAGGAGAAGAAAGAGGCAGGCACCAAGGGGCAGGGGGAGAACTAAGGGGGTGGTGGGGCTGAGGGGAGGAAGGGGATTGTGCCGAGGGCAGGGCAGGAGAAGAAAGGGGCAGGTACCAAGGGGCAGTGGGAGAACTAAGGGGTGGTGGGGCTGAGGGGAGGAAGGGGATTGTGCCGAGGGCAGGGCAGGAGAAGAAAGGGGCAGGCACCAAGGGGCAGGGGGAGAACTAAGGGGGCGGTGGGGCTGAGGGGAGGAAGGGGATTGTGCCAAGGGCAGGGCAGGAGAAGAAAGAGGCAGGCACCAAGGGGCAGGGGGAGAACTAAGGGGGCAGTGTGGCTGAGGGGAGGAAGGGGATTGTGCTGAGGGCAGGGCAGGAGAAGAAAGGGGCAGGTACCAAGGGGCAGGGGGAGAACTAAGGGGGCGGTGGGGCTGAGGGGAGGAAGGGAATTGTGCCGAGGGCAGGGCAGGAGAAGAAAGGGGCAGGTACCAAGGGGCAGGGGGAGAACTAAGGGGGCGGTGGGGCTGAGGGGAGGAAGGGGATTGTGCCGAGGGCAGGGCAGGAGAAGAAAGGGGCAGGCACCAAGGGGCAGGGGGAGAACTAAGGGGCAGTGGGGCTGAGGGGAGGAAGGGGATTGTGCCGAGGGCAGGGCAGGAGAAGAAAGGGGCAGGCACCAAGGGGCAGGGGGAGAACTAAGGGGCAGTGGGGCTGAGGGGAGGAAGGGGATTGTGCTGAGGGCAGGGCAGGAGAAGAAAGGGGCAGGCACCAAGGGGCAGGGGGAGAACTAAGGGGGCGGTGGGGCTGAGGGGAGGAAGGGGATTGTGCTGAGGGCAGGGCAGGAGAAGAAAGGGGCAGGCACCAAGGGGCAGGGGGAGAACTAAGGGGGCGGTGGGGCTGAGGGGAGGAAGGGGATTGTGCCAAGGGCAGGGCAGGAGAAGAAAGGGGCAGGCACCAAGGGGCAGGGGGAGAACTAAGGGGGCGGTGGGGCTGAGGGGAGGAAGGGGATTGTGCCAAGGGCAGGGCAGGAGAAGAAAGGGGCAGGCACCAAGGGGCAGGGTGCAGGAGACACAAATGCCGGGGGCATCGAGGAGACAATGAGGGAAAGGGCAGGAGGGGAAGGGTAGGGGAGGTGTCACTGGGGGTGGGAGAAGAGAGGCAACAGGGCGATGCTGGGGGAGGGGAGGGACAATGGGGCAAGAGGGAGGGGAGGAGTGGGTGCCAGGAGGAGTCAAAAGGAGCGGTGGGCATGAGGAAGGCAGGGGATGGAGCAAGTCATGTGTGAGGGCAGGGTGGGGTGTGAGGAGAACTGGGGCCGAAGGTGGGGGGGCACCAGGGAGAAAGGGGGCAGTGAGGGGTGGGGGGGGCACCAGGGAGAAAGGGGGCAGTGAGGGGTGGGGGAGGCACCAGGGAGGAAGGGGGCAGTGAGGGGTGGGGGGCACCAGGGAGAAAGGGGGCAGTGAGGGGTGGGGGGGCACCAGGGAGAAAGGGGGCAGTGAGGGGGGGGGCACCAGGGAGGAGCAGGTGCCAGGGGATTGTGGGGTGAAGCAGAGGGGCCGACACGTGTAGGGGAGGGATGGTGGGAGACGTTCTCAGAGGGGTCACATGACACCCTCTATTTCTGGTCATGGGCCATTAATTCCTAGTTCCAGCTAATCGCAGCCTAGTTCCATCTCGTTAGCGGATCTCTCGTCAGTGTCAGTTTTGATCATTGTCCCTTCTTCCGATCAGTTTTTCTTTGGAAATTACCCAGCACTGAGCCCTGTCGGCCGGGCGCCCGTCGTTCTGGGAGAGGGGCTCCCCTTTGGCATTAGGAGAAACGTCCTGCCTGTCGGGGGGGGAACACGGGGATGAGCTGCCTGGGGGGGATGTGGAATCGCCGTCTCTGGAGATACTGAAGGGCAGGTTGGACAGACACATGTCAAGACTTGGTCTAGACCAGTCTTCCTTCATTTTTTTAAGCCCAAGGAACACCAAACAATTTTTTTTAATGTGGAACACCAAGGATTTTTGATGAGGGGGAAAAAAAATGGCAAAAGTTCTGGGGGGGAGGGGGCAGGGGGGAAGGTTGCCTGCCCCTTTAAGGGCAGCCATTTGGCACTCTGTTCTCCGCGGCTCACCTCCGACTGCCTCACCCCACACCGGTGTGCCACAGAACAGGGTTTGAGACACGCTGGTCTAGATGGTTCTGGGTCTTGCTGGGAGGGCCGGGGACTGGACTGGATGACTCTCGAGGTCCCTCCCAGGTTTGGTGTTCTGTCATTCTCCCTACCTTGCCTTACGAGCCATGTTCCTGGACGCAGACAGGCGAAAGAGGCTGTTTTACTCGGCCCTGCCTGGCTGCAGATTTGCAGCGGAGGGGATGTTGGGAAGACAGAGAAGTCCCCGGAGCAGGCTGGCGCGCGGCAACTCCCTAACGGGAGAGGTATCGATTGTGTCTTGCAGAACACCCGTGAGAGCAAGGTGGACGATTCTCCCAGACCGCCGGGAGAGCGATGGGGAGGGGAGGGACTTTCTGAATGCCGGGACTAGCCAGAGAGGGGGCTACTGCAAGGTGCCCCAGGTAGACAGGGATATAATGGCTCACGTGCATTGATGGCATCTGCATGGTGCCAAATTGGGAAAGGAAGTGCCCTTCGAGCCATCCCTTATTCCTCGTAGAACGAGGTTCACAAGGCTGGTGAAGGAACGCCTCCATTCTTTTGAAAACATTTCTGAAAAAGCAGACACGTGTCATGAGCTTTTGTGGGCACAGCCCAAGAAGTGGGTTTTGCCCACGAATACTCATGTTCCTATCTACCTGTTTTTTTAGTCTTTAAGGTGCTGCCAAACTATTTGTTGTTTTTGAAGTTTTTCCAGTTACAGACTAACTCGGTCCCCCCTCAGAAGCTCAAGTCTTTTTGACTGTCTGAATCTTCCTGATGCCTCTCACACGTTCTCCACTCGCACCACACAATGGACAGAGCATGGCACACAAAGGACGACAAAGTTACTAATAAACACAACTTGGTTTGCAAGGTGGACACTCTTTGCTCATGGGACTCATGAGAAACAGGGTGAAACAGAAGCATAAACAACTTAGATGCACATCTGTGCACATCCAATCATTATGCATCATACTTGTGTCTTACAACCAACACTACCACACACATTCTGGCTACATCAGCTTGGCAGCTCCTAGTCTGGGCTTTTGCCGCACCAGTTAAGAATGTGGCCTATCCTCCCACACAACGGGGAAACGGGGAGCAGTGTCTATGCCAGCGCCCCTGGTGAGCCCAGCGTAACAGCCCAAGAAAGGAAACACCCAACCAGTGCTTCCAGCGAGCTGTGTCAGAAGCCAGACCCAGCATTTCAGGGCAGACCAGGCCTCGGCCGCGCTGCCGTTCAAGTGGGGAGTGACAGACAGGAAACAGGAGTTACAGTCAGTATTCACATAAAGCTACAAATGGTAACACAAGAGTTCACACAGCTCCCCTCCCACCACCTGTCTGTGTGAAGAGGAAAATACAAAGTTCGTGCTCAGACACCAGCTGTTGACTTACACTCTGGAGCCGTAACCTGGTGTCTATGAATGAGCAGCTGCCGTCCGTGTGTCTGTTCTAAACGGCTCTGCGGGGCAGTGAAACGTTCACCTCTGGCACGGGGACAACGTGAGACGGGATCCTACAGTCCAGAGGCGGAAGAAAGGGACGAGTCTCCCAGTGAACGTGGCCGTGCGAGAGAAGATCAGAGCCATGCTCTCAGCATTGTAAAATCTCACCTCTCCCCCTTCATAGTCCAGATAAACGCCGACCTTCCTGGGTTCCTGAGATCTCTCAGAGGAGTCGAGAGCCCAAATCCCCAAGTCAGGTTTCAGGTGAATCCCTCCCTTCCTCTGCACAGAGTCTCTGGTGACTCCGATTGTCCAGCTTCCCCTCGGTCCCACCTCCACCTCCCAGTAATGTCTCCCCGAGGTGAACCGCTCTGACCCGAGCACACAAACACAAGTGTCAAATCTCTCAGGGTTGTCGGGCAGATCCTGCTGTTTGCATCTACGTGTCACACTTTTCCGATCCTCAGACAGGACGAGCCGGGGATGGGCCGTGGCTGGGTCCAGAGTCACTTCCACTGGGGAGAGAGAGAGAGAGAGAGAGAGAGAGAGAGCCAGGTTTTAACCATTCAAAATGGGGCAGGTTTGCTCATTTGAGCAGCAGGAAATGCCCCGGCCTGAGATCTGGCCCTGCCTCCCCCTCAGCCGGCATCCACCAGAGCCCACGTGGGCAACACGGGCGTGGGAACCAGCAGAGACGCCGACCAGCCAGGTCCAGTGTCTGCTCTAGAATTCAAGTGAGTTCTCGCAGAGCTAGGCCCATGGACACCCAACGGAGAGCCCCACGTCCCGGCCTCCTGTGTGAGCGCAGGGCCAGTGCTGGGTCACTGTCAGTGAGGGAGACCAGGAGTCTCAGACACTGCTCAGTGCAGAAATTCACCCTCTCCTGGCGGCTCTTTTGAACACGGAAATCTCTGGTTCACGTGTCAAATTCTCTCAGCCGCCCCCCCCCTTAGACAAGCTGAATTGGACCCACCCGCTTCCTGCCCTCCCGGCCTGGGTGGGAGTGACACAAAACAAACCCGGATCTGGGCGTGGGGCCCTGCAGCCCTGGCACAGGACAGGGGGATGCAGGGAACCAGGCTGAGAGATTCCCGTCCCTCCCGCTCGGCTCCTAACGCCGTGTCCCTCTAGGGTGACCAGCTGGCCGGATGCTGCCGGGACCGTGCTGGGATTCGGGGCTTTGTCTTGTACAGGCGCCTATTCCCCCCCCCCCCCCCGCTCTGGTTGCTGTCTGGTCCCCCTGTCTCCACCCCCAGGATCTGAGCCCCTGGGGATCCCCGAGACTCCCCCCTTCCACCTGTGGGGCCAGGTGACGGACAGGCTGCCCGCCGGACAGACAGGGGCTCTCCCCGGCTGCCTCCCACACCCAGGTGCAGCCACTGAGTTTCGGGGCCGCGTAAAGGCCCCCCTGGAGCAGTGGGGAGCCCGAGCGCCTCGTCCTTGTGACTGGCGGGGGAGGGGCAGGTGGCCCCAAGTGCACAGAAGAAGCCTGAAGTCCTAGAGCTTCCCCCGGGGAAGAGACGGGGGGGGGGGGCACGGCCTTTACTCCGGAGCAAACACCAGCGAGTGGAGCATCCCCCCCCCCCCCCCGACGGAAAACCAGCGCGGGCACCGGGGGGGGGGGAGGGGCTGGGCTGTCTCCGTTCTCCAGCCCCTGAGTCCCAGTGGCCAGGCCCTAAGGAATGTGGGGACCCAGTGAACACCCCCCCGGGGCAGGGCCCCTTTCCTCACCTGCACACCCCTGTAACTCAGGGGGCCGGGCCACACGCCCGCCAGGAGAGACGCCGACCTGCCCGCTGCCTCCAGAAGGTAACTCTGGTCTCACCGTTCCCTGACCCTGCAGGCTGGACAGGAGATTGTCTGGTGTCACTCTTCGCTGCCTGTTCCAGGCAGGGACACGCGGTTCCCGGGGGGGGGGGGGGGGGGAGCAGGGGCCTTGCAAACGGCAGCCCCAGGGATTCAGTGGGGACAGGGGGGTGGCAGGGAGACAAACCCACCTGTCACCGCGGGACGGTGCATCCGCCTAGGGGGGAAGCAGAGAGACGAGGGTTCAGATTTCGCTCGGCAGGAGGGTTCTGCCCCTGCCCTGGGGACGTGTCGCCCTCTGGCCCCCAGAGCCCCCCCCCCCCCCCCCCGGCTTTGTCTCTGGGCTGGGATTGGCCCCAGGCTGCTCCCGGCCTGTCCCAGCCCTCGGGTCAGACTCAGCCTCCGCGCCCGGCCGGGCAGCCCCTGCCCTTTGCCACAGCCTGGGCAGCCCCGGCTCACCGGGCAGAGGGGGGCCGGCAGCAGGGGGAGGGGCTGAGGGTCTCTAGCCAAGCAGGCTGGGGGAGGGGCAGAGCCCAGCTCCCCGCTCTGGCCAGCCCCAGACATTGCCCTGTGGGGCAGGGCAGCCTGACCAGCACCCCCCTGAGTCCTGCTGGGGGCCCCTCCCAGCACCAGGCTCTGCTCAGAGGGGAATCCCCTTGTGCCCCAGAAGGGGGAGGGACTGCTGGGGCCATGGGCTGGGGGGGGGCTGAATGGGGCCAGCCCAGCTCCCCACCCCCCCACATACAGCTGCTCCTGCAGCCCCTTGTGCCCCCAGAATGGGCCAGGCTGAGGTGCTGCATGGGCAGCTGGGCCGGGCCTGGGGTGCGTCAGTGACTGTGTCTGGCTGGGAACTCCCCTGGGGACGCCCGGCAGAGACGGGGCCTGGGGAGTTTAACTCTCTGCCCCCGCCAGAGGGGAATGGAAACTTGCGGGGCCCTTCCCGCGCCTGGGGGTTCCCCTGCCCCATGGGAGAGGGGCTGGGAGCAGTGCAGGGGAGAGTTTGAACACGAGGCCTGTTTGTTTCCTAGTGAATAAAGGACGTTTCAGCCGCGCGCTGCTGGAAACCAGCCCCCTCGGCACCAGCCTGACGCACGGGGGCATCGCCAGGACCCCCGGTGAGTGGATCCGACGGGAAAGCTGCTGGCTGACTGGGTGTGGCAACCGCACCCGCGCCAGAGAGAGCCAGGTGAGATACGCTCCCTGCTGCGGGTTGCCAGGCCCCCGTTAGCTTTCTGGCCATAGGCTCACGCCAGGAGCTCGTTCAGCGGATTATTCATCGCCGCCCCCGTCCTCTTTTCAGCCGCGTCCCAGGTGAGAGCCCCCTCTTACAGACACAGCCCCCTCCTCTGTTCCCGGAGTGTGCGTTCATGGCTCTAGCAAGCCCCATGGACGAGCTTGCTCACAGCTTACAGGCCAGCCACGTTGCTGGGTATTAGCGATCGGCACCCAGCGTCTTCCGCTTCTACCGCTCTCCAATGCCTTGTGGTCTGCAGACCCTGTGTGCTGGACAGTTAATTCGATTGGGATTTTCACAGAAGCCCAAAGGAATTACGCAGCTCCCCTGGCGCTTTGTGAAATGGAGGGCGGGGACTGAAGTGGTTCTGAGTCGCCGAGACGGGGAGAGCCCGGCCCCGAGGGGTGGCCCTGCGCTAGGCTCACGGAGGGGCTGTGACTCGGCCGGTGCCTCACTCCAGAGTCGCACGTAGAAGCGCCGAGCGACAGGCTAGACGAGCCCAGGGACACGGCGGTGGGCGAATAGAAATGAGTTTTCAATTTCTCTTCTCTTTCCAGGCCGGCCAGACCAGAGCTTCTCAGGACCCTGGACCGCTTCGCTCTTGGAAGGGCAGTGCTAGACACCCAGCTGGGCTCACTTACCACAACAGAAGCATCTCCCAAGTACTGCTGAGTTTCTCCGGCCCCAGGCCTCGGGGGTGCAGCCTCTTCCTGGACAGGAGTTTCAGTCTCTTCCTGCTTCTCCGGCGCCTCCCCCCCTGGCCCTGCGTGTGACACAAGGGTGGGGTCAGTCACACAGCTCGGCCCTGCCCGGCACCTTGCTCCTGCCCCGTGGCTCCCCCGCCCACTGGCTGAATGGGAACAACCCGCCCCCCCGCCCCGACAGGCTTCCAGCCCCTGCTTGTCAGCCAGGGCAACTCAACACGAGGCCCGGGGGGACCCTTGGAACGTGACCCCCGCTGGGAGCACACGGCACAGCAGCGAGTCGGTAGGAGGGTCCCTGTCGAGGGGCGTTTGAATGGTGACATCCCTGGGCTGCCACGGCTCAGTGCAAGAGCTGTCGTGGGGGTGGGAATCGGGTCAACGTTGCATTGTGTTAATAGCAGCAGAACTGACTGAAATGGGGCCTGCGTGTTGTGTTGCCTTGCCTTACTCTTTGTATTCATACCTCTCAGTGTGAAAGAAGCTCTTTGCTTAGATTTGCATGTATTTCATACGTCTATGCAACCACAGGTAAGCTGTGGCCCTCAGCATGTGCTGGGAGCGTCACTGTGGCCCCCGGGGCTTCCACAGCTGAGTGGCCCTGATGTGAGCTACGAACCCCCCTTCTCACACCCAGCAGAGAACCGGTGTCACTCTCTATGGCCAGGGGCCTGGGCAGGCCTGAGCCGGCAGCGGAGGGCAGGGAAACCCGCACGAGGGGACCGGGCTGCCCCGGTGGCACAGACACCGGCCCCGGACCCACAGGGCCCCTGTGCCCAGGCGCTGAGTTCAGGGCAGGGACGTTCCCGCGGGGCCTTCACTCCCATTACCTCCACAGCCCGGCACCGCCCGTCCAACCGGAACAGCAGAGACGCCGACCTGCCCGCTGCCTGCAGGTTCCATGACAGGTTTCACAGAGGTCTGGTCCTGTGAGCTGAACAGGAGATGGGCTGGGGTCACTCGCTGCCTGTTCCAGGCAGGGACACCCGGTTCCCAGAGGAGGGGGGGGAGCAGGGGCCTTGCCAACGGCAGCCCCAGGGATTCAATGAGGGCAAACCTACCTGTCACTGCGGGACTTTCTGTCCACCTAGGAGGGAAGCAGAGAGACAATGTTCAGATTTCACTCTGCTGAGCGGTTCTGCCTGAGAACCTGGAGATCTTTCACTGGAACCACAGAAATGGCTGCTCTGTTAGCCCCCCGCCTGCTCCTGTCCAGCCTGGCCTCCCTGTCTGTGTCCACAGGAGAGCAGCGGGTGCTCGGTGCCTCAGGAAATTAACTTCAAGCCAGTTCACAGAATCACAGAACTGGCAGGGACCTCGGGAGGTCATCGAGTCCAGTCCCCTGCCCTCAAGGCAGGATCAAGCCCCGTCTCTAGGATCATCTATCAGGGATAACTTAGATGGTGCTTGGTCACTGGACTTGAGACCTCTTGAGTTTCCCTGCCAGATCAAGTGCTCTGTGATTGTATGACAAGTGTCTGTCTAACCTACCCTTCAATATCTCCAGAGATGGGGATTCCACAACCTCCCTGGGCAATTTATCCCAGTGTTTCACCACTCAGACTGGCAGGAAGTTTTTCCTCATGTCCAACCTAAACGTCCCTTGCTGCAGTTTAAGCCCATTGCTTCTTCTATCCCCAGAGGGCAAGGAGAACAATTTGTCTCTCTCCTCCTTGTCACACCCTTTTAGGTACTTGAAAACCACTCTCACGTCCTCTCTCCATCTTCTCCTTTCCAAACTAAACAAGCCCAGTTCTTTCAGTCTTCCCTCCTAGCTCCTGTTCTCTAGACCCTACATCATTCTTGTTGCTCTTCTCTGGACCCTCTCCAATTTCTCCGCCTCTTTCCTGAAATGCGGTGTCACGAACTGGACACAACACTCCAGCTGAGGCCTAACCAGCACAGAGTAGAGCGGAAGAATGACTTCTCATGTCTTGCTCACCACACGCCTGTTCATGCAGTCCAGAATCCTGTTGGCTTTCTTTGCAACAGCATCACACTGCTGACTCCTATTCAGCTTGTGGTCCACTATCACCCCTAGATCCCTTTCTGCCGTACTCCTTCCCAGACAGTCGCTTCCCATTCTGTGTGTGTGACACGGATTGTTCCTTCCCAAGCGGAGCACTTTGCATTTGTCCTTATTAAACTTCATCCTGTTTCCCTCAGACCATTTCTCCAGTTTGTGCAGATCAGTTTGAATTATGACCCATCCTCCAAAGCAGTTGCAACGCCTCCCAGCTTGGGATCATCTGCAAACTTAATAAGTGTCCTCTCTGTGCCGATATTTAAATGGTTGATGAAGATATTGAACAGAGCCAGGGCCGCATTCTGACTTTTGTGGGCCCTAGGCACTTTTGCCTTCGTGGGCCCTTCCTCCATAACAAAAAATATTAAACATTATTTTTTATATAACTTTAAATACTTCAACATTTTTTTTTCTGTTTTAGGCAAAATTTAATAGATTTTTGTGGGCCCTAAAAGTTTCATTTTTTTCTGATGTGAGAAAAAAATTAAAACATTTTCTTCGACCCTAAAAGTTCATTTTTTTCCTTCTGATTGTAAAAGAAATTAAAACATTTTCGTGGGCCCCTAAAAGTATCGTGGGCCCTAGGCACTGTGCCTAATGGATAAGTTGGCCCTGAACAGAGCCGGTCCTAAAACAGACCCCTGCGGAACCCCATTGTGACGGCGCGGTGGGGGTCCCCCGTCTCCTGCACCCCAAATGGCACAAACAGACTGCACCAGCCGGTGGAACAGAGGAAGTTTATTGCCTCTCCAGGATACAGCACAGCACAGATGTAATCTGGTCACAGAGCTGGGCTAGGACCCCTTGAGATGGGGGAGACTGAGCCCCTAAACTCCAGTCCCTTTCCCTAGGCTGTCTCCTCCATGCTCCCAGACACCAACTAACTCACCCTCTTCCAGCCCTGCCCCCCAGCCAGGGCAGCATCCACCTTCCTTTGTTCCTCTCCATGGGGATGTCTGGCCATACTCGTTTACATAGTGACTCATCCTGTTTTGCTGGGTCGTGGTACCCACGGCAGCCAGTGGGGGTTACCCCAGAGCCAGCAGCATAGAAACCAGCCAGGTACCCCCACTACGTCACACCCATCATCTGAGGAAGTGGGTTGTGCCCATGAAAGCGCATGACACTAATACATAATATTTAGGTGAGTCTCTAGGGTGCTACAGGACCGCTCATTTTCAATGTGTTTTTACTGAAGCTCTGGGCCATTGGCCACATCAAACCAAGGGAACGTTTTGTGCCTAGAACGTTTGCACTTTCACTTTTCAACCAACTCAGAAGAAACAAAATGTGGCACCGTCAGACTCCCCTGTGGGCTCACGGCTCAGCTCTGGAAGTTTCCTTTTTTCTCTCCTTCCACCACACGGCTCATTGGGTACCAGGCGGCTAAGACGCCAGGAGACAGGCAGTGGCACTACCCAGTGGCCCACAAGCTCCAGCCAGGCACTGACGGAGGCAACAGAGTTCCCCACTCAGCACATTAGTACCTTAGGCTCAGCGCTCTCTGTTGTGATTTTGATAAGGTGAATTACTGGGTCCAGGGATGTCTGGTCGAGTCCATATTTGGGGGTCGGAGCCTCTTCACAGATGTGACCGACATGAGTCCTCGTCTCCTCCTGCTTCTCAGCCGCTGGCTCGCTGCCGGGTTCCCTCCCTGCCGGTGAATGGACGGTGGGTTATTGGCACCTGCTCCCGGCTGCGAGTTGCTCCTGTCCCCTGCTGCCCGGCCCCCTCCCCGGCTGACAGGCAGCAGGAGCGTCTCCGACTAGAGCCCATCACCTGCCCCTCAGCTACACCCCCCACCCCACAAGCCCCTCCCCCTGCGAGCCAGCCTGGCCCTGGCGGGGGGTCTCCTGCAGCGCTCTGGTACCCCCATGGGCAGGGAGTGAAACGTGCCAGAAAGGACCTTCCAAAGTTAAGATGTGGGGTGCTGACACCCCACCCCCACACTTGGAGGGGGGCTCAGCGCTCCCAGCCCCCCCGAGTTCACTGGGTCATTCCCCAGCAGCCCTGGACATCCGGTCTCTGCTATCTCAGCCGGGCGCCCAGAGCCAGGGGCTCCTCTGTGCATAGCTGGCTCCTATGAGGTGATTTGATCTCCTGGTAACCTGGTGTTTCCCCTCTGGCCAGCCTTGGACTCTGCTCTCCTGACATCCAGCCTGGCCTGGCTCCCAGCTCACACCCTGACGGCGCTGGAGCACCTGCATTTCCGCCAGGGCAGTGTGATGGAAACTGACAGCAGTTCTGGGGTTGTATAAACCATCGACAATGTCCACGACGTGTCCTCAGTCTCACAAATTGTGCAAAGGAGAGTCTGGCTGCCCAGCCTGGTGTTCAGGGGAGCATTAGGCCGGGCCTCCCCGTCCTGGGCGTACAACAGCCCTGTACCCCCAAACTGAGGTCTCCTTCCAAGCCATGTCAGTGCCATCTGACAACCAGCAAGGAGCTAGAAGGGCAGGAACCAGCCTCAGGAAGCTGGGGCAGGTGGAAGGCATCAGAGCCTCATTGGCAGCACAATTCCAGCTCCACGTGGCAGTGTTGGAACGTGGCCGTGTGTGATGGCGCGTTGGGGGTCCCCCGTCTCCTGCACCCCGAAAGGGCACAAACAGACTGCACCAGCCGGTGGAATAGAGGAAGTTTATTGCCTCTCCAGGATACAGCACAGCACAGATGTAATCTGGTCACAGAGCTGGGCTAGGATGCCTCAGGCCCCCTTGAGATGGGGGAGACTGGGCCCCTAAACTCCAGCCCCTTTCCCTAGGCTGTCTCCTCCATGCTCCCAGACAGCAACTAACCCCCACACTTCCAGCCCTGCCCCCCAGCCAGGGCAGCCTCCACCTTCCTTTGTTCCTCTCCATGGGGGGTGTCTGGCCATACTGGTTTGCATAGTGACTCATCCTGTTTTGCTGGGTCGTGGTACCCACGGCAGCCAGTGGGGGTTACCCCAGAGCCAGCAGCATAGAAACCAGCCAGGTAGCCCCACTACGTCACACCGTGCAGCCGGCTCAGGTTGGGGGGGGGGAGGAACCTGGGAGAGGGAATTAAAGACAAACTGGCCCGCGTGACACACGTCCAAGTTTGTTTGCCCCTTGGGTCTCTCTGCACGTACAGACAGTTGGCTATGGGCATGAAAGGAGGAAAAAGGCGGGGGGGGGGGGTGTCTTACAAATCTGCTCTCCGTGTGCTGTTACCTCCTCAGGAATAGCTCCCATCAAGCCACTGTGGGTCACAGATGGGGACAGGTCACCGCTTAACTGGCACCAGGATTTGTTGCAAAGCTCTTCCCAGTCGGCTTTGGTCTGAACTCTCTTGAGCAGTTTGGGATCATCTGTAAATTTTGCCACCTCCCTGTTCACCCCTTTCTCTAGATCATTGATAAACAGGTTGAATAGGATGGTTCCCGGGACAGACCCTGGGGGGACCCCACTAGTTACCCCTCTCCACTTGGAAAACTGACCATTTACTCCTGCCCTTTGTTTCCTGTCTTTTAACCAGTTACTGATCCATGAAAGACCCTTCCCTCTGATCCCATGAGAACTCACTTTCCTTAAGAGCTTTTGGTGAGGGACCTTGTCAAAGACTTTTTGAAAATCCCCAAGGTGCGAGCCAGAAACCAGCCCTCAGGCGCAAACCCTGTAACTTTCCCAGAAGAGCTATTCCTGAGGATTTACCCCTGTCCATGTTCCTTGCCTGTGCCTCAGGAATCCCAGCTGATGCACAAATTACTAGCATGGAGCAGCTGCATGACTCCCAGGAAGGGATCACTACATAAGGGGCTGGGTCTTGTTTTCCCAGGGCCTCTCAGAGTCTTGGTCCTGAACTCAAGACTCTGCCCGACACCTCCCTCTCCTTTTGCCCCCCGGCCTCGCTCTCTCTGATCCCTCCCAGCAGGGCTCCCGACTTATTCTGTGACCGGTAGCCAGGCCACCCACATCCCAGCTGTGAGGCTGTTTGGCTGCTGGTGCGGAGCCAGAGAGTGGATCTGAGACTAGGTTTGTCTCTAGAGTGCTATAGGGCCGCTCTTTTTCAATGTGTTTTTACTGAAGCTCTGGGCCATTGGCCACATCAAAACAAGGTCACAGTGGGGGAAGGACTGTGTCTCCGATGGGCATTCCCTGGGACCCAAACCCGGCAGGGTGACAGGCCCCGGCTGGCTGCTGGGGAGCACAGTGCGGCCGAGAATGAGGGGCCCTTTCCAGCCACGGAGCAGAGAGTAACATCTCCCCGGCCAGTGCCCAGGGGCCCACAAGGGGAGGGCTGGGCTGAGCGCCCCGAGGTCTCAGGGTCAGTGACAGGCGCGGACACGCGGCTCCAGGTGCTGACAAACCGGGTACCCCCATAAACACCAGACCCCACGTGCACAGACACCGGCCCCTTGTGTTACCTGCGGGTCCCTGGGACTCTGTCTCGCCAGCAGCTTCCCTCCCGGGGGAGACGCCTCCCAAGTCAGGATCACGTGGCTGGGTCTGAGAAGCAGCATCTGCAAACCTGCGCAGAGCGACCACTCTCGTCAGTGTCCCTGTCCTTTACCCAGGGGCACAGCACCTCACTGGGGTGGGGGAAGGGAGAGGAGCAAACACCTTGTAACAATGGTACGAATGGCTAACGCGGGACATGGGACTGAGCAGAGATGTGGCCAAATCATGGAAAATTCTGCAATTTCTTCCCTCATTTGCTTTCCAGACTCACAGACCTTCCTGCCGACATTAACCTGCTGCGCTAGCAAAGCAAAGTGACTCCAGTTTGCAGAGGGAAACCGGGATCTAACCCCCAGGGCTGTCCCACGCTGCCAGGCTCTCTGTACGCTGGGGCGTGTGTGGAACAGGGATCTTCCCCCAGAGACCCCCCCGCATCCCAGGTAATTTCACAAACTCACCTTTGCCTCGGGCCCTCTGTGTGCACCTGGAAGGGAAGAGAAACAACAACGCTCAGCTCCCGTCCTGCAGCGAGGTTCCCACGAGACGCGGTGCCGATGGATCTCTGCCCGTCGGACTGTAAAGCCGGGTCTGAGACCCCCCCGGCTCCGCTCACACGAGAATTGTGTCTGAGACGGGTGTTAGGAGGAGTTTGGGAACGTGACGCTCTATGGACCTGGACACGGCCTGGCCAGGCCTGCGGGCGGCTCTGAGCCCAGCCAGCCAGACACCGCTGCCTCCCGCCAGCCTGGGTGTGGGAAGGGCTCTCGGCAGCCTCTGCCCGGCTGCCCTCACTGGACAGACTGTCCCCCTGGCTCAGCCCCAGCCGCTCCCACGGGCTCTCAGGGGCAGAGGGGTCTGGGGAGTCTCCGGTGTTCCCAGTGGGAGCTGCTCAGCGCGAGCTCTTCGGAACATCTGGCCAGATGCGTGTGCGTGTGTGTGTGCGCGTGCACACACGCGCTCCTGCAGACCATTCCAAGAGAGGGACACACACACACACACACAGTGTGCACTCTTTGGTGGGGCCCTTTTGTGCTTCCTCGCTTTGCTGCTCTTGCAATGGGAAATTCTCATTCAGACTGAGCAGACGGGATCCTGTTTGTGCGTCAGCTGCTGCTCGCTGAGTATCTGGGGCTTCCCCCTTTACAGCAATTTGTCTAGAAAGACACCTACCTTTAAAAGCGTCGCTACATTGTCAGTGAGTCTCTTCAGCCTCTGACACTCCTCTTCTCTCGCGCTCTGAGGAAGGTACTTCCGGTCCATGCTCACAAGCAGGTGCAGTTTCTTGTAGCCGGACTCAGTTCCCTCCAGGTGCTGTCGTATTGTTTCCTTCAGGCACAGAAGTTAAAATGAAAACTCCACCCAGCGATGGCAGGGGAGGGTCAGCGGCAGCCAGCCAGTGAGTGGGGGGTCGGTCGCCATTCTCTGGCTGGGCAGAGCTGATTCCTGGGCTAAGCACCCTTCTTGTATGAGAGAATAAAGCCTCTTTCTGCAGTGAGAACTGGAAAAACAAAATCCCCCTCCCGGAACCCTGGGCTACACCACAGGCCTGATTGGAAGCGAAGTCACGTGCAGGGGACCATACGGCACGGTCTGGCCAGGACAGACCCATTTTTAAGTCCTGTCCTGACTCCCCCCATCCCTAAACTGGGCATGTTCCCCATTTGCTGTTATGGGCTGATCAGAAGCCAGCAAGAGCAAATGGACAAATGCTCAGTTTTTGCAAAGAAGTGGGGATACATCTAGTGGGGCATGGAGGAACACATGGAGGATTGGGGTGAGTGGTAATATCAGCCCCACCCTAGAGGGAGGGCTAAAGACAGTGGCTGAGGCTGGCTGGCCCCACAGCCGTCTCTCTCTGTAATGGGGTGGTACAATTAAGAAGGGCTAGAGATCCTGCAGAATGGGAATTCATTCAGAGATTTGTAGAATAGTGATAGACATGTAGCCGTGTTAGTCTGGGGTAGTTGAAGCAAAATGCAGGACAATGTAGCACTTTAAAGACTAACAAGATGGTTTATTAGATGATGAGCTTTCGTGGGCCAGACCCACTTCCTCAGATCAAATAGTGGAAGAAAGTAGTCACAACCATATATACCAAAGGATACAATTAAAAAAAATGAACAAATATGAAAAGGACAAATCACATTTCAGAACAGGAGGGGGATGCGGGGGGGGGGGGGGGGAGGAAGGAAGGTAAGTGTCTGTGAATTGATATTAGAGGTAGGGAGAGTGGGATGTTTGTGAGTTAATGGTATTAGAGGTGATAATTGGGGAAACTGTCTTGGTAATGGGTGAGATAGTTCAAGTGTTTGTTACTTCCTTGTTGGCAAGTGTCGAATTTTAACATGAATGACAGTTCAGAGGATTCCCTTTCAAGTGCAGATGTAAAAGGTCTTTGTAGCAGAATGCAGGTGGCTAAGTCATTTAGAGAGTGTCCTTTCTGGTTAAAGTGGCAAGAAACTGTTTTCTCTTTGTGATCTTGTCTGATATCTGTTTTGTGGGCATTAATCCTTTGGCGAAGTGTCTGAGATGTTTGTCCAATGTACATAGCAGACGGACACTTTCGGCACATGATAGCATAGATTATATTTCTGGATGCGCAGGAATATGTGTTCTTGATCTTATAACTCACTTATAACTCACTTGGTTAGGTCCAATAATGGTATCAGCAGAATGAATATGTGGACAAAGCTGGCAACGGGGTTTGTTGCAAGGGAAGGTACCAGGGTTGGTACCTTCCCTTGCAACAAACCCCGTTGCCAGCTTTGTCCACATATTCATTCTGCTGATACCATTATTGGACCTAACCAAGTGAGTTATAAGATCAAGAACACATATTCCTGCGCATCCAGAAATATAATCTATGCTATCATGTGCCGAAAGTGTCCGTCTGCTATGTACATTGGACAAACATCTCAGACACTTCGCCAAAGGATTAATGCCCACAAAACAGATATCAGACAAGATCACAAAGAGAAAACAGTTTCTTGCCACTTTAACCAGAAAGGACACTATCTAAATGACTTAGCCACCTGCATTCTGCTACAAAGACCTTTTACATCTGCACTTGAAAGGGAATCCTCTGAACTGTCATTCATGTTAAAATTCGACACTTGCCAACAAGGACTTAACAAGACTTTGAACTTTCTCACCCATTACCAAGACAGTTTCCCCAATTATCACCTGTAATACCATTAACTCACAAACATCCCACTCTCCCTACCTTTAATATCAGCAATTCACAGACACTTACCTTCCTTCCTCCCCCTTCCCACCCCCCCGCATCCTCCTTCTGTTCTGCAATGTGATTTGTCCTTTTCATATTTGTTCATTTTTTTTAATTGTATCCTTTGGTATATGTGGTTGTGACTACTTTCTTCCACTATTTGATCTGAGGAAGTGGGTCTGGCCCACGAAAGCTCATCACCTAATAAACCATCTTGTTAGTCTTTAAAGTGCTACATTGTCCTGCATTTTGATTCAGAGATTTGACACAGTCACCCTGGGCTTGAGCAAAGACATTCACTGGCTGGTGCACTACAAAGCCAATTTCCCCTGCCTTTAATATTCCTATTTTTACGTCCAAAGCTATACATGGGACACATTGGCTACGTCTACACTGGCACCCTTTTCCGGAAATGCTTAAAATGGAAAACTTTTCTGTTATAAGCATTTTTGGAAAAAGCGCATCTACATTGGCAGGATGCTTTTCTAGAAAAGCACTTTTTGCGGAAAAGCGACTGTGCCAATGTAGATGCGCTTTTCCGCAAAAAAGCCCTGATTGCCATTTTCGCGATCAGGGCTTTTTTGCGGAAAAGAAATCTGTGCTGTCTACACTCACCCTTTTCCGGAACAGTTTTCCGGAAAAGGACTTTTGCCCGAACGGGAGCAGCATAGTTTTTCCGGAAAAACACTGACAATTTTACATTAGCTCGTCAGTGCTTTTCCGGAAATTCAAGGGGCCAGTGTAGACAGCTGGCAAGTTATTCCAGAAAAGCAGCTCATTTTCCGGAGTAAGTGGCCAGTGTAGACACAGCCATTGAGTCCAGCCCACTTAATTAGCCTCATTGACATGAGTCCTACAACTGACTGCTAACTGCTTTTATTGTTATAGAGACTTTGAATTGGGTCATTTCCACTCCATCCCTTCTGATGAAGTGAGCAGAGCTCATACTGAGCAACAACCACTCCTGTCTGCTTCCTTTTTGCCCCACTGCCTCCAGTTTACAGCAGGGAAACACAAAGCCAAAGAGAGTCAAACAGCAAGAGGCAGCACAGAATCACACTGGTGCCCTGGCGACGAGCAGTCCTTTGGCACCTTATAGACTAACTGAAGCATAGGAGCATAAGCTTTCGTGGGCAAAGACCCACTTCGTCAGATGCAGGTAGTGGAAATTTCCAGAGGCAGGAATAAATATGCAGGCCAGGATCAGGCTGGAGATGACCAGGTGGATCCAATCAAGGAGGATGAGGCCCACTTCTAGCAGCTGATCTGGAGGTGTGAATTCCAAGAGAGCAGATGTTGCTTTTGTAGTTAGCGAGCCATTTACAGTCTTTGTTTAATCCAGAGTTGATTGTGTCAAACTTAAAGATGAACTGTAGCTCAGCAGTTTCTCTTTGAAGTCTGGTCCTGAAGTTTTTTTGCTGCAGGATGGCTACTTTTAGATCTGCAATTGTGTGTCCAGGAAGATTGAAGTGTTCCCCTACAGGTTTTTGTATGTTGCCATTCCTAATATCAGATTTGTGTCCATTGATTCTTTTACGTAGGGACTGTCCAGTCTGGCCGATGTATATAGCAGTGGGGCATTGTTGGCACATGATGGCATATATTACGTTGGTAGATGTGCAGGAGAACGTACCAGTGACAGTATGGCTGATCTGGTTAGGGCCTGTGATGGTGTTGCTGGTGTATATATGTGGGCAGAGTTGGCACCGAGGTTTGTTGCAAGGATTGGTTCCTGAGTTCGAGTTATTATGGTGCGGTGTGTAGTTGCTGGTGAGAATATGCTTCAAGTTGGCGGGTTGTCTGTGGGCAAGGACCGGCCTACCTCCCAAGGCCTGTGAAAGCGAGGGATCATTGTCCAGGATGGGTTGAAGATCACTAATGATGCGTTGGAGAGGTTTTAGCTGGGGACTGTAGGTGATGGCCAGTGGTGTTCTGTTGGTTTCTTTCTTGGGCTTGTCCCGTAGCAGGAGGCTTCTGGGTACACGTCTGGCTCTGTCAATCTGTCTCCTCACTTCCTCGTGTGGGTATCGCAGTTTACAGAATGCTTGTTGAAGATCTTGTAGGTGTAGGTCTCTGTCTGAGGGGTTGGAGCATATGCAGTTGTACCTCAGTGCTTGGCTGTAAACAATGGATCGTGTGGTGTGTCTGGGATGGAAACTGGAGGCATGCAGGTAAGTATAGCGGTCGGTAGGTTTTCGGTATAGGGTGGTATTGATATGACCGTCACTTATTTGTATCGTGGTGTCCAGGAAATGGACCTCCCGTGTAGATTGGTCCATGCTGAGATTGATGGTGGGGTGGAAGCTGTTGAAATCATGGTGAAATTCTTCCAGAGTCTCCTTCCCATGGGTCCAGATGATGAAGATGTCATCGATGTAGCATAGGTAGAGAAGGGGTGTAAGTGGACGAGAGCTGAGGAAGCGTTGTTCCAGGTCAGCCATAAAAATGTTGGCATATTGTGGGGCCATGCGGGTGCCCATAGCAGTGCCACTGGTCTGGAGGTATATGTTGTCACCAAATCTGAAATAGTTGTGTGTGAGGATAAATTCACAGAGTTCAGCCACCAGTAGACGGAGCTTGGTCCTGCCTTGAGGGCGGGGGGCTGGACTCGATGACCTCTCGAGGTCCCTTCCAGTCCTATGATTCTATGATTCTATGATTCTATCCTGACAGCTTGTACTCCATCTGCATGTGGGATGTTTGTGTAGAGAGCCTCTACATCCATGGTGGCTAGGATGGTGTTTTCTGGAAGATCACCTATGCATTGTAGTTTTCTCAGGAAATCCGTAGTGTCACGGAGGTAACTGGGAGTGCTGGTGGCGTAGGGTCTGAGTAGAGAGTCCACATAGCCAGACAGTCCTTCAGTAAGAGTGCCAATGCCCGAGATGATGGGGCGTCCGGGATTTCCAGGTTTGTGGATCTTGGGTTATAGATAGAACAACCCTGGTCGGGGCTCTAAAGGTGTGTCGATTTGTCATCTCCAGCCTGATCCTGGCCTGCATATTTATTCCTGCCTCTGGAAATTTCCACTACATGCAAGTGATGAAGTGGGTCTTTGCCCACGAAAGCTTATGCTCCTATGCTTCAGTTAGTCTATAAGGTGCCACAGGACTCCTCGCCGCTTTTGCAGATTCAGACTAACACGGCTACCCCTCTGTTACTGGCGCCCTGAATCGGCTCAGCTTTGCCTCTCTGGTGAATCACTCACTCATCTGTGCAGCACAAATTGTGTCTTTTCACACTCAAACAGGCAGCTAAATTACTGCTGGTGCCTAGAGCACTTGCGTGTGAAAATCAAAGCATGTCTGCGTTTGCTTACACATCCATTGGCCCTCCCTTTTTGGAAACCTGGCCCTTTATATGAGTAGGGAAAATGGGTTTATCCTTGAAGTTGAACAAAGAAAGAAAGTGAACGTTCCCTACCCTGAACTTCTGCACAGCCTCCTCGACAGGAATCACCGCGTGACCCCGGTGAGCTTGGGACTCTCTGCAGATCACACAGATGGCGCTCCGGTCATTTTTGCAGTAGAGCTTCAGAGGCTCCTGGTGTTTCTCACACTTGGTAACTCCTCCAGGTTCTTCCTTGCCTTGTAAGGCTGACGACTGGTTTATTGAGTCCACAATGTTCCTCAGCTCCCGATTTGGCCTCAGGCTTTCCCTGTGGAACGTCCTTTTGCACAGAGGACAGGCAACGTCGAAGTCCCTCCCGTCACAGTGCCGGGCGATGCACGGCTCACAGAAGCTGTGTCCACACTCAGTAGTCACTGGGTCCCGAAATAACGCCAGACAGATGGAGCAAGTAACTTCGGCTTTAATGGCTTTCACAGGCTCTGCCGCCGCCATGGCTCTTCTCCAGAGAGAGTGAACCAGTTCCCTGTCACCCTCTCGTAGCCCCACACGATGTGTCCAGCAGGAAGGTGCCTCGCTCCGCAGAAACCGTGTCAGACCCCACGTCCCAGCTGCGTTGGCATTAGCCCTGTTCCAGGGAGCTGCTCCAAGACACTGAACCTTTGCTCCCTTAGCGTCAGAGATAGGCCTTTCCTCGTATGCCTGTGAGCTCCGCCCCGAGGGAACCTGGGAGGGGCACCTTGGCCCTGTCTGTGCCAGGAAAATCAACACAAAATCCATCTCACCCTGAATTAGGGATGTTAAAATGCCGTTAATTGTCTAGTCCAGCGGCGGATGGAATTTCCATCCACTACTCGACAGGCAGCTCAGCTGTGCGGCGGCTGCCCCTTTAAAACACCATCCTGGCCTGTCAAAGGGGCAGCCGTGGAGCTCAGGGTCCATTGGAGATTCCCCAGCTGATCCCGGGTTCTGGGAAAATGCCGCACACAGCCCAGGATCAGCTCGGGAGTCCCCAGCTGACCCCGGACTCCATGGCTGCCCCTTTGAAATGCAGAGAGATGGCTGATGTGCGGATCAGCTGTGCAGGGGTTACCCCTTTGAAATGCCGCTTTGAAGTACCCCCCTTTTCCCATCTATTTCACAGAGGCAGCAAAGGGGGGAGGGGATATCGACTAGTCAACAAGCCAAAAGCAAATCTGATAAGCAAATGCGTATCCGATAGCCGACTAGTCGTTAACGTTCCTACCCTGCACTAGTGCCGAAAAGGGCCTGGCTGCCCGAGCACAAACCATTCCCAGCAGGGCTCCAGGCAGTGGGACAGGGCCGGCCATGCTGGACCAGGTCAGACAGGGCCGCCAAGTTCCACCAGAAATTCGTCTCTGCAGCGCTCCAGCCACACCGAGGGCCAGTCCCTGTGAGCCCTGCAGCGAGAGCCGGGCTGTGCCTGGCCCCAGATTACTCGCTGAAGCAGGAAAAGGTTAATGCTGGCAGGTGCACACACAGACCGTCCGTCCTCAGAAATCTGTGTCAGGCAGGAGCTGAGGTGGCTGCAGCCCAGCAGAGCCTCTGCTTCCTGCGTGTGTGTTTGTGGGATTGTCGCCTCACACAGGGCCGTTAGGAAATGCTCAGACCCAGGTGTCCCCACGTCGCCCCTCAGTAAACGTTCACGCGCTGAGCAAACCCAAACCAGACTCACACACGCCGGGAAATGGCTTGTCACAGGTGCTGTTCACGCCCAGCAGCCCTGCTCTTACCTAAGGGCAGCCCGCCTGCAAACTTCCACCCCCGCTGTCTCCAGTAACTCTCTAACCTGGGGTTCCCTGTCTCTCCTTTACCTCCCTCCTGTCCTTTCATGCTCCCGACTGCGGAGGCTTTTAACGGCCCTCAGCCAGCCAGCAGAGGAGTCCGCTGGCCCCAATCTGCCTGAGCCAGCTCCCGCCCAGCTGCATCCGATTGTCCTGCAGCCCTCTGCTCCTATGTACTGGTTTTTGCCCCTTTGGTGCTGCCTTTCCCCCTCTGCAGCCTCTCTCTGGCCTGGCCCGGCCACAATGCCTGTTTTGAGAGGAGGCGACCATGTCTGTAGGCAGTATTCAAGCTGTGGGCATCCCTTGGTTTTATAGAGAGGCAATAAGATCTTCTCTGTCTTACTCTCTATCCCTTTTCTAATGACTCCTAACAGGCTGTTTGCTTTTTTGACGGCCGCTGCACACGGAGGGGACGTTGTCAGAGAACTGTCCACAGGGACTCCCAGATCTCTCTCCTGAGTAGTTGTCACTAAATTAGTCCCAATCGTTCTGCATCAGAAACAGCAACACAAGGCGACAGGCAGGCAGTGAATGCAGCTGATTTTTAAATTGCCTCCATCATGGATCAGCTCCTGCCTGGCACCCCGTACTGCTGCCTCTGATACAGCGGCAGCAGTGCAGAGTGGCAGGGAGCTGCTCAGGCGTGGGGCTGGAGGGCTTGGGCCCGGAGGGCTCGGGCCCTGGGACTACAGAACACTTGAGTAACCGATGAAAATTCATGAGGTTAACTGACTAGTCGATTAATTGATAGTTAACATCCCTAGTCGGGATGAAGTTTTCCAATGGGCATGACTTTGCATTTCTCAACATTCAATTTCATTTGCCATTTTGTTGCCCAGTCACTTAGTTGAGTGAGATCTTTCTGAAACTCTTCACAGTCGGCTTTGGACTTAACTCTCTTGAGCAGTTTGGTGTCAGCTGCAAACTTTGCCACCTCCCTGTTTACCCCTTTCTCCAGATCATTTATGAACAGGTTAAATAGGGTTGGTCACAGTAGGGCCCCCACACAAAACCCCACGAGTTCCTGCTCTCCGATCTGAAAATGGACCATTTATTCCTGCCTTTTGTTTCCTGTCTTTTAACCAGTTCTCAGTCCAAGAAAGGACCTTCCCTCTTGTCCAGTGTCAACTTACTTTACTTGAGAGCACTGGTCAGCTCCTCCCTGGAGCTTACGAATAAAGTGGGGGCTTTTGCCATTAGACACTCGGTCGCCGGGTGTCCGGTTGTGAACCAGACAGTCCACTATTGAGCTTTCTGTTTGCGAAACAAATTGAGAAAAAAAACGGGCAAATAGAACTGTCGGGTGTTTTCTCAATGTCGAGTGTGACGTCATGCCAAGTGTGTCCCGTAGTTTTGTTGAAACCGTCCGGCCGCCCTATTAGATGGTGGGTTGGGTCCTCCAAGCCAAGCCTCAGAGGAGCCTCAAAATGTGATTGACAAGACACCAACTCCTCCTTCTGCCAGTCTGACCTGGCCTGTAAGACTGACTTGAGCCAGGGCAGACTGGTAACCATACACCATCGGGCACTTGGCTGTTTCCTGGGTATCTGCTGGGAGCAGCCAGACAAGAGGGGCTGGACAAGGGGCCTTTCTGAGGCAGGTCGGGCTTTGACTCTGCCTTGGGGGACACGAGGAAGAGCTGCAGGCCTGGGTCTGGGAGCAGAGCCCTGGCACTTCCTGGTTATGACTCCCAGAAAATGTCACTAACGATCCTGACAGTTACAGGCTTAATCATTAGCAATAGGTGTTCGATCCGGCTTTAAACTTTGCACTAGGTGGGTAATACCACACCCAGCAAAAATGAACCTGGTCTAAGTCTCAGGACCCCACCCCACAGGCTCCCTGACGGACACGGGGATAAGTGACCCGGCAGGGCTGTGATCTGGGCTGGATTAACGCAGGGGCCTGGCTGCAGCCCAGGCACCAGGCTAAGGGGCCCTGCGAAACATCTGCAGTTCTGGGGGCCTGGAGATCTCCTTGGGGGGCCCCAAAGCAGCCTGTTAAAACCCGCCCCAAAGCAAAACAGCAGCATCCTCTCCCCTTCCCCACGTGTCACAAATCAAACTCTCCCAGCGTCCCATCTCCCCAAACCCCCACCCCCCATCTCAGCTGTCGGCTGGGATCTGCCCCACATCAGGGCACCCAATGGCCAAGCGATCGAGGCATTTGCAGACCAGCGAGCCCCCTGCCAGCACCTCCCCCACCCGCCCAGCGGAGCCGGGCCAGGGGCCGGGCCGGGAGGGGGCTCAGGCCATTCCAGACTGTGTCAAAGCCAACGCATCAGACTCCACATGGCACGGGTGGGCAGGGGGGCAGAGCAGCCCTGGGCCCCGCCTGTGCTCCGGGCCCTGCAGCTGCCACATGGCCGGGGAGATGCCACTTGGAAGGGGCTTTTCTGGTTCTGCAGGCGGCCTCCTGCCCCCACGGCACATGGGGGTCGGCAGAAGCATTTCTCCCTTGCCTGGCCTTGCCCCAGGCCTGTGATGTGCGGATGGGCATTGACAAGTGGGCGTATTCCCGGGGGTGAGCCGGCAGCAAACGCACTCAGGGTGCAATAGAGGAACCTGCTCCAGTCGAGGGCGATGGCCGGAGGAGCCGAGACAGCGACACCGACCCCCGGCAGGCGCCGACCCCACGGCAGGAGAAGCATTGATTGGGGGGATCTATTTCGGGTGTGGTGGGGGAGGGGGGTGAACGCCAGGACAACAAGGGACAACGTGGCTGAGTCCCAGGAAATAATTATTTGGGTGTTTATCGATCTGAGCCGCTTCCCACAGGCTGGGGTGGGTCTTCTGTCACTGGGCGCCTCTTGTCTGAGCTGGGAAGACACGTTCTGAAAGGCCAGCCCCCCCCCTTCCCCCCAGTCACCGAATGGGAGGCACCAGTCAGCCAGTGCGAGTCTTTGGCCTTAGCGTGACTGTGAGACTCTGAGAAGGGCCCTGGGGCTGGGGCTGGGGCGGGCGCTGCCCAGAGGCTGGGATATTGGGAACTCGGCCTGGCTAACACGGCTGAGAACAGAGCGCGGGAACAGTCACACACTTTCCCATCCCTGCAGCCCCGTCTTCAGAGACAGGTGACGGGGCAAAGGCAGCAGCCACTGACACAGCTGCCCACCAAGGTTCCCTCTAATCTTTCCCAGCCATGTGTGGAATAATTTTATTACATGCACCAAGATATGTGCACCACTCAGTCAGGTGGGATTTGAATCTCTCCAGAGCAGCCGCACAAGTGCCCAGCTCACAGGAAACGCTGCAGCTCCCCCTTCCCACCAAGACAGAACCGAGTCACTCCCAGATCCGTGTGCTCAGGGCGGTAGCAAACACATCTCTCTGAGATTGAAAGGGACTTTGCTCAGTGGAAGGGGAGCGGCTCCCAGCGGGAAATCTTTTATCGCCCTGGTGCAGGAGACGTTATGTCCCCTGGGGTCAGAGTCCCCTTTTCCTTGCTATAATCAGAGGTATCAATATTTTACAACACACAACACTTGCTGATTAGAGCGAAGGTTGCTTAGGAGGAGAAGGTCCCTGTCACAGCTCTAGAGCTGTTAAGGTGGGAGGGGGTGCTAAAGGGAGGGGTCTGTAACAGCAGGACTTGCACAAGGGACACTGACCCTCCCCCCCCCCCCCCCCCCCCGAGAGACTCTGTCTACACTGTTGGCATTAGAAAAGGTTCAGAAAAAGGCAACAAAGATGGGGAGGGGTTTGGAATGGGTCCCATAGGAAGAGCGATTACAAGAACAGGAACTTAAGGGGGGATAGGATAGAGGTCTATAAAATCATGAGTGGTGTGGAGAAAGTGAATCAGGAAAAGTTGTTTACTTGTTCCCATAATAGAAGAACTAGGGGTCACCAAATAAAATGAATAGGCAACAGGTTTAAAAGTTTTTCTTCACTCAGCGCACTGTCAATCTGTGGAACTCCTTGCCAGAGGATGTTGTGAAGACCAGGACTTGAACAGGAAGAATTCAAAACCGAGCTAGATAAATTCATGGAGGTTTGGTCCATGAATGGCTGTTAGCCAGGATGGGTAGGGATTGTGTATCTGGTCTTTGTTGGTCAGTGGCGGGAAATGGGCGACAGGGGAGGGGTCACTGGATTGTTCCCTGTTCGGTTCATTCCCTCTGGGGCACCTGGCGTTGGCCACTGTGGGCAGACAGGACACTGGGCGGGATGGACCTTTGGTCTGACCCCGTCTGGCTGCCCTTGTGTCCTTATGCCCAAGCTGCCGGCAGGAGGCAGCCCCTGCGAGGAGGAATGCTGTGTCTCCATTGGCAGGGCCACGCGGGAATGACAGAATTCCAGGAGAAGAATCGTCCGGGACACGTGAAAATCACTTTCCCGGAGCTTCGTGGCCCCCTACTGGCGGGATCGGAAACACGCCCCCGGCCCGTCCAACTCATCAGTCGGTGCCACATGCCAACGTCTTTCTGGCCGACCTGGAACAGCGTTTCCTCCGCCCCGCCCCCGAGCACGTGACTCTACTTACCCCACATCGGTGACATCTCCATTGCATGGACCCAGGGGAAGGAGACCCTGGAAGAATTCCACAGGGATCTGAACAACTTCCCCCCCATCCCCCTCAGCCTGGGCCAGTCCCCACGGGAGAGCCACGTCCCGGACACTCCAGTGCACTGACACGACCGACCCATTTCCACCCCCTCTGCCGGAAACCCACCGACCGCTGCACCGACCTTCACGCCTCCAGCTTCCGGCCAGACACATTTCTCAGTCTGTCGTGTAGCGCCAGGCCTGGGATACAACCGGATTTGCTCCAGTCCCACAGACAGGGACAGACACCTACAGGGTCTCTACAGAGCATCCCGACCACTGAACTGCCCCCCGGAGCAGTGAACACACAGAGCGACAGAGCCAGACGCGCCCCCCGACACGAACTGCTCCTAGACAGACCCCAAAGAGAGACCCACAGAATTCCACGTGTCACCCCCACCGCCCCCAACGTAACCCCCAGCGCAGTGTCCAGATCTGCACCCCAGCCTGGAAAATGGCCCCTCGCTCTCCCAGGCCTCGGGGACAGGCCCGTCCTGGCCCACAGACACCCCCAAACCTCAGACAAATTCTCTCCAGGACCCACCCCACACACCTCCCGCGTATTCATCCAGGAACCCAGCCCCGCGACCAGCCTGGCACTTGCAGCCACGTTTGTGCCAGGCAATGGGATGAGAACACCAAGAACCTGCAGAGCCCGACAGCCCCGAGGCCTGGAGCACCAGCGGCTTCTGGCTGGGGGGGCCTGCGGTGGGGGAGGGATGAAAGTGCCGACTGTCTCCACCAGACCCGGCTCCCCGCTCGAGTCCCCCGCCATCCCCCCCGGAGAGCTGTCCCGGTAGAGCTGGGAGCAGGGCGCAGACGGGCAGAGCACCGGCCTGGCCCAACGCAGGGGTGGGGGAGTGAGGCTCGGCCTGCTCTCAGGGGGGACAAGGGTGCCCAGGTCAGCCCCTTGCTCTGAAATCAGCCCCGGCTCTGACAAACTAGCCCCCTCCCCACAGCTGAGGCCCGATCATCGACCCCTTTAGCATCACAGCAGGGAGCTGAGGTCAGCGCCAACCCACAGTCCTTCCTGAAACCCTCGGATTGACTGTGCAGTGCTGCTGTTACACGGCCCCACCCCAGAGCTGGCTGCATCTCAGCACGGCGCAGGGGATCCTGACTGTGCAGTGCTGCTGTTACACAGCCCCACCCCAGAGCTGGCTGCATCTCAGCACAGAGCAGGGGATCCTGACTGTGCAGTGCTGCTTCAACACAGCCCCACCCCAGAGCTGGCTGCATCTCAGCACGGAGCAGGGGATCCTGACTGTGCAGTGCTGCTGTTACACAGCCCCACCCCAGAGCTGACTGCATCTCAGCACGGAGCAGGGGATCCTGACTGTGCAGTGCTGCTGTTACACAGCCCCACCCCAGAGCTGGCTGCATCTCAGCACGGAGCAGGGGATCCTGACTGTGCAGTGCTGCTGTTACACAGCCCCACCCCAGAGCTGGCTGCATCTCAGCACGGAGCAGGGGATCCTGACTGTGCAGTGCTGCTGTGACAGGTGACTGGGGGTGGGGCTCATTAGCCCTGTTGCTTCTCAGTGGGGAAGGCGGGTGGGAGGGGGATATATGGGGCTATTGTGGGGCAGGCGGGTGAGGGGATATATGGGGCTATAGCGGGGCAGGCGGGTGTGTGAGTGTAATGGGGTCGACTCACCAGCGTGGTGCCCTCAGCGAGGCGCCGTGGGGAATTAGGTGGCTGTTTCGACGAGCGCCCTCTGTTCACTGGTGTCTCCCCCACGTCCTCCATCGGTTCGGTTTTGTCTTCAGGGCACCGCCCTCCGGCCCTGCCCCCTCCGGTCTCTGTCTGCACCCCCTTCCGGGGGGGGTTCTTCCTTCACTGCTCTCCAGGGCCCTCCCTGCTCCCTGGGACCCCCAGTGCTTCTGCCCAGGACCCCGGTTCCCCTGCACCCTCCAGGCCTCAGTGCCCCTGCCAGTCCCTCTCTCCCCCTGTGTCCAGGCAGGCTCAGTCCCTGCCGGCCACTCCTCCCTGGCCGAGGGTGGGGTCCGGCTCCCTCTGCCTCCCAGGCAGCCTCCTGCCCCTCCGTCTTCAGGCCTGGCAGCCTGGGGCTTCCCCCGCCCCAGCCTCCCGCGTCTGCCTCCCGCAGCCCTAGGGCCTCAGGCCTGCTAGCCCGGGTTGTCCAGCCCAAAGCCGCCCAGCCTGCCCTCTGCCAGGAAGCCTCTTGCTCCCCCGGCCATCCGGTCCCTGCTGCCCTCGCCCAGAGCCACAGGCAGGTCTCTGCTCCCTCCTGCTTCCAGGAGTCCCGTTAGAGCCTCCAGCTGGGCTTCCCTGACCCCTCTCAGCCCTTAAAGGGCCAGTGCAGGGCCACACCTGCCACAGGGCCCCGCCGGGTCTGAGACGTGGCGCCGGCCGGCCAATCAGCGCGCACAGCGGGGCACACGCAGGTCCCATCCCCGCGGGAAAGAGACTCGGGCAGCGCCACCCGTGGGGGGCAGGGCTATGGGGCACCTGCCTGGGGGCTGGGATGCCCCCTCATGGGGGGGAGGGGCTGCTGCTGGCAGGTGACCGCGGATGGGGGCAGATCGGGGCAGCCCAGTACACACAGGTATGGCCGGACTGCCGCCCCTGGAAATGTGCCGCCCCCAGGACGTGCTTGCTGTGCCGAGAGCCGGCCCTGGGTGGCCCATCCCCGCAGCGCGGCACCGGCGTCGTGTCCTGAGTCCCTGCTAAGCCGTGTGGCCAGGTGTCACCTTACCGAATACGAGGGAAGCAGCCAGCTCACTGCTGCACCCATAGCTGCAGGACCAGCCCTTGTTTCCAGCTGTGGGGTCTCCCCGCTCTCTCCTGGTCACGGCGTCCTCTTCAGACAGCGCCTCCGGCAGCGCCCACCCCAGCGTCTGAGCCCCCCTCCGGGGTAGCTGTTCAGCCCGCAGGCCGAGCTGCAGGCCCTGCCGCCTGGGAGCTTGCTGGGCCAGCGCTCCCCTTGCCTCCCCAGTGCTGCTCTAGCGCCAGGGAGCCGCCTGCTTCCCTAGCAGCCAGGCCCTCACCGCCCCCCCAGCAGGGGACCAATCTCCCTTAGACAGCTCCCAGCTGGGCCCTCCTCAGCTAGACCTGCCTCAGCTGGGGCTTCGCTCCCAGCCCTGCTCCCCGCTGGGGTTTTGCCCTTAAAGGGCCAGTGCCGGGTAAGCGTCGTGTCACAGGGACACTCAATGGGACACGGTCGTACCAGGGTACAAAACACATCGGAAGGACAGGACGGGTCGTGCTGCCGGGGGAGGGGCACGAAATGTAGAATCCGATGAAGTAAAAATCTTAAATGAGCCAAAATGTTCCATAGACTCTCTCTGGGCAGTAATTCCGAGCTGCAATCATAAGACTGTAGCAGTCGGGATCTATTATCGACCAGCTGACCAGGACAGCGATAGTGACACTGAAATGCTAAATCAAAACACTCAGTAATAGCCGGGGATTTCAACTATTGCCATATTGACTGGGTACCTGTCACCTCAGGACGGGATCCAGAGAGAACATTTCCTGATACCTTACATGACTCCTTCTTGGAGCAGCTGGGTCTGGAACCCACAAGGGGAGAGACTGTTCTTGATTAGTCCAAAGTGGAGCGCAGGGTCTGGTCCAAGAGGTGAATATAACTGGACCTCTTGGAAATAGTGACCAAATGTAACATCCCTGTGGTGGGAAGACACCTCAGCAGCCCGACACTCTGGCATTTCATTTCAGGAAGGGGAACTACACACAAATGAGGAGGCTGGTTGAATAGAAATTAAAAGACACAAGTGACGAAAGTAAAATCCCTGAAAGCTGCCTGGAAACTTTTGAAAGACCCCATCACAGAGGCCCAACTTAAATATACACCCAAATTAAAAAACACAAGAAGAGACCCAGAAAAGCACCACCATGGCTTAACAAGCATGTGAAAGAAGCAGCGGGAGATTAGGATGCCCGTATCCATACGCTGACCATATGACCCGTTTTTTCTGGGACTGTCCCGGATTTAAATACTCTGTCCCGGTACCACACCAAGTAGTGAAATGTCCCAATGAGCCCCACTGGACATTTCACTTCTTGCTGGGGACACCGGCACAGCGCAGCAGCCTCCCCTCCCCAGCAGGGCACATAGGGCAGCCAGGCCAGCCTCCGGTGGCACACGGTCCCTCCCTCTTCCCTCCCTCTCCACCCATGGGACTGCCTTGCTGTGTGGGGTCCTGGTCCAGCAGCACCACCTCCTTCTCCTCCAGGCAGCCTTGGAGCCCCAGCAAGACCTGCGTGGAGCCCAGCAGGGGCACTGCGGGGTGGGGCGAGCTTGGGCTCAGCAGGACTGGAGTGGGGGCTGCCTGTGGTCCTACTTATAGTACGACAGTCCGGGTCCCCTCGGGCCGCCCCAGCCCCTGTTGGAGTGAAGCGGCAGCCGTGCGAGGTGCATTCCCACTGGAGCAGCCTCACTGGGACAGGCTTTGTGCAGCTCCCATTTGATTTCAGCAGGAGCTGGGCAGCCTGCACGGACGGGACCACAGCACTGAAAATAGCACCATGGGCGGCCTCTGCTCCAATCCCGGCAAATGGCCCTGCCCTAGGAGCAGCTGGGGTCAGGGCTGCGGGGACTTCCGGGGCTGGACTGCAGACTCCAGTACCCCCAACTGGATGGCAGAAGGTGAGAGAAGAGGCAGGGGGAGAACTAAGTGGGTGGTGGGGCTGAGGGGAGGAAGGGGATTGTGCCGAGGGCAGGGCAGGAGAAGAAAGGGGCAGGTACCAAGGGGCAGGGGGAGAACTAAGGGGGCAGTGGGGCTGAGGGGAGGAAGGGGATTGTGCCGAGGGCAGGGCAGGAGAAGAAAGGGGCAGGTACCAAGGGGCAGGGGGAGAACTAAGGGGGCAGTGGGGCTGAGGGGAGGAAGGGGATTGTGCCGAGGGCAGGGCAGGAGAAGAAAGGGGCAGGTACCAAGGGGCAGGGGGAGAACTAAGGGGGCAGTGGGGCTGAGGGGAGGAAGGGGATTGTGCCGAGGGCAGGGCAGGAGAAGAAAGGGGCAGGTACCAAGGGGCAGGGGGAGAACTAAGGGGGCAGTGGGGCTGAGGGGAGGAAGGGGATTGTGCCGAGGGCAGGGCAGGAGAAGAAAGGGGCAGGCACCAAGGGGCAGGGGGAGAACTAAGGGGGCAGTGGGGCTGAGGGGAGGAAGGGGATTGTGCCGAGGGCAGGGCAGGAGAAGAAAGGGGCAGGCACCAAGGGGCAGGTGGAGAACTAAGGGGGCGGTGGGGCTGAGGGGAGGAAGGGGATTGTGCCGAGGGCAGGGCAGGAGAAGAAAGAGGCAGGCACCAAGGGGCAGGGGGAGAACTAAGGGGCAGTGGGGCTGAGAGGAGGAAGGGGATTGTGCCGAGGGCAGGGCAGGAGAAGAAAGGGGCAGGCACCAAGGGGCAGGTGGAGAACTAAGGGGGCGGTGGGGCTGAGGGGAGGAAGGGGATTGTGCCGAGGGCAGGGCAGGAGAAGAAAGGGGCAGGCACCAAGGGGCAGGGGGAGAACTAAGGGGGCAGTGGGGCTGAGGGGAGGAAGGGGATTGTGCCGAGGGCAGGGCAGGAGAAGAAAGAGGCAGGTACCAAGGGGCAGGGGGAGAACTAAGGGGCAGTGGGGCTGAGGGGAGGAAGGGGATTGTGCCGAGGGCAGGGCAGGAGAAGAAAGGGGCAGGCACCAAGGGGCAGGGGGAGAACTAAGGGGCAGTGGGGCTGAGGGGAGGAAGGGGATTGTGCCGAGGGCAGGGCAGGAGAAGAAAGGGGCAGGCACCAAGGGGCAGGGGGAGAACTAAGGGGCAGTGGGGCTGAGGGGAGGAAGGGGATTGTGCCGAGGGCAGGGCAGGAGAAGAAAGAGGCAGGCACCAAGGGGCAGGGGGAGAACTAAGGGGGCAGTGGGGCTGAGGGGAGGAAGGGGATTGTGCCGAGGGCAGGGCAGGAGAAGAAAGGGGCAGGCACCAAGGGGCAGGGGGAGAACTAAGGGGCAGTGGGGCTGAGGGGAGGAAGGGGATTGTGCCGAGGGCAGGGCAGGAGAAGAAAGAGGCAGGCACCAAGGGGCAGGGGGAGAACTAAGGGGGCAGTGGGGCTGAGGGGAGGAAGGGGATTGTGCCGAGGGCAGGGCAGGAGAAGAAAGGGGCAGGCACCAAGGGGCAGGAGGAGAACTAAGGGGCGGTGGGGCTGAGGGGAGGAAGGGGATTGTGCCGAGGGCAGGGGAGGAGAAGAAAGAGGCAGGCACCAAGGGGCAGGGGGAGAACTAAGGGGCAGTGGGGCTGAGGGGAGGAAGGGGATTGTGCCGAGGGCAGGGCAGGAGAAGAAAGGGGCAGGCACCAAGGGGCAGGGGGAGAACTAAGGGGCAGTGGGGCTGAGGGGAGGAAGGGGATTGTGCCGAGGGCAGGGGAGGAGAAGAAAGAGGCAGGCACCAAGGGGCAGGGGGAGAACTAAGGGGCAGTGGGGCTGAGGGGAGGAAGGGGATTGTGCCGAGGGCAGGGGAGGAGAAGAAAGGGGCAGGCACCAAGGGGCAGGGGGAGAACTAAGGGGGCGGTGGGGCTGAGGGGAGGAAGGGAATTGTGCCGAGGGCAGGGCAGGAGAAGAAAGGGGCAGGCACCAAGGGGCAGGGGGAGAACTAAGGGGCAGTGGGGCTGAGGGGAGGAAGGGGATTGTGCCGAGGGCAGGGCAGGAGAAGAAAGGGGCAGGCACCAAGGGGCAGGGGGAGAACTAAGGGGGCAGTGGGGCTGAGGGGAGGAAGGGGATTGTGCCGAGGGCAGGGCAGGAGAAGAAAGAGGCAGGCACCAAGGGGCAGGGGGAGAACTAAGGGGGTGGTGGGGCTGAGGGGAGGAAGGGGATTGTGCCGAGGGCAGGGGAGGAGAAGAAAGAGGCAGGCACCAAGGGGCAGGGGGAGAACTAAGGGGGCGGTGGGGCTGAGGGGAGGAAGGGGATTGTGCCGAGGGCAGGGCAGGAGAAGAAAGGGGCAGGCACCAAGGGGTAGGGGGAGAACTAAGGGGGCGGTGGGGCTGAGGGGAGGAAGGGGATTGTGCCGAGGGCAGGGCAGGAGAAGAAAGGGGCAGGCACCAAGGGGTAGGGGGAGAACTAAGGGGGCGGTGGGGCTGAGGGGAGGAAGGGGATTGTGCTGAGGGCAGGGCAGGAGAAGAAAGGGGCAGGCACCAAGGGGTAGGGGGAGAACTAAGGGGGCGGTGGGGCTGAGGGGAGGAAGGGGATTGTGCCGAGGGCAGGGCAGGAGAAGAAAGGGGCAGGCACCAAGGGGCAGGGGGAGAACTAAGGGGCAGTGGGGCTGAGGGGAGGAAGGGGATTGTGCCGAGGGCAGGGCAGGAGAAGAAAGGGGCAGGCACCAAGGGGCAGGGGGAGAACTAAGGGGGCAGTGGGGCTGAGGGGAGGAAGGGGATTGTGCCGAGGGCAGGGCAGGAGAAGAAAGGGGCAGGCACCAAGGAGCAGGGGGAGAACTAAGGGGGTGGTGGGGCTGAGGGGAGGAAGGGGATTGTGCTGAGGGGAGGGCAGGAGAAGAAAGGGGCAGGCACCAAGGAGCAGGGTGCAGGAGACACAAATGCCAGGGGGCCTCGAGGAGACAATGAGGAAAAGGGCAGGAGGGGGAGGAGACGGGAGGTGTCACTGGGGGTGGGAGAAGAGGGGGGACAGGGAGATGCTGGGGGAGGGGAGGGACAATGGGGCAAGAGGGAGGGGAGGAGTGGGTGCCAGGAGGAGTCAAAAGGAGGGGTGGGCATGAGGAAGGCAGGGGATGGAGCAAGTCATGTGTGAGGGCAGGGTGGGGTGTGAGGAGAGCTGGGGCCGAAGGTTGGGGGGCACCAGGGAGAAAGGGGGCAGTGAGGTGTGGGGGAGGCACCAGGGAGAAAGGGGGCAGTGAGGGGTGGGGGAGGCACCAGGGAGAAAGGGGGCAGTGAGGGGTGGGGGAGGCACCAGGGAGAAAGGGGGCAGTGAGGGGTGGGGGAGGCACCAGGGAGAAAGGGGGCAGTGAGGGGTGGGGGAGGCACCAGGGAGAAAGGGGGCAGTGAGGGGTGGGGGGGCACCAGGGAGAAAGGGGGCAGTGAGGGGTGGGGGAGGCACCAGGGAGAAAGGGGGCAGTGAGGGGTGGGGGGGCACCAGGGAGAAAGGGGGCAGTGAGGGGTGGGGGAGGCACCAGGGAGAAAGGGGGCAGTGAGGGGTGGGGGAGGCACCAGGGAGAAAGGGGGCAGTGAGGGGTGGGGGAGGCACCAGGGAGAAAGGGGGCAGTGAGGGGTGGGGGAGGCACCAGGGAGAAAGGGGGCAGTGAGGGGTGGGGGAGGCACCAGGGAGAAAGGGGGCAGTGAGGGGTGGGGGGGCACCAGGGAGAAAGGGGGCAGTGAGGGGTGGGGGAGGCACCAGGGAGAAAGGGGGCAGTGAGGGGTGGGGGGGCACCAGGGAGAAAGGGGGCAGTGAGGGGTGGGGGAGGCACCAGGGAGAAAGGGGGCAGTGAGGGGTGGGGGGGCACCAGGGAGAAAGGGGGCAGTGAGGGGTGGGGGGGGCACCAGGGAGGAGCAGGTGCCAGGGGATTGTGGGGTGAAGCAGAGAGGCCGACACGTGTAGGGGAGGGGCAGTGGGAGACGTTCTCAGAGGGGTCACATGACACCCTCTACTTCTGGTCATGGGCCATTAATTCCTAGTTCCAGCTAATCGCAGCCTAGTTCCATCTCGTTAGCGGATCTCTCGTCAGTGTCAGTTTTGATCATTGTCGCTTCTTCCGATAAGTTTTTCTTTGGAAATTACCCAGCACTGAGCCCTGTCGGCCGGGCGCCCGTCGTTCTGGGAGAGGGGCTCCCCTTTGGCATTAGGAGAAACGTCCTGCCTGTCGGGGGGGGGGGGAACACGGGGATGAGTTGCCTGGGGGGGATGTGGAATCGCCGTCTCTGGAGATACTGAAGGGCAGGTTGGACAGACACATGTCAAGACTTGGTCTAGACCAGTCTTCCTTCAATTTTTTTTTAATGTGGAACACCAAGGATTTTTTGTTGAGGGGGAAAAAAAAAGGCTGGGGGAAAGTTCTGAGGGAGTGGAAAAAAGGGTCACCTGCCCCATTGGGAACTCTGTTCTCCACGGCACACCTCCGACTGCCTCACCGCACACCGGTGTGCCGCAGAACAGGGTTTGAGACACGCTGGTCTAGACGGGACTGGGTCTTGCCGGGAGGGCCGGGGACTGGACTGGATGACTCTCGAGGTCCCTCCCAGGTTTGCTGTTCTGTCATTCTCCCCACCTTGCCTTATGAGCCATGTTCCTGGACTCAGACAGGCGAAAGAGGCTGTTTTACGCGGCCCTGCCTGGCTGCAGATTTGCAGCGGAGGGGATGTTGGGAAGACAGAGAAGTCCCCGGAGCAGGCTGGTGCGCGGTGACTCCCTCACGGGAGAGCTGTTGATTGTGTCTTGCAGAACACCCATGAGAGCAAGGCGGACGATTCTCCCAGACCGCCAGGAGAGCGATGGGGAGGGGAGGGACTTTCTGAATGCCGGGACTAGCCAGAGAGGGGGCTACTTCAAGGTGCCCCAAGTAGACAGGGATATAATGGCCCACGTGCATTGATGGCATCTGCATGGTGCCAAATTGGGACAGAAAGTGCCCCTCAGAGCCATCCCTTATTCCTTGTAGAACGAGGTTCACAAGGCTGGTGAGAGAACGCCTCCATTCTTTTGAAATGTTCTTTGAAAAAGCAGACACGTGTCATGAGCTTTCGTGGGCACAGCCCAAGAAGTGGGTTTTGCTCACAAATACTCATGCTCCCACCTACCTGCTTTGTGAGTCTTTAAGGTGCTGCCAGGCTATTTGTTGTTTTTGAAGTTTTTCCAGTTACAGACTAACTTGGTCCCCCTCGGAAGCTCAAGTCTTTTTGACCATCTGAATCTCCTGACGCCTCTCACACATTCTCCACTCGCACCACACAATGGACAGAGCATGGCGCACAAAGGACGACAAAGTTACTAATAAACACAACTTGGTTTGCAGGGTGGACACTCTTTGCTCATGGGACTCACGAGAAACAGGGTGAAACAGAAGCATAAACAACTTAGATGCACATCTGTACACATCAAATCATTATGCAGCATACTCGTGTCTTACAACCAACACTACAACACACATTCTGGCTACATCAGCTTGGCAGCTCATAGTCTGAGCTTTTGCCGCCCCAGTTATGAATGTGCAGAAATTGCTTGAGTCCCAGCACCTCTTCCATTGCAAATTGAGCACGGAGCATGCCCAGTGACCATGCAGCATTGCTTCAGAGACAGGGCAGCATGTCCTCCCACACAACGGGGAAACGGGGAGCAGTGTCTACACCAGCCCCCTGGTGAGCCCAGCGTAACAGCCCAAGAAAGGAAACACCCAACCAGTGCTTTCAGCGAGCTGTGTCAGAAGCCAGACCCAGCATTTCAGGGCAGACCAGGCCTCGGCCGCGCTGCCGTTCAAGTGGGGAGTGACAGACAGGAAACAGGAGTTACAGTCAGTATTTAATAAAGATACAAATCATCTTTGCAAATGGTAACACAAGAGTAACACAGCTCCCTTCCCTCAACCCATCTGTGTGACAAGGAAAATACAACGTGAGCGCTCAGACACCAGCTGTCGACTTGCACCCGGAGCCGTACCCTGGTGTCTATGAATGAGCAGCTGCCGTCCGTGTGTCTGTTCTAAACGCCTCTGCGGGGCAGTGAAACGTTCACCTCTGGCACGGGGACAACGAGAGACGGGCTCCCGTAGCCCAGAGGCTGAAGAAAGGGACGAGTCTCCCAGTGAACGTGGCCGTGAGAGAGGAGATCTGAGCCTTGTTCTCTGCATTGTAAAATCTCACCTCTCCCCCTTCATAGTCCAGATAAACGCCGACCTTCCTGGGGACCGGAGATTTCTCAGAGGGGATAAGAGCCCAAATCCCCACGTGAGGTTTCAGTTTGATGTTTCCCTTCCTCTGCACAGAGTCTCTGGCGACTCCGATTGCCCAGCCTGCCCCTGATCCCACCTCCACCTCCCAGTAATGTCTGCCCGAGGTGAACCCCTCTGACCCGAGCACAGAAATACAAGTGTCAAATCTCTCAGGGGTGTTGGGCAGATCCTGCCGTGTGTCTCCACGTCTCACGCTTTTCCGATCCTCAGACAGGACGAGCCGGGGATGGGCCGTGGCTGGGTCCAGAGTCACCTCCACTGGGGGAGAGAGAGAGAGAGAGAGAGAGAGAGAGCCAGGTTTTAACCATTCAAAATGGGGCAGGTTTGCTCATTTCTGCTACAGGAAATGCCCCGGCCTGAGATCTGGCCCTGCCTCCCCCTCAGCCGGCATCCACCAGAGCCCACGTGGGCAGCACGGGCGTGGGAACCAGCAGAGACGCCGACCAGCCAGGGCCCAGTGTCTGCTCTAGAATTCAAGTGAGTTCTCGCAGAGCTAGGCCCAGCGACACCCAGCGGAGAGCCCCACGTCCCGGCCTCCTGTGTGAGCGCAGGGGCCAGTGCTGGGTCACTGTCAGTGAGGGAGACCAGGAGTCTCAGGCACTGCTCAGTGCAGAAATTCACCCTCCTCTGGCGGCTCTTTTGAACACAGAAATCTCTGGTCAATGTGTCAAATTCTCCCAGCCCCCTCCCCCCTTAGACAAGCTGAATTGGACCCACCCGCTTCCTGCCCTCCCGGCCTGGGTGTGAGTGACACAAAACAAACCCGGATCTGGGCGTGGGGCCCTGCAGCCCTGGCACAGGACAGTGGGATGCAGGGAGCCAGGCTGAGAGATTCCCGTCCCTCCCGCTCGGCTCCTAACGCCGTGTCCTCTAGGGTGACCAGCTGGCCGGATGCTGCAGGGACCGTGCTGGGATTCGGGGTTTGTCTTGTACAGGCGCCTATTCCCCCCCCCCCCCGCTCTGGTTGCTGTCTGGTCCCCCTGTCTCCACCCCCAGGATCTGAGCCCCTGGGGATCCCCGAGACCCCCCCCTTCCACCTGTGGGGCCAGGTGACGGACAGGCTGCCGGCCGGACAGACAGGGGCTCTCCCCGGCTGCCTCCCACACCCAGGCGCAGCCACTGAGTTTCGGGGCCGCGTAAAGGCCCCTGGAGCAGTGGGGAGCCCGAGCGCCTCGTCCTTGTGACTGGCGGGGGAGGGGCAGGTGGCCCCAAGAGCACAGAAGAAGCCTGAAGTCCCAGAGTTTCCCCCGGGGAAGAGACGGGGGGGGGGGGGGCACGGCCTTTACTCCGGAGCAAACACCAGTGAGTGGAGCATCCCCCCCCCCGATGGAAAACCAGCGCGGGCACCGGGGGGGGGGGGGCTGGGTCCGTTCCGCAGCCCCTGAGTCCCAGTGGCCAGGCCCTAAGGAATGTGGGGACCCAGTGAACACCCCCCCGGGGCAGGGCCCCTTTCCTCACCTGCACACCCCTGTAAGTCAGGGGGCCGGGCCACACGCCTGCCAGGAGAGACGCCGACCTGCCGCCTCCGTCCAGAAGGTAGCTCTGGTCTCACAGGCAGCAGGAACCCATCCGACTAGAGCCCATCACCCGCCCCCCAGCTACACCCCCCACCCCACAGACCCGCTCCCCCTGCGAGCCAGCCTGGCCCTGGCGGGGAGTCTCCTGCAGCGCTCTGATACCCCCATGGGCAGGGAGTGAAATGTGCCAGAAAGGACCTTCCAAAGTTATGATGTGGGGTGCTGACACCCCACCCCCACACTTGGAGGGGGGCTCAGCGCTCCCAGCCCTCCTGAGTTCACTGAGTCGTTCCCCAGCAGCCCTGGATGTCCGGTCTCTGCTATCTCAGCCGGGCGCCCAGAGCCAGGGGCACGTCCAACAATCGGCCCGAGCTGCCCCCCAAGGCGGAAGGGGGGGGCGCTGAGAAGCCCTGAGCTCTGGGGGCGGCCGGGCAGTGACTGTCTATGGGGAAGGGCAAAGGAACATGCCCCTGGGAGCTGGATTTCACACCCGGGCCTGGTCTCAGTCCCTGCCCCCACCCACGTCTGAGCTGCGCCTGGTGCCGGACCCACAGACTCAGCGCTGCCGGGACAGGACTCCAGGGCTGGGATCCAGTGGGGGGGCTCTTGGGTCCATCTGTGTCCCACGGCTCCTCGAACCAGGCAGAGGGACAGGAACTCGTCTGCTCAGCCGGATTTCCCTGCGTGGGGCTGGCTCCCCTGGGCTCAGCCGGCTCCCATTACTGATTTGATCTCCTGGGGTATGTCTATACTGCCACCCTAGTTCTAAATAGACATACCCCTGGCGTTTCCCCTCTGGCCGGCCTTGGACTCTGCTCCCCTGACATCCAGCCTGGCCTGGCTCCCAGCTCACCCCTGACACGGCGCTGGAGCACCTGCATTTCCGCCAGGGCAGTGCGATGGTCACTGACAGCAGGTCTGGGGCTCTATAAACCATTGACAATGTCCATGATGTGTCCTCGGTCACACGAATTGTGCAAAGGAGAGTCTGGTCGTCCAGAGCTGTTTACAAGTATCTAAAAGGGCGTCACGAGGAGGAGGGAGACAAATTGTTCCCCTTGGCCTCTGAGGACAGGACAAGAAGCAAAGGGGCTCCTCAGAGAGCCAGACCCTGAACCCCTGACTCCGGCGGTGGGGGGAAGAGTTGGGGAGGGCCCAGGGCCTGTATCTCCGGGGCAGGGACAGGCGAAGGCCCTGCCCCACCAGCAAGGGACGGGCCCGGTTACCAGACACCGGCCAGGCCTTAACGAATGGAGGGACTGACGCGAAGGCAGCGAGACCTTCTCACCGGGCCGGGCCCCTTTCTGTGTGTCCCCCCCCCCCCCCCCGTCACTCGCCCGGGGAGGCCCCGTTCCCGTAACAGAGCCAAGCACCAAACCCAGCCCACGGCACCTTCCCACGGAGCAGGGCCCCGGCTCACCTGTGTCACCCCCCGACTCGGTCTGGGCGGCCCCCTGCCCTGCAGGAGAGACACCGGCCTGGTCCCCCGCAGAGACCTTCCACAGGTCTGGAAACAGCCACTCTAAAAACCTAGACACAGAATTTCCCGTCAGCACTTGGTGCCTTCTCACCACCCACCCACCGGCACCAGGGGGAAGGGAGGGACGTTGAGCTCCCGGCCCGGGGGTCACAGGGGGATGGGAGAGTCAGCGGGGAGGCAACGCCGAATGGCACCAGCCATGAATAGCACGTCCCTCGTTTACTGTCCCCTCCCTCCCACCTTCCCCAAGGGCTGAAATGACTGGAGGAACAAGTGAAATGTCCCCATGTCGATGGGGAACAGAGCAGGGGATGGGGGAGGGGCAGAGAGATTTAATGTCTGGGTCTGTCCAGCCTAATCCTCAGCTCTTCCCGTTGTGATGCCCGAGGGGCGGGAGGTTTCCCCGGCGCCCTGCAGAGCGATTCACAAACCTACCTCCTCCAGAGGCTCTTCACAACCACCTGCCGGGAAACAGGGAGAGAAGAGGCACCGAGATGAGATTCCATCAGAACGTTCCACCTGACGCGCTGGGGACTGCGTCACCCTCTGCCCTGCAGACACCACCCCCCGGCTACAGCCCCTCCCCTTCCCACGGGGAGAAGGTCTGAGCAGAGAGGAGGGGAAGGGGCTGGCGGAGCTGGAATTTCCCTCCAGCACGGACACAGCTGTTCTCTCGCCATGGCCCCTTGCCACCGATGGGCCTGCCGGGCGGTTTCCGTGTCGCTCGCGGCCCAGGGGTTCTGCTCACAGAAGTGCAGGAGTGTCGGGGGGAGCGAGAATCCCCAACGTGCGTCGGTTGGAAATTCCCAGCCAGAGACCCTGGGGAGCTTCTGTGAAACATACAGGAAAAAACCATCCTGACATGCAGTAAGAAAAGCAAACATGGTAGACGACTAGGCTGGCTTAGCGGGGACATCCTTGGTGAAATTAAACACGAAAAGGAAGCTGACAAGAAGTGGAAGCTTGGACAGATGACTAGGGAGGAGTATAAATATATTGCTCGAGAATGTAGGGGAGTTCTCAGGAAGGCGAAAGCGCAAATGGAATTGCGCCTGGCTAAGGATGTGAAGGGGAACAAGAAAGGTTTCTACAGGCATGTTAGCATGAAGAAGGTGATCAGAGAGGGTGTGGGGCCCTTACTGGATGAAGGAGGTAACCTAGTGACAGATAATGTAGGGAAAGCTGAAGTTCTCAATGCTTTTTTTGCCTCTGTATTCACAGACAAGGTCAGCTCCCAGGCTAATGTTCTAGGCAACATGTAACAATCTGGCTTGTCTGTAGCCATGTTGGAAGGCCTGTGCCAGGCCTGAACTAAAGCCGCCTGCTGCAGCCAGACTGACGAGCAGCAGCCTGTACTGTAGGGCCTGGAGTCACATCCTCACATTCCATCCAGATTGTATTACAAAGTGTCACCCCCTGCTGAGAGGAGGCGATTTGTCCTGATAGCTCCCCACTGTCACCAGATAAAGAAAGGATTAATGCCCACAAAACAGATATCAGACAAGATCACAAAGAAAAAACAGTTTCCTGCCATTTTAACCAGAAAGGACAATGACTTAACCACCTGCATTCTGCTACAAAGACCTTTTACATCTGCACTTGAAAGGGAATCCTCTGAACTGTCATTCATGTTAAAATTCGACACTCTCCGGGAAGGAATGAACAAACACTCACACTATCTTACCCATTACCAAGATAGCTTCCCCAATTATCACCTCTAATACCATTAGCTCATAAACATCCCACTCTCCCCACCTCTAATATCATCAATTCACAGACACTTACCTTCCTTCCTCCCCCCCCCCGCATCCCCCTCCTGTTCTGCAATGTGATTTGTCCTTTTCATATGTGTTCATTTTTTTAATTATATCCTTTGCTATATATGGTTGTGACTATTTTCTCCCACTATTTGATCTGAGGAAGTGGGTCTGGCCCACGAAAGCTCATCATCTAATAAACCATCTTGTTAGTCTTTAAAGTGCTACATTGTCCTGCATTTTGCTTCAGATAAAGAAACAGATCCCAAGATGGGTAAAGCAAATTGAAGTCACCCCCTTCTGTCTGGCCAGAAACTGCTTCTCCATAGAGGATGATGTGGAATCCTCACCCTATGAGCATCCTCACTACACTTTCCCATTGTTGGACTGGGTGATCTCAGTCTGGGTTGTAACTCTCGAACACCACATTTTACAAACCTCTCCCCTATGATCCCACCTTGGACTACCAAAAGAAACTACACTGTCTCCTTAAAAGCCTCCCCACAGCTACTCGGGAACAAATCCTCACAGAATCACCTTCTGACCCCCGACCAGGATTGTTCTATCTACTTCCCAAGATCCATAAACCTGGGCACCCCAGATGTCCCATCATCTCTGGTATTGGCACGCTCACTACTGGTCTATCCAGCTATGTAGACACTCTTCTCAAACCCTTCGTAACCAATACCCCCAGCTATCTCCAAGACACTACTGACTTCCTAAGGAAACTACAAAACATCGATAACCTCCCCAATAATACCATCCTTGCCACCATGGATGTAGAAGCTCTATACACCAACATCCCACGTGAAGACGGATTACAAGCAATTAGAAACACTATCCCAGAGGACACTACTGCCAACCTGATAGCAGACCTATGTAACTTTGTTCTCACCCACAATTATTTCCAGTTTGAGAACAACTTATACCTCCAGATCAGCGGTACAGCCATGGGTACACGCATGGCCCCACAGTATGCTAACATCTTTATGGCTGACCTAGAACAACGTTTTCTCAACTCCCGTCCCCTTTCGCCCCTCCTCTACCTACGGTACATCGATGACATCTTTATGATCTGGACGCATGGCCAAGAAACACTGGAGATATTCCACAGAGATTTCAACAACCTACACCCCACCATCAACCTCAGCCTGGACCATTCTACACGAGAGATCCACTTCCTGGACACCACCGTACAAATCAACAATGGAAAATTAGACACCACTCTCTACAGAAAACCCACCGACTCATACAGTTACCTACATGCAACCAGCTCCCATCCAGAACACACCACACGATCCATCGTCTATAGCCAAGCCCTTCGATACAACCGCATCTGCTCTAATCCCACTGACAGAGACCAGAAGCTTCAGGATCTCTACCAAGCATTTATAAATCTCAACTACCCACCCAGAGAAATAAAAAAGCAAATTGAAAGAGCCAGACGAATACCTAGAAACCATCTACTTCAAGACAGACCCAAGAAAACCAACAATAGAACACCACTTGTCATCACCTACAACCCCCAACTTAAACCTGTCCAACACATTATCAATAAACTACAGCCTATACTGGAACAGGATACCATACTCCAAGAGGCTCTGGGAGACAGACCCATAGTCTCCTATAGACAACCACCTAACCTCAAGATGATTCTTACCAACCACCACAGGACATACCACACTAATACCAACCCTGGTACCTTCCCTTGCAACAAACCCCGTTGCCAGCTTTGTCCACATATTCATTCTGCTGATACCATTATTGGACCTAACCAAGTGAGTTATAAGATCAAGAACACATATTCCTGCACATCCAGAAATATAATCTATGCTATCATGTGCTGAAAGTGTCCGTCTGCTATGTACATTGGACAAACATCTCAGACACTTCGCCAAAGGATTAATGCCCACAAAACAGATATCAGACAAGATCACAAAGAAAAAACAGTTTCTTGCCACTTTAACCAGAAAGGACACTCTCTCAATGACTTAACCACCTGCATTCTGCTACAAAGACCTTTTACATCTGCACTTGAAAGGGAATCCTCTGAACTGTCATTCATGTTAAAATTCGACACTTGCCAACAAGGACTTAACAAACATTTGAACTATCTCACCCATTACCAAGATAGTTTCCCCAATTATCACCTGTAATACCATTAACTCACAAACGTCCCACTCTCCCTACCTCTAATATCATCAATTCACAGACACTTACCTTCCTTCCTCCCCCCCCCCTGCATCCCCCTTCTGTTCTGCAATGTGATTTGTCCTTTTCATATTTGTTCATTTTTTTAATTGTATCCTTTGGTATATATGGTTGTGACTACTTTCTTCCACTATTTGATCTGAGGAAGTGGGTCTGGCCCAGAAAGCTCATCATCTAATAAACCATCTTGTTAGTCTTTAAAGTGCTACATTGTCCTGCATTTTGCTTCAGCTACCCCAGACTAACACGGCTACATTTCTATCACTATTCTGGTTTGTAACTGTTCCTGTCTGCTGGATAATTCATTTTGCTAGGTGTAAATCCATTAAGGTGGTGGGGTAGGGTTGGTTAGGTCAATTTGTTATGATTGGTTAGTAAAATTATACTAAAATAATTGGTTAAAGTCTAGCTTAGGAAGACGCAGGTTTCATTACATAAACTGGGGTCAAAAAGGAGACCAGGAAGAAGATGAGAAGCAGACAGAAGGAAGAAAAGGCTGGAAGAAGACCAGGAACACCAAGAGGAGGGGGAAGACCTGGAAAAGAAGAACTCGCTTCCAAGACACAATCTATGACCAGAGAGACTGACATTTCCTGACCAACAGGAGAAGTCTGCCTGTCCCAGGATTGGTGAGCATGACACTGTGCGCTTAGCAAGTGTATTCTGCTTGTCTGGGAATTCTCAGGAAACAGAGGATCAGGATATTACTGTGAGAGGCTCTTTCAGTGGCTAACGATCCTGCTAACCCGCAGGAAGATACACCCTGAGCCCTAGGAATTGGGTGAGGGTGGGTGTCCCCACAGTGTGGAAGGGAGACAGACATTTGTGTGGGTAACACCTCAAGAGGCCATTGAGTCCAGTCCCCTGCCCTTACCACAGGACCCCGCACTGTCTAGATCTGGGGTGGGCAAAAGGGCCTCCACGGGCCAAATCCTCTCTGCCCCGCCCCCGCTTCAAAGCGCTGGGCACAGCTTGCAGGACGGGGGAGAGCGGAGGAGGCTTTGCACGCTCCCTTCCCCCAGGTCAGTCAGGGTGTGTCTACACTAGCTCGTTAATTCGAGCTAGGTAGGCAAAGCAGGCGACCGGAGTTGCAAATGAAGCCCGGGATTTAAATATCCCAGGCTTTATTTGTATGTTCCCATCCGGTCACCATTTTGAAATTCCACTAGCCCGAAGTAACTGCCACACGGCTACACGCAGCAGTGCAACAGAAATTTGAACTAACTCCTTAGTTCAAATTAACTGTCACTAAGAACCATCCACACCATCTCTGACAGGTGTGTGTCCAACCTGCTCTTCAATATCTCCAGGGATGGAGACTCTGCAACCCCCCTGGGCGATTTATCCCCGTGTTTGACCCCCCACCCCCCCAGACAGGCAGGAAGTTTTTCCTCACGTCCAACCTAAACCTCCCTTGCTGCAGTTTAAGCCCATTGCTTCTTGTTCTATCCCCAGAGGCCAAGATGAACAAGTTTTCTCCCTCCTCCTTGTGACACTCTTTTAGATACCTGAAAACGGCTCTCGTGTCCCCCCTCAGTCTTCTCTTTTCTAAACTAAACAAACCCAATTCCTTCAGCCTCCCCTCCTAGCTCCTGTTCTCTAGACCTTTCGTCATTCTTGTTGCTCTTCTCTGGACCCTCTCCAATTTCTCCACAACTTCCCTGAAATGTGGGGCCCAGAACTGGACACAAGACTCCAGCTGAAGCCAGATCAGTGCAGGTGAGGCCTAATCAGCCAACAGATGAAGAGGGCCCTGCCCAATGAACCAAGCACACGAGCCAGGCAAGGCTGGTTGGCTTCTGGAGCTCACGGACTCACCCGCTGTACCAGGGACAATTACACTACATTGGTATCTTGTACCTTGGGTTCACCATCCCCTCTTGTGCCACCGATACTGTTAATTATGTCGTCCAAGGATCCTTGGAGGAGTTCAGGTTTGGGGGTAGGAGTCTCTTCGCCGACAGGACTGACATGACTCCTCGTCTCCTCCTGCTTCTCAGCCGCTGGCTCGCTGCCGGGTTCCCTCCCTGCCAGTGAATGGACGGTGGGTTATTGGCACCTGCTCCCGGCTGCGAGTCGCTCCTGTCCCTGCTGCCCGGCCCCCTCCCCGGCTGACAGGCAGCAGGAGCGTCTCCGACTAGAGCCCATCACCTGCCCCTCAGCTACACCCCTCACCCCACAGACCCCTCCCCCTGTGAGCCAGCCTGGCCCTGGCGGGGGTCTCCTGCAGCGCTCTGGTACCCCCATGGGCAGGGAGTGAAACGTGCCAGAGACTGGTTGGAAAGGTCCCTCCGAAAGGGCTGGGTTTGGGGGATGCGGCCCCTCCCCTCCTCTCACGAGGGGCTCAGAGCTCACGGCCCCCTGAGTTTAACGGGGGCTATTCCTCCAGACCGCGGAGAGTCAGGTCTGTGGTAGCTCAGACTGGCCGCTCCAAGGCGGGGACCCTTGTGCACCCTGGGGTGAGAGCGCCGGAGAGGGGAGGGGAAGGAGCCAAACACGGCGCGGTAGCTGGGGCCGTGGTCGTGTGACCCCAGACGTGTGGAAATGGCACCTCACGGACACGGGCGCTAGGCCTGGGTTGCTCACCGGGGTCTGTTCTATCCGAGAACAGGGACGTGGGGACAGGCTGTGAGGGCACCGACCCCAAAACCCACCTACACACACCAGAACCGGCTTGTTACCTGAGTGTCCCTCTAGCTCTGTCTCCTTGGAATCGTCACTTTCAGAGAAGTTGTTTTCTGATGGCGATTCCTTTGGCTGAGACACTGGATCTTCAGACCTGAACAACAATAATTACTCGTCACATTAACTCTGCTCTTTATACTTTAGCGCAACGTACTGGAGAGAGGCAGGAGGAAGGGAAGGAAGAACTCTGAGATACTGTAAAGGAGTAGAAGGAGAAGGGAAAAACAAATCTCCCTCTGTCTATATATAAAATCCTTATTCCTGTGGGACACAGAACGACATCATCACGTCTCTCTGCGTCCCACAGGAACAAGCTCCGCCTGCCCCCAGCCTGGTCCTTCCCAGGGCCCATGGGGCGGGCTGGGGCTGCCTCCCCTCCCCTTCCCAGCAGCCGGGGGAAACTGAGCCCAGAATGGCTCAGGCCCGGCCCAGCCTGTCTTGTGACGTGGCCTGTCCCTGCCTGGGGGGGTTGGAGTCAGGCTGTAGTGGGGGGTGGGGATGGAGAAAAGGAGCGCTGGGCTCCTGCGGCAGGGGAGGGGGGATGGAAAAGGGGCTTGCACTGGCAGAGGGGAGTGGGGAAAGGAGATGAGACCTTCCCACTGGACCTCACTTCCGGCCGGCAAACCCAGACCGATTCCAGAGGGACCGAGGGGAAACTGGGATCTCTCGTCTGGCCCTGCCCCACCCAGACGGACTCGCTTTGCGAATTCCATCCACTCACCTTTTCCTGGGGGTCCCCATGCGCTCCTAGGTGGGAAGAGGGGAAACAAGAGTCCCGTCAGTTCTCAGTGCGGTTCCTACGTGGTTCAGTTTGTGCTCCAGCCTGATCTGCAGAAATCCCTGACGGGCGCCCCCCCCCTCACCGCGAGGATCGGGGTCAGGTCGGCACGAGGGAGGCTGGACTGTGGGTGCCTGGCCCTGGCCTGGCTTCTTAGCACCGAGCACAGCCAGGCTGAGTGTGACTTTCCCACCCGCCTGCAGTGCGTGGGGGGGGGCTCTCTGCACCCTCGGCCCTGCTGCCATCGGCCCTTACGGGACAGGCCGGCCCCCCAGCTCAGCCCCAGCAGCTTCCACTTGTTCTCAGTGGGGTGGGGAGCGCCCAGGAGGGGGGCCCAGAGCTCCCGATGGGAACGGCCCGAGAACTCCCAGCCGGGGTCTCCTCCTGCAAGTGGCCCACACACACACAAGCACACACACACGCACACACAGCTCTGTGCAGGGGGATGGCTGTGCTGATTTCCTTTGTTGCTCTTTTAAGGGGAAATTCTCATTCAGATGGATCATACGGATTCCTCTTTGTGTGGCGCAAACAGAACTCGGTGCCGGCTGCTCCTGGCTGGGTTCCTAACCCTTCCCCTTCGCCGTTCACTTTTCCCTAGGGGAGCTCACCTGCAAAACTGTTAACTTCTCACATACTCCTGCCAGATTCCGACGTTCCTTGTCTTGTTCATTCTCTGGCAGGTGCTTCCAGATCTCACTCACAAACTGGTGCAGTTTCCCACAAGAGGACTTAATTACCCCCAGCTGCTCTGCCATTTTTCCCTTTGGTAACAAAAGTTACAACATAAAAATAAATACACTGGGATGCTGGAGTGTTACTGGCTGTTCTCAAGCGGGACTTGCATCTGTCAACATTCAGAGTGACGTTAACACTGTGTTTTGTCAGGCTACATCCAAGGAGCAATAAAGCCCCTTAAATAGTGTGATAACTGGAAAGAAGGATTCCACCGCCCAAGGCACTGACCCTCCTGACCAGGCCTCAGAAGAACCTGAGCCAGGTGAGCCGAGCTGTTCCCTGGATGTGAAGATGGGGAAGGGGGTCGTTTGAGAGGCTCCCCATGGGAGAGTTTGTGAGCCTGGGTTGTTTGTTCTTGGTGGGGGTTTTACTCCCACTGCAGCAAGGGTGCGAATCCTGTGCTGGCTGGAACCAGGCTAAACGGGGGATTCTCTGTCACGTGGGGTCTTTAAATCCAGGTGTGAAGGGCTGGGCAGCGCAGCCAGAGGCCAGGGGTCTGGAACAGGTGAGGGTGGTGGAGGTCCTGTGACCAGGTGATCGTGATGGTCCCTTTTGGCCTTCAAGCCGATGAGTCTGAGACCTGGTCTACACTCACCGGGAGACTGGCCCTGCAGGGATGGATTCCGCCCCATCCCCCATGGGTTGGTTTAGTGGGTCCGTAACTCAAATGAGTTTGGGGGTTTATTTATGTAATTCATTGCTGGGGGTGGGGCTGCAGACGGGGTCGGCAATCAGCCAGACCTGCGGAGGGGCAGGTCAATACAGCGGGTGAGGCCAGTCAGGGGCGAACCCTGGTGAACCGCTGCCATTGTATCGCCACGCCTGGGTTAGAAGGCGTCTTGGACAGACTCACAGATGGACGGACAGACAGACAGAGACACGTTTCTACAATCGAGGAGAAGACGACGACGGGCTCTCCCTCCCCACAGGTATCAGACCCGCCCGCTCCTCTCGCTCTCTCCCCTCTAGTGCATTTTAAGAGCAGCGTCTGCTCTCCATTGCGGTGCCTTGCCGGGTGCCACTTGCTCTGGCATTAGCCTTCCTGACTGTGTTTCTACTTGAGCCCTGCTGTGTGTGTTCCTCAGCAATTCATCCCTGCCCCCGCTCTCTGTGGGGCTCCTTAGTTATTGTAAAGTCACAAAACAGCTCCTGAGGGGGCCAGACTGGCCTCTTCCTGTCCCGCCTGGCATCCCTGTGCAGCAGGAGAGGTGGCAGGTGTCTCCTTGAGATGCTGCCATGGCGCCTGAGCTCCTTCCAGCCTGGGAACGTCTCCCCTCGGGACCGTACGTCCCAGTTCCCTGACTCGGTCAGTCCCAGGCCAGTGTCTGTTCTGCTCCTCTCTTTTCTGCAGACTCGGGACATTTATTATTTCATGGTCACTTTTACCCAGGGGTGAAAGGAAACTCTCTACAGGTACTGTCCTATCACAACCTGCCCCCCCCCCCCCCACCGCCGGAGGGAGGGGGAGTGTGCTACACAACCGTACCTTGGGAAATGTAAGTGTGGGGTGGAGTGCAGAGGGCTCAGGGCAGGGGTGTGGGAGTCAGGGTTGGGCTGTATGAGGGGCTCAGGGCAGCGGGCTGGCGTATGTGAGAAAGTGGGGAGGGGGTTGGAGCTGGGTTAACTTACCTGGTCAGATCCGGCTGCTGCAGCCAAGTGGCTGGACAGGGGCCAAGCCAGGGCTGCCGTGGTCTCTCTGCCACAGCAGGAGGGGCCTGACCACAGAGCCTACACCAGGATCGGGGTTGGGCCCAGGCAGGAGCAAAGCCAGAGGGGGCTGCCAGCCCCTCCTGTGGCCACCTGGGGGCCAGACTGTGGGGCCTGACCCAGAATCGGGGTCACGGCTGAGCTGCCAGAGCCAGAGCCGTGTCTGGACAGGGGCCAATTCCACCCCAGCTCCTGCCGTGGCAAATACCTGAGCAAACTGCCCCTCCCCTTTCTGATGAATCAAATCCCCAGCCCGTCCCTAGGACAGAGCAAACCCCCACAGGGCCAGAGCTGGGGAGTTACCCTCACCCACCACGGGCAGGTCTGTGTGCTGGGGATTTCTGTTATTGGTTCTTCTGGGTTGGGTGGGATGTGATAGATACCCCCCCCCCCCCCCCCCCCGCGTACCATGATGTCACTTCTATCCCCCCTCCTCCCTTATCTTTATCTAGGCACTTTCAGCGGGTCTGACTTTCACTTCCCTCTAGGCCGGAGAACAAGGGTATGAAGAGCTGATACCAACACAACACCCAACCCATGTGTCCGCCTGTCCCCGGGCGAGCTGTACCCCTCTGTGCACACACTGCCTTGGAGTCTAACCAGCAAAGACAAATAACGGTGCTTACCCTGTACTCCTGGACAGCCTCCTCCTTGGGAACCACTGGGTGACCGCGGTGAGCCTGGGACTGCATGCACACCACGCAGATGGGGACCTGATCCTCGTTGCAGTAGAGCTTCAAAGGCTCTTGGTGTGTCTTGCACATGTTCCCTGCTGCAGGTTTCTCCTCTGCTTGCGACCTGAATAACTCCACAATGCTCCTCAGCTCCTGGTTTGGCTTTAACCTTCCCTCTGGAAGAGGCTGTCTGCACTGAGGGCAGGTGGCATCTTCACGTCCCTTGCAGATCCGGGTGATGCACGGCTTGCAGAAGCTGTGTCCACACGCAGTCGTCAATGGGTCCCGGAGTAACTCCAGGCAGATGGAGCAAGTGGCTTCAGCTTTAATTCTCTTCACAGAATCTACAGCCGCCGCCGCCGCCATGGTGCCGTCTAGGAGAGGAGGGAAAGTTCCCTGTCAGCTCCACGGACCCTGCACTGGGTCCCTCTCCTGGCAGGAAGGGGCCTCGCCCTGCAGAACCAGCCAGAGGGCCTCGCTGCGTTTGTGCTGGTCCTGGGCCAGGGAGCTGCACCCTAGAGACCGGACAGAGACTCCTGCCCTCTCAGCCCAATGTTGCTGGGGAGCAGCGGGGGAGATTGCGGGGGGGGACAGTGGCCCCTGGAAGTCAGGCTAGGGCGAGCTCAGGGATAACGACCCGGATCAGTCTGACGTGGCTGTGGCTGCTGTGGGCGGTCCCAGTCCCAGACCCACCCGCCCCGCTCTCCCTGCGCTCGCCCCGTCTCATCACGTCCCCACGCTCCGGGACAGGGACTTGCTGGCCCCATCCGTGCTAGAAAAAGGACCTTTTTGTAGTGAACACAACCCCCCTCTCCTCTCCGAGCAGGCGTTGGAAGCAGCCTGCAACAGCATCTGCTCTTCCGAAAGAGGAGATTTTTCTGAAATTTGGTCCAGTGTAGACGGGCCAAATTTCAGAAAAGCATCTTCTGAAAAAAGAATCAGAACAAGGTACCCAAATTGCAGAGCGCAATTTACAAACCTTTTTCTGATTAAAAAGCAGCGCGGTGCAGACGCAGCCAAACCCCAGAAGGGGCCCGTCCACACCAGCCCAGGGCACCGCTCCGAGCTCAGACGGGGCTGCCGAGTCCCCCCAGAAACATTTCTCTGCAACGCCCCAGCGGCCCCGCCGAGAGGCCCAGTCCCGGGGCCCTGCAGCGAGAGCCGGGCTGCACCCGCCCCAGCTACCTCAGCTGCAGGGAGAAGGTCTGTGCCGCTCGGCAGAGGGAGGCGAAACCCCCCCCGTCACCCCCAGGGCCAGTGCCCCACAGACGCCCCCAGACCCGTACGGGATGCTCACCTGCACCGGTCTCTGCCGGGGGCGCCGAGGGGGCTGCCCAGCCGGGTTCTGCGTCCTGGTGGCCCGAGGGATTCGGTGCCTCGGCCGGGCTGTGGGGCAGCAGGAAATGCTCCGATCCAGGCATCTGAACCTTGCCCCTCGGCGCCTGTCAGTGGGGTGAGATCAGCAAACCCCAACCAGCGCACCGGGAAATGCAGAGACAGGTGCAGCTTCAAACCCAGCCCCGCCTCCTGCACCAGTGAGCAAAACCTCCTCCTTCCTGCCCCACGGCCACTGTCCTGTGAGCCCCACGGCCCCTCTGTGCCCCTGTCCCCCCCCAGTGTCTGTCCTGTGAGCCCCACGGCCCCCTCTGTGCCCCTGCCCTTCCCCCCAGTGTCTGTCCTGTGAGCCCCACGGCTCCCTCTGTGCCCCTGCCCTTCCCCCCCCAGTGTCTGTCTTATGAGCCCCACGGTTCCCTCTGTGCCCCTGCCCTTCCCCCCAGTGTCTGTCCTGTGAGCCCCACGGCCCCCTCTGTGCCTCTGCCCTTCCCTCCAGTGTCTGTCCTGTGAGCCCCACGGCCCCCTCTGTGCCCCTGCCCTTCCCCCCCAGTGTCTGTCCTGTGAGCCCCACGGCTCCGTCTGTGCCCCTGCCCTTCCCCCCAGTGTCTGTCTTATGAGCCCCACGGTTCCCTCTGTGCCCCTGCCCTTCCCCCCAGTGTCTGTCCTGTGAGCCCCACGGCCCCCTCTGTGCCCCTGCCCTTCCCCCCAGTGTCTGTCCTATGAGCCCCACAGCTCCCTCTGTGCCCCTGCCCTTCCCCCCCAGTGTCTGTCCTGTGAGCCCCATGGCCCCCTCTGTGCCACATCCCCCCCCCCCCCCGCCGGCTGGGTCCCTGGCAGGGGTGGCACCACGTCTGTTTCTGTTCACACTGGAGTTTGCTGCTCTCAGTTCACTGGGCCATGGCTCAGTCCCTGCGCCCGATCGCCCCATTGAACCCAGCAGCCCTCTGGTGACTCTCCCTGTGGGGTGGGGTTCGGTGAGCCCCATGGAGCTCCAGCAATGTCTGCCGGGGGGGCAACGGGGCGGAGCTACAGCCCAGCCCCACGACAAAGCAGAGCCTGGAGTTTGGACGTTTTATTGCTCACCAGTGTACAGAGCAGCAGCAATAAACCGGCACCGAACGCTGATTCCCTTCAGACTTTGCACCGAGCCAATAATCCAGCCCCGGCCGCAAAGGGACCCGCCCCAACGGCCAGATCCCACAGGGCACCGGATACAGAGCCAGGCAGCAGAGCGACCTTGGCACCAGGACGCCCGTAGCCCGACTGGCAGGGCCGTGACCCTGGAGAGTTTCCCGGGCTGGGCTGGGCTCAGCTCTCTGGCTGTGCAGACGGGAGTGTAACGGACACGAGCCGTTCTCTGGTGCTGCCTGTTCACACCGACGGGCCTCGCCGTGAGCCCAGAAAAGCTGCACAGCAACCTCCCCCCCGCAGCCTACAGCCGAGTTCCTGACCGTTCTGCGCGTGCGGGGAGGGGTGGGGGGGCAGATTCTTGTTGTAGACTCAGCTATGGGGTGATCGAGTCCAGTCCCCTGCTACACGCGGCAGGGACTAGCTAGTGTAGCTGCGTGGCACAGGGTCCGAACTAGCCGGCATTTAAAAATGGTGCCGGCCGGGCTTCATTTGCAACTCCGGATGACTACATTACCCTCCTAGTTCGAACTAGGGGGGTAGTGTAGACATACCCTCAATCTTCTCTTTTCTAAACTAAACAAACACAATTCTTTCAGCCTTCCCTCCTAGCTCCTGTTCTCTAGACCTTTCATCATTTTCGTTGCTCTTCTCTGGACCCTCTCCAATTTCTTCACATCCTTCTTGAAATGCGGAGCCCAGAACTGGACACAAGACTCCAACTGAGGCCTAACCAGTGCAGAGTAGAGCGGAAGAATGACTTCTCGTGTCTTGCTCACAACATGTCTGTCCATGCAGCCCAAAATCACATTTGCTTTTTTTGCAACAGCATCACACTTTTGACTCATATTCAGCTTGTGGTCCACTCTGACCCCTAGATCCCTTTCTGCCATACTCCTTCCTAGACAGTCGCTTCCCATTCTGTGTGTGTGACACGGATTGTTCCTTCCTAAGTGGAGCACTTTGCAATTGTCCTCATTCAGCTTCATCCTATTGGCCTCAGACCAATTCTCCAGTGTGTCCAGCTCAGTTTGAATTCTGACCCCGACTCCAAAGCACTCGCAACCCCTCCCAGTTTGGGATCATCTGCAAACTTAATAAGCGTCCTCTCTATGCCAATATCTAAATCGTTGATGAAGATATTGAACAGAGCTGGTCTCAAAACAGACCCCTGCGGAACCCCACTTGTTCTGCCTTTCCAGCAGGATTGTGAACCATCTTATAGTAGCCCCATCCAAGTTGTATTTGCCTAGTTTATTGATAAGAATATCATGCGAGACCATATCAAATGCCTTACTAAAGTCTAGGTATAGCACATCCACCACTTCTCCCTTATCCACAAGACTCGTTATCCTATCAAAGAAACCTGTGAGATTGGTTTGACATGATTTTTTTTACAAATCCATGCTGCCTGTTCCCTATCACCTCATTAACTTCCAGAGGTTTGCAAATGAATTCCTTAATTATTTGCTCTGTTATATTCCCTGGTACAAAAGTTAAACTGACTGGTCTGTAGTTTTCTGGGTTGTTCTTGTTTTGCTTTTTATAGATGGGCACTAGACTTGCCCTTTTCCAGTCCTCTGGAATCTCTCCTGTCTCCCATGATTTTCCAAAGATGATAGCTAGAGGCTCAGATACCTCCTCTATCAGCTCCTTGAGTATTCTAGGATGCATTTCATCAGGCCCTGGTGACTTGCAGGCATCTAACTTTTCTAGGGGTATGTGTACACTACAATGTTAGTTCGAACTAACGGACGTTAGTTCGAACTAACATTCATAGCCGCTACACTAGCGCTCCGCTAGTTCGAATTTGAATCGAACTAGCGGAGCGCTTAGTTTGAACTAGGAAAACCTCATTTTACGAGGATTAAGCCTAGTTCGAACTTACTAGTTCGAATTAAGGGGTGTGTAGCCCCTTAATTCGAACTAGTGGGAGGCTAGCCCTCCCCAGCTTTCCCTGGTGGCAACTCTGACCAACACCAGGCCCCCTTAAAGGGGCACGGGCTGGCTACGGTGCCCGTGCCAGGTGCAAGCCTGCCAGCACCCAGCCAGCAGACCCTGCACCTGGCACAGCACAGAGCCACCCACCCGATGTCCCCCAGCCCTCCCCCTCTTCCCGGGACCAGGCTGGCGGCTCCCGGGAGCTTGCCCTGGACCGCAAGAGGCGGGCACCTTCCTGGGCTAGTGCGGACATCGTGGACCTCGTCCACGATCTCCGCACTAGGCACAGGAAAGTGGCTGTCTAGGGCAGGAGAGCTGCCAGCCTGGCCACCCAGGAGCAGGTGTGCATGAAAATCAAGGGGGTCCACTGAGACCCCCGACCCTGAGCCCTGAGCTTACAATGGCCGTCCTGGGTCAGACCAAAGGTCCATCTAGCCCAGTAGCCTGTCTGCCGACAGCGGCCAACCCTAGGGACCCTGGAGGGGATGGACCGAAGACAGTGACCAAGCCATTTGTCTCGTGCCATCCCTCTCCAGCCTTCCACAAACTTTGGGCAGGGACAGCACGCCTACCCCCTGGCTAAGACTACTCCATGGACCCAACCTCCATGACTTGATCTCACTTCCCTTTAAACTCTGTTCTAGTTGTAGCCTTCACAGCCTCCTGCAGCAAGGAGTTCCACAGGTTAACTATTTGCTTTCTGAAGAAGAACAACTTTCTCTTACTAGTTTGAAGCCTGCTACCCATTCCTTTCTTTTGGTGTCCTCTAGTCCTTCTTTATGGGAACTCATGAAGAACTTTTCTGAATGCACCCTCTCCACCCAACCCCTGCTTATAGGGTATGTCTACACTACCCCCCTAGTTTGAACTAGCGGGGTAATGTATGCATACCGAACTTGCTAATGAAGCCCGGGATTTGAATTTCCCGGGCTTCATTAGCATAAAGCCGGCGCCGCCATTTTCAAAAGCCGGCTAGTGCGAACCCCGTGCCGCACAGCTACACACGGCACGGGATAGATAGTTCGGACTAACAAGCCATTCCGAACTATCTGTACACCTCATTCCACAAGGCGTACAGATAGTTCGGAATGGCTTGTTAGTCCGAACTATCTATCCCGTGCCGTGTGTAGCTGTGCGGCACGGGGTTCGCACTAGCCGGCTTTTAAAAATGGCGGCGCCGGCTTTATGCTAATGAAGCCCGGGAAATTCAAATCCCGGGCTTCATTAGCAAGTTCGGTATGCATACATTACCCCCCTAGTTCAAACTAGGGGGGTAGTGTAGACATACCCTTAGAGACCTCTATCCTGTCCCCGCTCCATCTCCTCTTTTCTAAGCTGAACAGTCCCAGTCTCTGTAGCCTCTCTTCATCTGGGACCTGTTCCCAACCCCTGATCATGTTAGTTGCCCTCCCCTCTGCCACCCTCTCTCTTCCCCTCTCCCACCTCCTTTTCCCAGTCTCCCCCAGTTTTGTTCAATAAAGACAGCGTCAATGTTGGAAGAAACGTTATCTTTATTTTGTACATCAATAAGAAGGGGGGCTAGGGAAGGGTAAGTGGAAAGAGGTGAGGGAGGAATGGGGTACGAGCCCCCGATGGGGAGGACTGGGCTGGCTCTGCAGGCTTCTGGGGGTGGAAGCTCTCCTGCAGCCCCCCGATTGCCCCCTCTCCCCAGATGGCAGCCTGTGGCAAGTGCAGCCGGGCTGATGGCCAAGTGCTGTGATGTGCCCAGTGTGGGCACTCAGGGCACTCCAAGCCAGGACTGCTTTGCAAGTGGGGCACTCCTGAGAACTGTCTGTCCGGAGTGGGGGTCGGGACCCTTTAAGCGCAGCCCTCGGCTAGCCTGAGACAGCATCTCCACGCTCTAAGTCCTCCTCTGATGCCCTGCCGGCACTGCTTCCGGCCATCCTTAACACTGGTTCAGGGTCCACTCAATGTGGACTTGCTAGTTCAAATTAGCAAAACGCTAATTCGAACTAGTTTTTAGTTCTACACGCGTTAGTTCGAATTAGCTTAGTTCGAATTAACTAATTCGAACTAAGTTAGTTCGAATTAGCGCTGTAGTGTAGACATACCCTAGGTGATTTTTAATTTGTTCTTTTTTTATTTTATCTTCTACATCTACCCCCTTCCCACTAGCATTCACTATGTTAGACATTCCTTCATCATCAGACTTCTTAAAAAAACAAAACAAAGAAGTCATTAAGCGCATCTGCCATTTCCAAGTTTCCTCTTACTGTTTCCCCCTCCTCACTGACCCTGTCCTTGGTCTTCCTCTTGCTTCTAATATATTTATAGAATGTCGTCTTGTTTCCCTTTATTCCAGTAGCTAGTTTGAGCCTTTGCCTTTCTAATCTTGCCCCTGCATTCCTGTGCTGTTTGCCTATATTTGTCCCTTGTAATTTGTCCCAGTTTCCACTTTTTATATGACTCCTTTTTTACTTTTAGATCATGCACAATCTTGTGGTTAAGCCAAGGCGGTCTTTTGCCATATTGTCTATCTTTCTGATGCAGCGGAATAGTTTGCTTTTGGACCCTTAATAATGTCCCTTTGAAAATGTGCCAGCTCTCTTCACTTGCTTTTCTCCTCAGTTTTGCCTCTCAGGGGACCTTACCAACCAGCTCTCTGAGCTTACCCAAATCTGCCTTCCCAAAATCCATTGTGTCTATTTTGCTGTTCTCCCCTCTACCCTTCCTTAGAGTCATGAACTCTATGATTTCATGATCACTTTCAGCCAAGCTGCCTTCCATTTCAAATTCTCAACCACTTCCTCCCTGTTTATCAAAATCAAATCTAGTACAGCTTCCTCCACTCCCAGTAGCTTTTTCAACCTTCTGAAATAAAAAGTTATCTCCAATGCAGTCCAAGAACTGACTGGATAGTCTGTGCCCCGCTGTGTTAGTTTCCTAACAGATGTCTGGATAGTTGAAGTCCCCCATCACCACCAAATCCTGCACTTTAGATGATTTTGTGAGTTGTTAAAAAAAAAAGCGACATCTGTAGTAGACCCCTGGCATGCCATTACCCTTGGTTTTTTACCACTTTTAGCCTAACCCAGAGACTCTCAACACGTCTGTCTCCTACGTCCATCTCCACCTCAGTCCAAGTGTGGACATTGTTAATATATAAGGCAACACCTCCTCCCTTTTCTCCCCACCTGTCCTTCCTGAGCAAGCTGTACCCTTCTCTACCAATATTCCAATCGTGTATCATCCCACCAAGTCTCTGTGATACCAACAATGCCCTAGTTGTGTTTATTTATTAGCACTTCCAGTTCTTCCTGCTTGTTACCAGTACTTCTTGCATTTGTATGCAGGCATTTAAGTCACTGATTTATTTTGCCTCCCAGTTCTGCCTTGTCCCTCCTTTCTCTCTACCATTATAGCCCACGCTCCCTCCCATTTCCAACCCATCTCCCAGGTCTCCATGCTCTTCACTTACCTTTGAACCCAGCTCTGCTTCCAGAGAGACTCTGCGCCATAGAAGGGGAGCGGCCGCCTGGCTGTAAAACATGTATTGCCCTGGTGCATGAGCTGGCAGGTCCCTTGTGTTCAGTTTCCTTTAACCAGAAGAAACCAAGATGTTAAATACATTAGACCATACACGTGGAGATCAGAGACCTTGCCACAAACACCAGACAGGTGCAAACACCATGTAGGGAGAGAAATGACAGGGGGATTGATTCAGGCTGAAGTGGGGGATGAGGGTGGGTGCAAGGAAATCGTTATTTGGGGTATTTAACTATCGGAGCAACTTCCCAAGGGGCAGGAGGGTGAATTCCCCACCCTTGGAGCCGTTTATTTGAGCTTGGGCAACACTTTCTGAGCCACCTGCCCCCCCACCGGTCACAGGGGGCGAGTCTTTGCCCTTAACACGACTAGAAGACGAAGGCCCCTGCGCTAACCTGGCCCTGGCTGGGCCATGTGGTATCTCACGTGCAGCGAGGGGCTGTGGTCGTGTGTCGGGATTTACACACGAGGGTGCAACAGAAACCTCCCCGCCCAGATGGTGCAATGGGAACCCGCCCCAGAGCAGCCCGGGAAAACCCACCCCAAAGTAAAACAGCAGCATCCTCTCCCCTTCCCCACGTGTCACAAATCAAACTGTTCCCCCCCATCCCATCTCCCCGGCCCTCCCCAAATACCTCCCTCCCACATCTCAGCTGCCTGCTGGAACCTGCCCCGCACATGGGCTTTGCAGGCCAAGAGATTGAGGCATTTTCAGACCAGTGAGTCCCCTGCCAGCACCTCCCCCACCCGCCCAGCAGAGCAGGGTCACAGGATGAGAAGGGAGGGGTCTCAGGAGGGGGGTCGGGAGGCTCAGGCAGGGAGGGGCTCAGGCAGGGAGGGGCTCAGATGGGGGGGCTCAGGCAGGGAGGGGCTCAGGCGGGGGGGGGCTCAGGCGGGGGGGGGGGGCTCAGGCCATTTCAGGCTCCTCATGTCAAAGCCAACATGTCAAACCCCCAGGGAAGCCGACGGACACACCCTGAGCACGGATGTGACAGAGCCCAGCACCTCCCCCCCAGCCAGCCCAGGCCTGGAGCCCACTGGAGGCTCGTGACACACCCAGGACCTCCGCACGCAGCTCTGGGTGGGCAGGGAGGCAGAGCAGACCTGGGCCCCGCCTGCACTCTGGGTGCACTGGAAGGGGCTTTTCTGGTTTTGCAGGTGGCCTCATGCTGCAATGGGACATGGGGGTCGGCAGAAGCCTTTTTCCTTTGCCCCAGCCTGCCCCAGAGGTAGGGGTTGCCAGATGGTTTAACCAAAAATACTAAATACCCCTACCCCCCACCCAAAAAAACCCACTGGGCAGGGGAGACCCTGACAGCAGTTATTAAGCAAATAAATAAATAAAACTAAAAATCAGCATGGCCCCTTTAAGAGGAGGCATTTTTGCCAGCATCCATCTTGTTTTTCTGTTCCAGCCACAAGACAAACTCCTGTGGGACCAGGTAAGTAGGGGGGGGGGGGGCATCCAAGGGGCCCGGTGGGGTGACCGGGGTTGGGCCTGGCTGCTGAGTGGGTCCGTGGGGTTGCCAAGTGTCCCATATTTTCGTCTCCTAGCAGGGGAAAAAACAGCCCAGAATTTTCTGAAATTTTTTTACTGGTCAGGAGTCGAAAATACCAGACACCAGGCAACCCTACCAGGGGTGGGATTGGTGCAGTGATGTCCCTCGGGGTGCGGATGCCATTTCCATGGGCGTTTCTCAGCCCTGCCCCAGGGTTCAGACTGGCGCAGCTGCATGTATCACCTGAGAAGCACCAACCCCACGGGGGGGTGAAGTATTGATTTGGGGGGTCTATTTCAGGTGCGGTGGGGATATCGGGAACTCGGCCTGGCTAACACGGCTGAGAACAGAGCGCGGGAACAGTCACACACGGGCCCCTGGGGGATGGGCGGGATGGGACCCAACAGGCCATTCCCATACCTGCAGCCCCGTCTTCAGAGGCAGGTGATGGGGCAAAGGCAGCAGCCACTGACACAGCTGCCCACCAAGGTTCCCTCTAATCCTTCCCAGCCATGAGTGGAATAAAATTTTAAATGCACCGAGGAATGTGCACCACTCAGAGAAACACAAACCTCGCCATGAGCGCTCTGCTAATCAGTCAGGTGGAGTCTGAATCTCCCCAGAGCAGCCGCACAAGCGCCCGGCTCACAGGAAACGCTGCAGCTCCCCCCTCCCGCCAAGACAGAACTGAGTCACTGCCAGATCTGTGTGCTCAGGGCGGGAGCAAACACATCTCTCTGCGACTCCAAAGGGACTTTGCGCCGAGCAAGGGGAGCAGCTCCTGGCTGGAAAATGTTTATCGCCTGGCGCAGGATACATCAGGTCCCCATCACTGGATACAACCAGGTGTCATGGGGCAGGACTTACGGCTGCGGCGCCTCCTGCTGGTAGCTCCAGTGAATTGGCCCTTTGCTGGCAGAGCTGAGGAATTGTCCCTTTCATCAGCAGGGCTGGTGTCCCGCTCCCTGTGTTCCATGCTCTTGTTCCAGATCCATGTCGCTTCCGGGCCCCAGCATCCTCTGTGTCCCCAGGGACCCCGGCAGCAGCGGAGCGAGTAAGGTGCCTCGTTACCTCCCCCACCCTCAGGCTGGCCGGTGACTCTGCGGCTGCCCCTCTGAACTCTGGGCCTGCCCTGCCTGAGCGACTGGGCGAGGTGTCGTGTGAATTTCCCAGGCTCCTGCGTGGGGGCTGCAGCCGGTTCTGTGGGGATGGATGGGGAGGGACCCCGGACACTGAACCCGGCCTGGGCTGTGCTGGCGCTACCTGGCAGATGGGTTACAGGTAGGACACAGTTTGAACCAGGGATGGTCCTGCCTTTGAACCAGATTCTGACACCAGGGTCACCTCAGCCTCATCCCTTCTCTGGGCGCCAGGAGATCCCAGGGCCTGGCCGGCCGGCGTCCCCTGGAGAAGAAATCGGTGTCACGGAGTCTGATCTGAACTTGTTTATTTTCACTGTCACCACCCGTCTTTGTGCAGAGGGGTCACACACTGCACCAGGAACCCCCTGTCGGAAACCTCAGTCTTCTGCTGTTCCCTAGGATCAGCTCTGCGGCAGAACAGCAAGTAAACCTTCCTGCTGTTTGCAATAGCGGCCCCACAACGGTGCGTCCACACAGCCGGGCTCAACTCGAAAGAAGCGTCGCAAACTGAGCGACGTCAATTGCGGATCTTATTTCAAAATCGCTTCTTTTGAAATTGGGGGGGGTCTACACAGCACTGATTTCGAAATAGAGCGCCCTTCCCCCGACTTCCCTGCTCCTCATACAATGAGGTCACAGGAGTCGGAGGAAGAATCCTCCAGCTTGACGGCATTTTGACGTTATTTCGAAATCCCTGCCTGCGGTGTAGACTGGACCGAGTTACTTCCAAATACCGTTGCCGTGAGACGTACCCACAGACCCCGTGTCACAACACTTAGAACTCTGCAGCGTTTCTGCATAGACTGACCATCTGCTCGCGCACTGACACACAACCCTGCGGACTGTGCCCGTCAGGGAGACCCAAGGACCTCGCAGAAGGTGAAATCCCAGATCCCCTTCGGGAAGTTTCCTTCCGCCTCAGACTCCATGGCAACTCCGACAGCCCCCAGCCCGTTTCCCCTCCTCCACCTCCCAGAGAAGTGTCCCCAGGAGAAGGGCTCAGATGGGAGGACAGACACAGAAACATCAACTCTCTCTGGACTCTCAGAATCCCAGGGCTGGCAGAGACCTCAGGAGGCATCGAGTCCAGCCCCCCGCCCAAGGCAGGGCCAGCCCAACTCAATCAGCCCAGCCAGGGCTTGGTCCAGCCAGGACTGAAACACCCCTAGTGATGGAGACTCCACCCCCTCCCTAGGGAACCCAGCCCAGTGCTTCCCCACCTGCCTAGGGAAATAGTTTTTCCTAAGATCCAACCTAGACCTCCCCCACTGCAACTTGAGCCCACTGCTCCTTGTTCTGCCACCTGTCACTACTGAGAACAGCCTCTCGCCAGCCTCTTTGGAACCTCCCTTCAGGAAGTTGAAGGCTTCTATCAAATCCCCCCTCACTCTTCTCTTCTGCAGACTAAACAAACCCAAATCCCTCAGCCTCTCCTGTAGGTCATGTGCTCCAGCCTCCTAATCATTTTGTGTATCAGAGGGGTGGCCGTGTTAGTCTGGATCTGCAAAAGCAACAAGGAGTCCTGTGGCACCTTATAGACTAACGGATGTATTGGAGCATCAGCTTTCCCCACTTCGTCAGATGCATGTAACCGCCACGGTGCATCCAGGCTCATGGAGGGGCAGCACCAGCCCCCTGGCGAGCCCTGCGCGAGGATCCACCCCCGGCTCAGCAGGGCAAAGGGGACGGGGACGGGGCCTGTGGCCCCTTGAAATCTCACTGCCCGGGCTGGAGTCGCTTGCTCTGGGCCTGGCCCCAAACACACCCCGGGGAAGGGAAGGAAAAGCAGGGGACGGGCCCAGACGTGCACAGCGCAACCCCGGCGCCTTTCCAGACATGGCTGCGGGGAGGGAAGGAATTACACGGGCCGGGCGTGCAGGGGGCAGGGCTGTGGGTCGGGGGGCACCAGCCGAGGGGTCAGTCTCTGGAGTGGGGGGGGGGGACAGGGGTGAGCAGAGCAGGGCTGGGGAGGGGCAGACAGGGTCCCACCCTGGCAGGGCTGATACCCGCCGTCCTCTCCTGTCCTCTGCAGTTCTGTCCCATGGTGGTGGGGAACAAGTGGTGGGGAGAAGGGCCAGGGGGGGGAGGAGGAGCAAAGCAGAGCCAGGGCCAGGGCTGTGTTGTCCAGGCAGGGACACGGGCGGCTGCTCCCACCCCCCAGTTTCCACACTCCTGTGGGATCAGCTCACTGCCCCCAGCCCACTCAAAGCGATGCAGGGATCCCTTTTCCCAGCACACGGCCTGGGCAGGGACCCCTGAGACCTGTGCCCCCCCCCGACTGACACGTGATGCCAACAGTGTGTGAGTGGTCCCAGCCCCCCGCCCCCCGTCCCTTCCTTTGCTGCTCCAGCCTGACAGCGCTCATCCCTGGCTACCTGGCTCCAAGGCATCGGGCTCTGGAGCGGGGGGAAGGGGGAGGAGGAGCCCACCGCAGACCCTGCTATGTACAACTGGAGGGGCAGGGGATGCAGGCGTCTCCCCTCCATGCCCAGCCCCCACCCCGCAGGCTGCCTGTGCACTGGGGAGGGGCCGGGGGGGGACTTCAGCCAGAGAAACGTCTCAGTGGTCACAGCTGCCTGCGGCGCCTGCCTAGGATCCGGGAGGTGACGGGAGAAAAGTTCCCGCGGGCGGGGGAGGAGGCAGGTCGGGCCCCTGGCTGCCGACTGAGACTGGAGCGACCAGGCGCTGAGCAGAGCCCAGCACGAGCGACTCGGCGCAGGGGGATCTGGAAAGGTCACTGAACACTGGGCCAGAGCAACGCGCTGGGTGCGGGCTGGGCGGCCCGGCCCGGCCCTTGTGGCACAGGAGGAGCCGTGTGACCACACACCCATTGGTTTTATGTGACTGATCCTGTGAGTCGTGTGACACCGTCCTGCACCAGGTGAGCGGCTGCTTCCCGCGCTGCAGAGGATGCAGCAATAGACGACGGGAGCCACCAGGGTACGTCTACACTACAGCACTAATTCAAACTAACTTAGTTCGAATTAGTTAATTAGAACTAAGCTAATTCGAATTAACGCATCTAGACTTAAAAACTAGTTCGAATTAGCGTTTTGCTAATTCGAACTAGCAAGTCCACATTGAGTGGACCCTGAACCGGGCTTAAGGATGGCCGGAAGCAGTGCCGGCAGGGCATCAGAGGAGGACTTAGAGCTTGGAGCTGCTGCCTCAGGCTAGCCAAGGGCTGCGCTTAAAGGGACCTGACCCCCACCCCGGACAGACAGTTCTCAGGGGTTCCCCGCTTGCAAACCAGTCCTGGCTTGGAGTGCCCTGAGTGCCCCCCACTCGGCCCATCACAGCACTCGGCCATCAGCCCGGCTGCACTTGCCGCAGGCTGCCATCTGGGGAGAGGTGGTCAATCAAGGGGCTTCAGGAGAGCTTCCACCTCGAGGAGCCCGCAGAGCCACCCCAGTCCTCCCCATTGGGGGCTCGTACCCCATTCCTCCCTCACCTCCTTCCACTTACCCCTCCCAAGCCCCCCTTCCTGATGTACAAAATAAAGGACATGTCTGTTCAAAAGTAGAAACTCTCTTTATTGAACAAAACTGGGGGAGACTGGGAAAAGGAGGGGGGAGAGGGGAAGAGAGAGGGTGGGAGAGGGGAGGGCAACTAAAATGATCAGGGGTTTGGAACAGGTCCCATATGAAGAGAGGCTAAAGAGACTGGGACTTTTCTGCTTAGAAAAGAGGAGACTGAGGGGGGGATATGATAGAGGTCTATAAAATCATGAGTGGGATGGAGAGGGTGCATTCAGAAAAGTTCTTCATGAGTTCCCATAATAGAAGGACTAGAGGACACCAAAGGAAAGGAATGGGTAGCAGGCTTCAAACTAGTAAGAGAAAGTTGTTCTTCTTCAGAAAGCAAATAGTTAACCTGTGGAACTCCTTGCTGCAGGAGGCTGTGAAGGCTACAACTAGAACAGAGTTTAAAGGGAAGTGAGATCAAGTCATGGAGGTTGGGTCCATGGAGTAGTCTTAGCCAGGGGGTAGGCGTGCTGTCCCTGCCCAAAGTTTGTGGAAGGCTGGAGAGGGATGGCACGAGACAAATGGCTTGGTCACTGTCTTCGGTCCATCCCCTCCAGGGTCCCTAGGGTTGGCCGCTGTCGGCAGACAGGCTACTGGGCTAGATGGACCTTTGGTCTGACCCAGGACGGCCATTGTAAGCTCAGGGCTCAGGGTCGGGGGTCTCAGTGGACCCCCTTGATTTTCATGCACACCTGCTCCTGGGTGGCCAGGCTGGCAGCTCTCCTGCCCTAGCCGGCCACTTTCCTGTGCCTAGTGCGGAGATCATGGACGAGGTCCACGATGTCCGCACTAGCCCAGGCGGGTGCCCGCCTCTTGCGGACCCGGGCAAGCTCCCGGGAGCCGCCAGCCTGGTCCCGGGAAGAGGTGGAGGGCTGGGTGGCAGCAGGTGGCTGGCTTGTCCGTGCCAGGTGCAGGGTCTGGTGGCTGGGTGCTAGCAGGCTTGCACCTGGCACGGGCACCGTAGCCAGCCCGTGCCCCTTTAAGGGCTCCGGGGCCGGGAGGGGGGCAGAAGAGTTTCCCTGGTGGTGCCCAGAGTGGCCACCAGGGAAAGCTGGGGAGGGCTAGCCTCCCACTAGTTCGAATTAAGGGGCTACACAGCCCTTAATTCGAACTAGTTAATTTAAACTAGGCGTTAGTCCTCGTAGAATGAGATTTACCTAGTTTGAACTAAGCGCTCCGCTAGTTCGAATTAATTTCAAACTAGCGGTTTGCCTGTGTAGCGCCTTTCAAAGTTAATTCGAACTAACGTCCATTAGTTCGAATTAACTTTGTAGTGTAGACATACCCCCAGAGATTAGTGTCAAAATAGTGACATTTTATATTGGTACAAAAACACACACAGGAAATTTTAAACACATTAAAAAAAACCCTTAACTAAAAGGCTAGAACTTATGAAGGGGAAAAATTGTTTCAGCTCAATTTAGACCAACTCTGGCTTCACTGGTCAGCGAATGTGATGCTGTGACAGTCTTGAATGTCGCCGGTGGTGACATGGCAGGGTCCTGCAGTTACCCAATCCCATAGTCAGTGTTAGGCAACGGGGGGCAGCTGCTGGAGGACTGTTTGGGTTGAGCAACCCAACATGGCAGGAGAAAAATTGGTTGAGCAAAAAAAAAAAAAAAAAAAAACAACCCCCATCCCCTCCCACAAAGAGTCACTGTACTTTTAAGTCCTCACACTCCCTGCTGCCCCCACACCCGCCAGACGTGGCAGGAGAAGACTGTCCCAAGTGACCTTCTGTCTGAGAAAAATAAAAAAGTGTTCTGTTTTTTTAAACTGGACAGATGCCACAAATACCGGACACCTGGCAGCCGTAAGAACTGTTAGGATCTATACAAGTAACAGTGTCTACAGTAATACTGCACCAACGTAGGTACAATGAGCATGGCTCTATACCAGGCATGCAGGTGTTGTTGTTACGCTGACACCGCAGAGGGCTGACATGAGAGGGAGACGAATTCACGTTCAGACACTCGCACCCCTCGGCTGCAGAGAGGACGGGTGAGTTCCGTGTATTCCAGCCCCTCCTCTCCGCAGCTGCTGCAGGCTGAGACCCCGGCCAGCGCTTGCTCTCTGCTGCTGCTACGTCTGATGCTAACGATGCTTCTTATTTTTCCTCTTCTTCTTCTTTGCTGTTTTGCTTCCTGGATGCTGCTGTCCCTCTCCTGCTGCTTCGTTTCTGCCGCCCATCGCTGCTCCTGCAACATCACACGGGGAGGTTACGTCTTCTGATCTCGCAATGCTGGGGGGAGCCAGTAAAATGGGACTAGACCCCCCCCCCGACAGGAACAGCTGCCCCATTTCCTCTTCACTGCCTTGGGCGTCCTGCCCCACAGCCACAGCTAACGTGAATTGCACCCGAACGCCAGACACAGCTGATCCCCCTGGCACACGGGTGGGTTTGTGAGGGCACCGGGGGGCCCTGCTTCCCAGAGAGAGGCACGGCCGGGGGGGTCATGAGGGATCATGGGCCACCCCCCCAATTTTTGTGAGTGCCCAGGTGCCCTGAGGGGCTCACTCTGCTCAGCCTGCCAGAGGAGAGGCTGGGGGCTCCCCCCCCCACAGCAGCCCCCCGACCCTGAGGCTGTAGTTCTGCAGCCAGGCACGGCCCCCTGGGTCACAGCGCCCGGCTGTTCCTGTCCGGCTGTGAGTGCTCCCCCCTCCCCAGCGCCAGCAGCCCAGGTACTTCTGCCGGCCGAAGGAGAGAGCGAAGGGAACCAGCTTGCATGTGCACGTGTAGGGTGCACGGGCACCCGGCTTTGCCCCCCCTCCCCCCATACACGGCTCACACGTGTGTGCTTGGCCGGGCATCTCCCCCTGCTGCGCACCAGGCAGTGCAGGTGCGGGTGGGCGATACAGGGTCTGTGCCCCGGCGCAGTCAGACCTGGCTGACACCCGCACAAGGGGTTTGACAAAAGTAACTGGAGCGAGACGGGAGCTTTCCCCTCCATGGAAGGGCGGCAGGGCGAGCACGTGGCAGCCAGATGGACTCACTGCTGCAGCGCTAAGTCCAGGCCCTGAACCCCACAGACAGACACTCCCGCAGGGCAGAGCCCCTCTTACCTTCTTGCTTCCTACTTGCAGAGCTGGCATCTGTCCTGCTCCCTCCAGATCCATGTGCTGGCATTGGAGACGGCCCGTCCTTATCCCTAAACACAAGATTTACTGACATCACTCCCTTCTCCTTCACCCAGGGCCCATCAGTTACAAGAGGAGGGACGGGGCATGTAAACGCCTGGCCCAGGGACTGCACAGGGACGTGAGAATGTGAAAACGGCCACACTGGGCCAAACCAGAGCTTCAGGAGACAGTCTCCTCTCTGCCTTCCGATCCCAGTTTCTGGCAATTACAGATTTAGGGTCTCCCTGAACATGGGGTCACCTCCCGGCCCATCCTGGCTAATGGGCATTGATGGACCCAACCTCCAGGAATTTGTCTCTTTTCTGACCCTGTTAAACCCTCATCCCCCACAGAGCCCCTGGCAAGGGGATCTACAGATGAATTGTGCATTGCACTTGGTTCTATTCAACCTGCTGCCCAGGGGCTCTATTGTACAACCCCTGGTTTCTGTATTGTGGGAAGGGTAAAGAGCACTTTTTACCCCACAGACATCGTGTTACAGACCACCATATTTCCCCCCCAAATTATCTCTTTTCTAAACTGAACCGTCACATGCTTGTTCTGTTTTCTGTCCCTGCCAGGTGTTCCACCCCCTGGAGCATCTCTGCTGTCCGTCTGAACTGGCTCCAGTTCCATCATTTCTCTCTCAGCTGGCCAGAGCTGGATGCTGTACTCTAGATGTGGGCACGCCCTGGCTTTACATAGGGGCCTTATTATATCATCTGTCTTATTTCCTATCCCTCTCCCAATAGCTCCCAACATTTCAGACTCCTGGGCTGTGTCTACATTGGCACCTCTTTCTGGAAAAGGGATGCTAATGTGAGACTTCGGAATTGCAAATCCACGGGGGATTTAAATATCCCCCGCGCCTTTTGCATTTACATGGCTGCCGCTTTTTTCCAGCTTGAGGATAAGCCGGAGAAAAGCGCCAGTCTAGGCGCGATTCTCAGGAAAATAAGCCCTTTTCCAGAGGATTTCTTATTCCTACTTGAAAGTAGGAATAAGATTTGCATTTCCAAAGTGTCACATTAGCATCCCTATTCCGGAAAGGGGTGCCAATGTAGACGTAGCCCTGCTGTGCATGGAGCTGAAGTTTGGAGAAC